>NC_056447.1:22651369-22953036 GCF_018296145.1 Oncorhynchus tshawytscha
TACAGAGTGTGTGACTGCCCTCTCTATAGCCTCTATGTGGGCCTGGGTCTTCACTGAGGGCTGGTGAGGCAGCTAGGGAGTGGTATGGTAATTCTAAACCCAGGTAGAGTGGTGTGCCGGGCCCCAGCCTGTTTCAGAGCCTCCATCTCCCTGACTCTACACCTGTCTGTCTGCAGTCGGTCCAGAGTGAGTCCATGCCACTCGTCTGCTGTCAGGGCAGTGAGAGCGCAGAGCAGTGTAGCCCAGAGGCCCTCGGGCTTATCTGCGATGTCAGGGATTGTGGTCACCTGTGGCGCCCATCACCCTACTGCACTCTGGTCCTTCATCTGTCTGAAGAGTACTCAACCATCATCGCAGGAGATTTGGAGATCTTCAGAGCGATCAATGTCACCAGGATTTCATATCAAATCAAATGTTTTTAGTCACATGCGCCGAATACAACAGCCTTACAGTGAAATACTTACTTACGAGCTCTTAACCAACAATGCTGTTTAAAAAATAAATAACAAATAAAAAGTAACAAGTAATTAAAGAGCTGCAGTAAAATAACAATAGCGAGACTATACAGGGGGTTATCGGTATAGAGTCAATGTGCGGGGGGCACTGGTTAGTCGGTAATTGAGGTAATATGTACATGTACACTTCCTTTCAAAAGTTTGGGGTCAGTTAGGCATTTCCTTGTTTTTTAAAGAAAATCACATTTTTTTGTCCATTAAAATAACATCAAATGTATCAGAAATACAGTGTAGACAATGTTAATGTTGTAAATGACTATTGTAGCTAGAAACGGCTGTTTAAAAAAAAGAAGGAATATCTACATAGGCATACAGAGGCCCATTATCGCAAAACACCAGTCTCAACGTCAACAGTGAAGAGGCGACTTCGTGATGTTGGCCTTCTAGGCAGAAGGGCAAAGAAAAAGCCATATCTCAGACTGGCCAATAAAAAGAAAAGTTTAAGATGGGCAAAAGAATACAGTCACTGGACAGAGGAACTCTGCACCCCGGAGTCACCTGTTCACTGTTGACGTTGAGACTTGTGTTTTGCGGGTACTATTTAATGAAGCTGCCAGTTGAGGACGTGTGAGGCATCTGTTTGTCAAACTAGACACTCTAATGTATTTGTCCTCTTGCTCAGTTGTGCACCGGGGCCTCCCACTCCACTTTCTATTTTGGTTAGAGCCAGTTTGCGCTGTTCTGTGAAGGGAGTAGTACAGAGCGTTGTACCAGATCTTCAGTTTCTTGATATTTCTCGCATGGAATAGCCTTAATTTCTCAGAACAAGAATAGACTGATGAGTTTCAGAAGGAAGTTCTTTGTTTCTGGACATTTTGAGCCTGTAGTCGAACCCACAAATGCTGATGCTTCAGATACTCAACTAGTCAAAAGAAGGCCAGTTTTATTGCTTAATTAGGTCAACAGTTTTCAGTTGTGCTAACATCATTGCACAAGGGTTTTCTAATGATCAATTAGCCTTTTAAAATGATAAACTTGGATTAGCTAACACAAAGTGCCATTGGAACACAGGAGTGATGGTTGCTGATGATGGGCCTCTATACGCCTATGTAGATATTCCATTAAAAGTCAGATGTTTCCAGTTACAATAGTCATTTACAACATTAACAATGTCTACACTGTTTTTCTGATCAATTTGATGTTATTTTAGTAGCCAAAAAATTTGCTTTTCTTTCAAAAACAAGGACATTTCTACGTGACCCTATTTTTTTGCATAGATGATAACAACAGAGAAGAGCAGCAGTGTAAAAGAAGGGTGGAGCGGGGCAATGCAAATAGTCTGGGTAGCCATTACATGTTCAGGAGTCTTATGGCTTGAGGGTAGAAGCTGTTTAGAAGCCTCTTGGACCTAGACTTGGTGCTCCGGTACTGCTTGCCGTGCAGTAGTAGAGAGAACAATCTATGACTAGGATGGCTGGAGTCTTTGATCAATTTTTAGGGCCTTCCTCTGACACCGCCTGGTATAAAAGGATGGCACGAAGCTTGGCCCCAGTGATGTACTGGGCCGTACGCACTACCCTCTGTAGTGCCTTGCGGTCAGAGGCCGAGCAGTTGCCATACCAGGAAGTGATGCAACCAGTCAGTACTCTCGAGGGTGCAGCTGTAGAACCTTTTGAGGATCTGAGGACCCATGCCAAATCTTTTCAGTCCCCTGAGGGGGAATAGGTTTTGTCATGCCCTCTTCATGACTGTCTTGGTGTGCTTGAACCATGTTAGTTTGTTGGTGATGTGGACAGCAAGGAACTTGAAACTCTCAACTTGCTCCACTACAGCCCTGTCGATGAGAATGGGGGTGTGCTCGGTCCTCTTTTTCCTGTAGTCCACAATCATCTCCTTTGTATTGATCACGTTGAGGGAGAGGTTGTTGTCCTGGTACCACACGGCCAGGTCTCTGACCTCCTCCCTCTAGGCTGTCTCGTCATTGTTAGTAATCAGGCCTACCACTGTTGTGTCATCGGCAAACTTAATGATTGTGTTGTAGATGTGCCTGACCGTGCAGTCATGAGTGAACAGGGAGTACAGGAGGGGACTGAGCATGCATCCCTGAGGGGCCCTTGTGTTGAGGATCAGCGTGGCGGATGTGTTGTTACCTACCCTTACCACCTGGGGGGCGGCCCGTCAGGAAGTCCAGGTTCCAGTTGCAGAGGGAGGTGTTTAGTCCCAGGGTCCTTAGCTTAGTGATGAGCTTCGAGGGAATTATGGTGTTGAACGCTGAGCTGTAGTCAATGAATAGCATTCTCACATAGGTGTTCCTTTTGTCCAGGTGGGAAAGGGCAGTGTGGACTGCAATAGAGATTGCATCATCTGTGGATCTGTCAGGGCAGTATGCAAATTGGGGTTGATCTTGGGCTTCTGGGATAATGGTGTTGATGTGAGCCTTGACCAGCCTTTGAAAGTACTTCATGGTTACAGACATGAGTGCTACGGGTCGGTAGTCATTTAGGCAGGTTACTTTAGTGTTCTTGGGCACAGGCACTGTGGTGGTCTGTTTAAAACATGTTGGTATTACAGACTTGGACAGGGAGAGGTTGAAAATGTTGGTGAAGACACTTGCCAGTTGGTCAGCGCATGCCTGCAGTCCACATCCTGGTAATCCATCTGGCCCTGCGGCCTTGTGAATTTTGACCTGTTTAAAGGTCTTACTCACATGGGCTGCTGAAAGCATGATCACACAGTCTTCCGGAACAGCTGGTGCTCTCATGCATGTTTCAGTGTTATTTGCCTCGAAGCAAGTAGTTTAGCTCGTCTGGTAGGCTTGTGTCAGTGGGCAGCTTGTGGCTGTGCTTCCCTTTAGTTTGTAATGGTTTGCAAGCCTTGCCACATCCGACTAGCGCCAGAGCCAGTGTAGTGCGATTTGATCTTAGTCCTGTATTGATGCTTTGCCTGTTTGATGGTTCGTCGGAGAGCATAGCACGATTTCTTATAAGCTTCCAGGTTAGAGTCCTGCTCCCTGAAAGCTGCAGCTCTAGCATTTAGCTCAGTCAGGATGTTGTCTGTAGACCATGGCTTCTGGTTTGGGAATGTACGTTCGGTCGCTGTGGGGACGATGTCATCGATGCACTTATTGATGAACCAATGACTGTGGTGTACTCCTCAATGCCATTGGAAGAATCCTGGAACATATTCCAGTCTGTGCTAGCAAAACAGTCCTGTAGCTTAGCATCTGCTTCATCTGACCACTTTTTTTATTGACCGACTCACTTAAAGCAGGAGGCACCTGCTTCCTGCTTTAATTTTTGCTTGTAAGCAAGAATCAAGAGGATAGAATTATGGTCAGATTTGCCAAATGGAGGGCGAGGGAGAGTTTTGTATGCGTCTCTGTGTTTGGTGTAAATGTGGTCCACAGTTTTTTTCCCTCTGGTTGCAGAGGGAGGTGTTTAATATGCTGATAGAAATTTGGTTAGACAGATTTAAATTTCCCTGTAATAAAGTCTCCGGCCACTAGGAGCGCTGCCTCTGGCTGAGCGTTTTCCTGTTTGCTTATGGCGGAATACAGCTCATTGAGTGCAAGCATTTGTCTGTGGTGGTATGTAGACTGCTACGAAAAATACAGATAAACTCTCTAGGTATGTAGTGTGGTCTACAGCTTATCATGAGATACTCTACCTCAGGCAAGCAAAACCTTGAGACTTCCTTAGATATTGTGCACCAGCTGTTATTTACAAAAATACATAGTTCGCCACCCCTTGTCTTACCAGATGCCGCTGTTCTATCCCACCGATACAGCGTATAACCAGCCAGCTGTCGTTGTTCAGCCACGACTCCGTGAAAGGATAAGATATTACAGTTTTTAATGTCCCGTTTGTAGTTTATTCTTCTGCGTAGGTCATCGGTTTTATTTTCCAAAGATTGTACGTTTGCAAGCAGAACGGAAGGCAGTGGGGGTTTAATCGATCGCCTACGAATTCTCAGAAGGCAGCCCACCCTCCGGACCCTTTTTCTCCACCTTCTCTTCGCGCAAATAACGGGGATTTTGACCTGTTCCCAGGAAAGCAGTATGTCATTCACGTCAGACTCGTCAGACTCGTTAAAAGAAAAATACACTGCTCAACACTTAAACACTTAAACAACACAATGTAACTCCAAGTCAATCACACTTCTGGGAAATCAAACTGTCCACTTAGGAAGCAACACTGATTGACAATAAATTTCACATGCTGTTGTGCAAATGGAATAGACAAGAGGTGGAAATTATAGGCAATTAGCAAGAGCCCCCATTAAAGGAGTGATTCTGCAGGTGGTGACCACAGACCACTTCTCAGTTCCTATGCTTCCTGGCTGATTTTTTTGGTCACTTTTGAATGCTGGCGGTGCTTTCACTCTAGTGGTAGCATGAGACGGAGTCTACAACCCACACAAGTGGCTCAGGTAGTGCAGCTCATCTAGGATGGCACATCAATGCGAGCTGTGGAAAGAAGGTTTGCTGTGTCTGTCAGCGTAGTGTCCAGAGCATGGAGGCGCTACCAGGAGACAGGCCAGTACATCAGGAGACGTGGAGGAGGCCGTAGGAGGGCAACAACCCAGCAGCAGGACCGCTACCTCCGCCTTTGTGCAAGGAGGAGCAGGAGGAGCACTGCCAGAGCCCTGCAAAATGACCTCCAGCAGGCCACAAATGTGCATGTGTCTGTTTCTGATGGAGCAGACTCCATGAGGGTGGTATGAGGGCCCGACGTCCACAGGTGGGAGTTGTGCTTACAGCCCAACACCGTGCAGGACGTTTGGCATTTGCCAGAGAACACCAAGATTGGCAAATTCGCCACTGGCGCCCTGTGCTCTTCACAGATGAAAGCAGGTTCACACTGAGCACGTGACAGAGTCTGGAGACGCCGTGGAGAACGTTCTGCTGCCTGCAACATCCTCCAGCATGACCGGTTTGGCAGTGGGTCAGTCATGGTGTGGGGTGGCATTTCTTTGGGGGGCCGCACAGCCCTCCATGTGCTCGCCAGAGGTAGCCTGACTGCCATTAGGTCCCGAGATGAGATCCTCAGACCCCTTGTGAGACCATATGCTGGTGCGGTTGGCCCTGGGTTCCTCCTAATGCAAGACAGTGCTAGACCTCATGTGGCTGGAATGTGTCAGCAGTTCCTACAAGACGAAGGCATTGATGCTATGGACTGGCCCGCCCGTTCCCCAGACCTGAATCCAATTGAGCACATCTGAGACATCATGTCTCGCTCCATGCTTTAGTCCAGGTCTGGGAAGTGATCCCTCAGGAGACCATCCGCCACCTCATCAGGAGCATGCCCAGGCGTTGTAGGGAGGTCATACAGGCACGTGGAGGCCACACACACTACTGAGCCTACTTTTGACTTGTTTTAAGGACATTGCATCAAAGTTGGATCAGCCTGTAGTGTGGTTTTCCACTTTAATTTTGAGTGTGACTCCAAATCCAGACCTCCATGGGTTGATACATTTGATTTCCATTGATAATTTTTGTGGGATTTTGTTGTCAGCACATTCAACTATGTAAAGAAAAAAGTATTTAATAAGAATATTTAATTCATTCAGATCTAGGATGTGTTATTTTAGTGTTCCTTTTATTTTTTTGAGCAGTGTAGTTTTCTGCCAGTTCGTGGTGAGTAACCGCTGTTCTGATGTCCAGAAGTTATTTTCGGTCATAAGAGATGGTAGCAGCAATATTATGTACAAAATAAGTAAAAAAATAAGTTACAAAAATCTATTAAAATTAAAATTCTATACATTTAGCTAGATTTGTTTAATTTACGGCGTAATCAATGAAGTCATTCATCATTACTTTCCTCGGATCAAAGGAAATATATGTTTTATTTCACCTAGATATCAAATTAGAGAAATCATTCCGATCGCATGGACTACATTTTTTGCAAAGTATAACAAAAGCTTAATTCTGATAATTGAAGTGGGCTTTAAACCCTCTTGGGGGTTCAAGCTTGAAAGACCTGATAGAACTGAAGTTAAAATAATATTTACTCAATCCTTCGTCATTCCTTTAAGTCTGAACAATAAGAGGCTCCTCTTCAGCATGTGACTCTATGTCAGGTAACCCAGTTCCCTCTTCAAGAGTACATACGAAGGGGCCTCTCTCACTCTCTAAATATCCTCCTTTAAGATTTTCTTCTTTCTCACAAGTGTCTGATTGTCTGATACAAGTAGCGCTTCTCTTCTTGTTCTGCTGTTTTGTAAGATGAGTATTAGTGTAAGAGCTGGCGAGGCGCGGCGACTGTTTTAATCAGTCTTGTTGAGCATGCAGGTTTGATGTGTTGTCTCTGTGTTTAATCACCGCTGCTGAGCACACAGGTTTGATGTGTTGTCTCTGTGTTTAATCACCGCTGCTGAGCACACAGGTTTGATGTGTTGTCTCTGTGTTTAATCACCGCTGCTGAGCACACAGGTTTGATGTGGACGGTGAGTTAATAAAGCAGTATCTCCTCTGCCTTCATCAGCTTTACACTTTGTTCTGTGCTGTATTAGAGTGGCAGATGGAGTTGGAGGCTGCTCTGAGTTCCCCCCAACCCGCTCTCTTTCTTTTTCACTGTCTTTATGATGAAAATTCTGTGTCCCAGATGCATGCAGGTTAGTGTGTGTGTGTGTGTGTGTGTCTGTGTGAGTGCACGCACATGAATGACTTGAGACTTATTTCAGAATTTAGTTTATGATATGAGTTCAGGTTATATACTAGATGTTTCAATACTTTATTGACAGTCCAGACATTTGCTCCTCAAATTATACTCGGCGACATCTCCATTGTGTGGCATATTTCTGTGTTGTTTTCAGTTACTTAATATACCTAATATGATTGGTTAACAAATTCTTTTTTTTTTTAATTAAGTCTAATTCTGAATTGTTTAACAGTCAATTTATTCAGTGAGTTTTAAACAATTTGTGGTTATAACTTTTGAAAAGTTCAGATGTAGGATGGTACAATGCTTATCAAGTAACCTGTACTATCCTTTCTTCCAACTATCCCGAATAGGGAAAAATATTATATATTTTTTTTGTGGATAAATGAAGCAAAAGTTTCAACTTATTCCCCACAATTTGATGTCTGAAAGCAGTGGTGCAGCGATTTGATTCATTAAACCAGAACAGTAATGAGGAAAGAAATGATAATTCAAACTTACATTTTTAACAAGAAATATAATTGGAATTTTATACAGAGAAGTCCCTTTGTACAATTATGATTAAAGGAAAATTAATTGTATGAAAATGTCCTCACAGATATACTGTAAATTTGATCTACCAAAGCTCAAGCCACATAATTCTAAAATATTGTGTTCGGGATCGATCTTTTTTCTTTCATCTTTTTTTATTTAGTATTAAGGTCCAAATCTAACTGTTAATTTTATCTGAAACCGTGAACCATGCAGGCGTGGAAGTCAAAATTAGCCTAAAGATGTTTCATTTACAAAGACCGAAACACTTTGTCAGGCAGCGATTGTTTCCAAGCATTATCTCTGCCTCGTTTTAATTGCTTGGAAGTGAAATTAACAGAATTAGAAAAATTGCCTTTCTCTTTTTCTACAAGACTCTTTATTCACGGGTATTGTTGTGTGCTTTGTATAGATTATAGGCCTTTTTGTTCTAGGAGTGTAAATATATACGCCCCCCAGTCACGGCTTTAGCTTGGAACAATCCCACTTCGCTCATCACAACCTCATGGGAATTCATTTACAAACTATGGGGTAAAATCCCATTTTAATATCCAGTATTAATTTGACAAAAATGTACTTGTTTAAAATTGTGTTGTGCCCCAAGACTTAATTGCAATGCCTTTGTTTGCATTTGTTGTTTATCTACTCCCATGGTAATCAGTAGAATAACCATTTACACCGATTTGACGGTTCCTAATCGTCTTTATGGAATAGGGCCGGAGATAGATTATTAATCTATGTGCTCTCCTGGGAATAGGCTGTAATGTTATGTCCACAGAGAGTTGTGGCATCCAATCCGATTTGAAATACTGGTGGGCTTTCATAATTAGAGTGGTCTCATGTAGAACCTTTTCTGTGTGTGACAGTAGAGTGAAAGCATATGAGGAGAGAGCTGTTCCCGACCTGCACCAATAGAATGAGACTGTGATGATGGGGATTGGGTCTGATGAAAACAAGGAAAGGTTTTGTGTTCTCATCCTTGGTTTTACTTAGTCTGGATTATAATTATTAGGAGAATGCATATCAATTCATTTGTATTATTTTAAAGCATTATTATTATTAAAACATGATATTGTTATTCTTTAATTTAGGCTATTCTCACCGGTCTAAAATAGCTCAGCAACAAAATCGGCAGGTAGTCAGCAGGGATTATAGAAATACAATATCAGGTGTGAGTTAATTATCTTATTATGACATTAGTAAAACCGCTTTAGTGTACCAAATATAAAATTTATTAAAAATGTTGCATTCAGGGAATAGCACTTGTTTTTTCACACATTACGGAATCTGTTGTGCAGAATTTGATATCCTTAATTTTTTGAGGCATTCCTAATTCCATGAGATCAATTTTACAAGGGACATGAAATGAAAAAATGTAATCACTTCAGAGCTTTCTGTTCAGTAATCTCCACTGAAGAGTGACAGCACAATATTCTAGTTTCACTGTATTTAAATGGCTAAATATATAGTCATGAATTGGGGTATGGATTCCTTCACCTGATGTTATTGTGCTGTGGTTTAGAGGTTAATGCCTTCATATAAATGAGTAAAGATTTTCAATTCAATTAAATGTTCCCTCTTTTTTTCCTCTGTAAGGTTCTATTGGTGACCTGGAGGGTGGTGAGGACAACACACCTGAGGATGTCAGCCTATCGGGCGATGAGGGCGGAGCCTCAGACTCAGCAGAATGTGACAGCTCCAGTCCACCACCATATACCCCCCTGTACAATGAAGGTGAGCTCTCTCAGCCTGGGGCAACACTGAGAAACATACAGCTATCCTCTTATAACCATGCAACACAACTCAGTGAGTACCTGGTGGCATCTGAGCAGATCCACTGCTTCTCACAATGTCTTACCTCATGGCTGGTACTGTAGCTTGCTGAGATGCTGTGAGTGACCTGACTCTCTGCCACTATTGCCAAATGGCTCATATGCCACTCAAATACTACTGCCAGTGGTAGTTCCCTGGTTTTTCTCACTGAACCATTGCTTTTAATTCTGCCCCAGGTTATGAACAATTCTTGGCAAGTGCCCTGTTTCATTCTGTGGAACTATCTGTGGTGAGCTCATCATTTCAGTTGATTCATACAACAGTTGTCTTCTGTGATGGCACCAGGGTCTTGGAGATATATTGATAGCGTCGTCTCAGTCCTCAGTCTTTTGTCTCGGTCTCAGTCATATGTTTTCTACTAATTATTTATCTATTCGGCTGTCTTCACTACAGTAGGTATGACTGCGGCTG
This sequence comes from Oncorhynchus tshawytscha, assembly GCF_018296145.1. Lineage (NCBI taxonomy): Eukaryota > Metazoa > Chordata > Actinopteri > Salmoniformes > Salmonidae > Oncorhynchus > Oncorhynchus tshawytscha. The sequence goes on from NC_056447.1 coordinate 22,661,259, forward strand.
TTATGTTGACTCTATTATTCAATATTTGCATTGATGATTTGATTGATTCCCCCTATTCATTATGATTTCTTTATTAGTTGTAAGTTAAAATATACGTTATGTGGTTCCTGGATAATAAGTTCTATACTCTCTCAAATCAACTGCCAGTGCTATGTAACCACTAATTCCCATAAACTCATCATATCCCAATATCCCACTACTTGTTAATTGTTAACCAAAACTATACAGAATAGGGGCACACCATCAATGAATGTTGAAAAGATCATTTCACATGTACATACAGTACCAGCCAAAAGTTTGGAAACCTACTCATTCAAGGGTTTTTCTTTCTTTGACTATTTTCTGCATTGTAGAATAATAGTGGAGACAAGCTATGAAATAACACATACGGAATCACCCAAAAAAGTGTTCAACAAATCAAAATATATTTTAGATTCTTCAAAGTGTCCACCCTTTGCTATGATGACAGCTTTGCACACTCTTGGCATTCTCTCAAGCGGCTTCACCTGGAATGCTTTTCCAACAGTCTTGAAGGAGTTCCCACATATGCCTAGCACTTGTTGGCTGCTTTTCCTTCACTCTGCGGTCCAACTCATCCAAAACCATCTCAATTGGGTTGAGGTCGGGTGATTGTGGAGGCCAGGTCATCTGATGCAGCACTCCATCACTCTCTTTCTTGGTCAAATAGCCCTTACACAGCCTGGTGGTGTGTTGTGTCATTGTCCTGTTGAAAAACAAATGATAGTCACACTTAAGCGCAAACCAGATGGGATGGCATATCACGCAGAATGCTGTGGTAGCCATGCTGGTTAAGTGTGCCTTGAATTCTAAATAAATCACAGACAGTGTCACCAGCAAGGCACCATCAAACCACCTCCTCCATGCTTCACGGTGGGACCACACACGTGGAAATGATTCGTTCACCTACTCTGCATCTCACAAAGATGGTTAGAACAAAAATCTCAAATTTGGACACATCAGACCAAAGGACAGATTTTCACCGGTCTAATGTCCATTGCTTGTGTTTCTTGGCCCACGCAAGTCTCTTCTTCTTATTGGTGTCCTTTCTTTGCAGCAATGCGACCAACGCAGTCTCCTCTAAACAGTTGATGTTGAGATGTGTCTGTTACTTGAACTCTGTGAAGCATTTATTTGGGCTGCAATTTCTGAGGCTAGTAACTTTAATAAACTTATCCCCTACAGCAGAGGTATCGCTGGGTCTTCCTTTCCTTTGGTGGTCCTAATGAGAGCCAGTTCCATCATGGTTTTTGCAACTGCACTTGAAGAAACTTTCAACGTTTTTGAAATGTTCCGAATTGACTGACCTTCATGTCTTAAAGTAATGATGGACTGTTGTTTCTCTTTGCTTATTTGAGCTGTTCTTGTCATAATATGGACTTTGTCTTTTACCAAATAGGGTTATCTTCGAATCATGTTATTTTGAGTTATTACAGAGTTCTGTATTTCTTTTTTTAAAAGACAAATTCCTGCTCTTGTGAAATTTTGGGATGGAGTGTTAAGTGATAAGCATCTGCTGGTTGTATTGGTTTGATAAACCCATGGAAATTCTGTCAATTGAGACTAGATTAAAGATTACCCAGGGTTGTGTGTTGGTTTCAGCTTGTGTGCTGCAGGTGAGGATGAGAGAATTAAGTGTGTGTGTGTGTGTGTGTGCGCACTCACTCGCGATGGAGAAGAATAGAACGTCGATTACATTTCAGAGACAAATAAAGCTTGTATTTTTGTGTTTTCTCTTGTGTCTTTGTCTGCCCCCCCCAAACTGAATGGAGAAAAGCGACACGTCACCTTGTTGATTTAGCTCTCTCTCTGGTTCCTCGGTTGCCCGGTCCTGCCATTATCAGCTCTCTGTAAATCAGCCGCGTTTGACGGACCTGCTCTTTCAACCTGGGATCAATACCAGGTCTTTATCGGGCCAGCGCTGGCTAATAAAGGCAAGGTCCCTTATCCACCATCTGGGAGAGAGAGAGACACAGGTGATAAGCTCCTGATAACTTAGAGAGAAAAACACATTCTACCAGTAACAGGACCCGCTCTGTGTTCATCTTCTAGACAGAAAACAAATATATTAATTTGCAATGAACAAAGAATGTACCTTTGCACATGCACACACACACACATACGCTACTCATCTGCTCAATCCATCTGTCTCTGTCGTGGTGTGACTGCTTCCTTTCAATGTTTCTTCATTCTCAGTGTTTGATGAGATCTATGGTCTACAGGTGAATACAGGAACTCTTACTGAAACAAGGACCCTTGTCTGAGACCTTATTAGGATAATAAAACATATGCTAGTCAAAACTAGTGAGTGAGAGAGACCAACACTGCTGGTCCAAATAACTCTTTCTCTTCACAGGGCTTTGTGCTCAAGTAGCATCCCTGTTTTTGTTTCTGTGGGAACCAGTGGAGTTCACCAGTGAGTTAACATGAGTTAAGAGCAGAGGTCAACAATGCAGTAGGGGGAGGACACACAGTGAGTTGGGGATGAGAAAGAGGAGTCTGGGTTTAGAAGTTCAGTTTGTTGGGTGACTTTGCCCTGCAGGTGTGACAGGGGAAGTTCTGCTTATCAGATTGATAGAGGCTTTCTCGGTTGGGGGGGTGGGAGGCATAGAAGGAGGGGAGGAGGTAGAGAGGGGGGAGGAGGGGGCGGCAGAAAAGTCTCTGTCATCGACTCCTGATACCTGCCTCCTCGGCTCAGATGATATGGGAGATAATATTGATAATATTAAACGCAATAACTGTGGTTCCAGCTCCACTCCCCCAGCTGAGCGCTGCATGATAAAATCAATATGCCATTCAATGTGATTTATAGCTGAAAATAATGGGACTGTTTAGGCAGGGAGGGAGGGTTAGTAGTGTCGGGGCTGATGTGCTGGGACAGGCTGTGTGTGTGTGTGTGTGTGTGTGTGTATGGGGTGGGATGGAGAGTTGGATGGGGTGGGTGGATTTTTAGGGAGGAGGGGGCGGGCAATGGTTGATTTTTTTTGTTTGTTGACGATACAGATCTAATCTTCAACTGTTACATTAATAACAGCACCTCTCTGAGGGCGTCACGTTGGCGGACGTTTATGGCTGGGTATCGATCGAGCGCTATCGCTGTTTATCTGAGCGAGAATGCAATGGTAAACATGCCCTTTGTGCACAAGGCCGAGGTGTTATCGGGGTGGGTTGATGGGAAGGGATTTGGGGAAGGGGAGAAGGTGAGTGGGGCAGGGGCGGGAGAGTCCCTCTGATTAAGCTAATGGCTGATAATCAGCCCATTCTGCTATGTAGGAACACAGTGGAAGTAAAGTGTATGATACCAAAGTCAAAGAGGAGGTTCAGAGTTCTCCCTACACAGTGAACACTGATCAGAGAGAGAGATTCAGTAATCACCTTCATCAAAGACAGACAGGGATATTGATGACAGTGATTAGAGTGTATACTCTGTCTGTGTCTTTGTTGGAGGTGGTTTGCCTTTATGCGACAGAGGCAGAGAGGGAGAGATCACTAGACATCGTCTCTAATGAGGTTTTCTGTCTGTGGTGTCGCTTGGAGAATCAAAGGGTCCATCTCCGTGCTGAGGTGTTGTGTTACACAGCTATGGAGGCTTTATTCTGAGGGCTTTGATCAACAGACAGGAACCGCCAATGATGAGGAAAGTATGTGTGGAGTAGACTCATTGTACACACACATACACACTCAAGTGTGACGAATTGCGAGCACCGCACGACACACACACACACACACACACACACACACACACACACACACAGTGTCCTGTCCTCTGGATGGATGGCGCTGATAGACATGGCAGCTCTGCTTCTAGATCCTAAACCACTTTGCAATTTTTATTTATTTATTTATTTCTTACGTTATTAGCCCAGAACGTTTTTTGTGTTATTACATACACCCGGAAAGAACTTTTGGATATTAGAGCAGTGGTTACTATGACACACACTCACACAGGTTGAATAAGACAAAAGTGGATAAATAGCCACTGGATGGCCATCAATCCTCTTCTAAATAGTGTTTATTTTCATGTCTCTGTGTAACGTCATATTACTATAATATGATACGTATATAATGTATAATGCACCAACCCTGTTGTTTGAATAGATGTCTCATTGTTCTGATGCCCTCTTCTTTCAACAGAGCCAAGGACACATGAATCCCTTTGTGCACCTGATGATGATGAGGAGGAGGAGGAGGAGGAGGAGGAGAAAGGTCCAACACACACTAAGGAGGAGATGGAAGAGGAGGAAGACTGTCTACATTGGAGGGGTCCAGGTGAGTCAGTTTGTCTGTCTGTCCGACTAGTCAGAGACTGTGAATCCATGTCTAGTTTGTCTTGTTTATTGTGTGGTGCTTGTGTAATGTGTTTGTTTTTGTGTCATAGCAGTCTTGACTGAGGGCTGTGTATTTGTTTTGTAAAGTAAGTGTGTTTAAGTTGCTGTGTTATTGTGTAGATGGTGTGATGTGCCCAGGCTGTTGTTTGGGAGAGGCAGCCTTTAATAATGTGACCAATGGCAATTTATTCAACTTGTAACAAAAACCCATCTGAGAACACAAACATGTCACAGAGGATTTAACAAGCAATTGCCATCATATTTTTTCCCTCCCTCTTGTCATAGCTGTTTTATTTTTCTTCTGTTCAGTTAAATAATGTAAGAAGATTACTATAGGATCTATCTTTCATATTTATTTTCAAACCGTGTGTGTGAGTGTGTGTGTGCCCATCAGTGAGAATGTCAGTGTTTTTTAATTATTTTAGTTGAGGATGTTTTCATTATCGTCATGTCCCAGCCTGTCCCTTTAACAGTAATTGGAGCGATATTAATTGCTGTGTGGTTGCTGGTTGATGGCAGCACAGTGATGTTAGTGTGATAGGCTTTTTTCCTCACAAACTAACTGCCGGGAGAGCAAGAGAGAGGGGGAACGAGCGAGAGATAGCCCTTCTATCAGTACTGGAGCAGGCGCTGTCTTTATCAGGAGCACGATTGGCAAAAGGGAAACTTTGACCGGTCTGAATTTTTCCCTTATCGTCAAGGCCCCCCACAATCCCCCCATCACCACTAACAACCCCCAAACCCAGACATGCACTTCCCTCTTGTTATTTCTTCCTCTGAATGTCAGGAATGGAGACATGGTGAACGTGGTCTTGTTCATACATTCGTTTAGTCTCCATCAGCGATTTCTCACAAGTCTCTGGGAGAGGAACATTTTCTCATATGTTAAAGGCTTTAATCTCTTTCTTCTTTGTGTTAGCGCTCTGCTCATTTCTCACTGTCACTTAGTTTACCCCTGTTTTTGGATCAGGCTGAAGATACAGAACTTTCTAGCTGCATATCTGTTTTTGTCTCTACCTCCTGTCTGGCTGTCCGTCTGGGTACAGGGATTTGGGGGTGGTTTACACTAGAGAGCAGGGTCTGGTCAGGTCCTCACCACAGACATCTCCCCCTCCTTCTTACTCTCTCTTTCCTTCTCCCTCTCTCTGTCTCTCTCTGTCGCTCTCACAAGCTGTCCAACTTAACTATTTTCTTCCTCACAAATGCAGACTGTCATGCTCCTGTCTGCCAGAGATTGGTGCTTGCCCTCAATTTCTGTGCTTTCTAGATGTTCATGTCATGGCAGCCACGCTTCATGTGAGAAATTTGATATATTCTGTCTCCATGACTGATGTCTTCAGGCCCTCGCAGTCTTCTCGCTCTCTCTCTATGCCATAATGAGTCAATGATGAACACAATCATGAATATTTGTCGTTCATTTACAGTGTAGAAATATTTTTCATGTAATTTCCAATTGTGTGCAAAAATCCCATTTTTACAATATAATGGTAATGATTATTACGTGAGCAATTCTTTATAGAAAGGATTTTTATATATTTTTTTACATCTATTTCGTTCCTGTAAATTATATTGCATTGTGTCTGTGTCATTACCACTGCTCAGACATGACATTTCACACGAACAGAAGGAAGACTCATATTGTAATTGCTCAAAATAAGGATTTGAATTCTTCCCATGCCTATATTTGTCGACCACATTCGTTTCCTGTTATTAGAAAATAAAATGTGACACTTCCCATCAGAAAGGCATTATACTATCTTCCTGTGAAGTCTCATTAGTGTGTTATTTTCCCTGGTAGGGCCATAAGTGGTTATCATATGGTTGTAGCCTACACTTTCATCCAAGTGAGTGATATGACTATAGACGATCGTTAACAAGCAGGATAAAAAATTAAATAATTATATTTACTATCAATACATTGCCTTTGTGACATTAATTGATAGTGAAAACCATTAACATTAAAATATGCCTTGATTATAAGCAATATCTAAAGAAGTTGGATGCTGTAGGAAAAGGCTTACACTAGCTCAAATATTTATTTAACAAATGATATTCTTGCTATATTTTTCAGGCCACCTGGAAGATGAGGTGTGTGTCTGTGGTTGTATTTCTCTGTAATGGAGTTGGTGTGTGTAATATAGAGTTTGATGAGGGTGTGGTGTTTTAGAATGGAAGGCGGTGGCTGGGACCAAGTGTCTGGCAGGGATAGTATGATATGGCAAAGAGGCTTTTTAATCTAGGATGTGTCCTGCTGCATGATATGCAAAATAAATGATGAAGAGAAAAAAATGTGTCTCTTGAATGACCTTGCTGGCTGGAGGGTTTGATATTTTCCTCTCTGCTTAAAATTCTTGATATGCAAATAGCCATCACAGTAATCCCTCGTGGCTCACAGACTGTCACTCCTGGCTCTCTCTCCTCCACATACTGAACAGAACAGACTGAGTGTCACTGAGCTGCGCAATCGGACCTGGAGAAACCCAGCAGACCTGCCTTGCTAGCATTTTCCTCTATCCTTATCCTCCAAATTACCCGCAATAATAAATTATTATGGCAACGTAATAATAATAATTATTATTATTTATCAGGCATGGTGGATTTTTATAATATTTAATTATGAAGGACCATGGAGTGACATAGTAATATGCATATTATCAATGGCATATAAATTATGATAATTTATTTTGGGCAGCGGTGGTGGTGGGTGAGAGGCAGGGAGGGAGTGGTCCTGATATGAAGGTGTGTTATAGAGGGTTAGGTTGTCTCTCTGTCAGCAGAGAGTGACTGAATCTGCATATCCCTCTATAGGAGAGCTCTGTAGAGGGAATTGGCGGGCGAGCAGGGGGATGAGGGATGAGCAGAACTAAAGTGGAAAAGGCAGAGGTAGAACTGACATGTCTCCTTACAGGTATACCAAGATTAAAGTATTAAATACAAGTAGTTTTAATCATGAATATAAAAAAATATGATTATTATGATGTCTGTTTCTAAATCTGCGTATGATATATGGTTTTATGTGAATTTATAAAGAAAATTCATGTACCTAACAGCAAGGTTTTGAACATGCCTTATATTTAGCAGTTTTGGAGACCGTAATCTCCTGTGTAATCTCCTATCACTATGCATAATATTAAAGGCAGTAATGTTATCTGGAAAATGTTCCTTGTGTGCTTTGCTTTTTTATTATTTTGCAAATTGCTTTATTTCTCTGTAAAGATATCCATCAAATGAGAAGTTATACAAGTTTAGTTGTGTGTATCAGGTTGCGATATAGCGGTTTTACTTTTGAGGTTTTATTGCAGCCTATTCCTTGTGTTGTCACGAAAGGCAGAAGGCAGTGGAGGTATCAAGTGCAGTAATAACACATTTGCATAATTTTGTGTAGCTATTTTCTCTTAGTATTAGAAATCAACAAAAATACCAATAGGACAATACTTTGCTACAGAAAGTATCCGTTTGTACCTAGATGATGATTCTAAGGACAAGAACACTTGTTTGCTGTGACCACCAATCAAAGTGATTCTTTCATGGATGAAGTGTACTGATTGTGGTGATACAGTTTTCATTTCTGCAAAGGTGGTGGGTGTATATCTACAGCATGTCTTGGCGAAAGAAGAAACATTTTTCTATAATGGCAATGCTAGGGTAAAGCAGCTCATTTGTGATCCGGTTGGCAGTAACTGTGGTTGTGTGAAGACATTCTGTTATCTGGGGGAGGGGGTTTACGGTTGGTCTATTGACATTTATGTAGACCGTTGTCTCAGTCACATCATAAACATTTGACTGTGGTCTGACATCACTTTTGAGGGGTAGGGATTGAGGAGTAGGAGTGCGGGGATCGGGTGAGGGAGTGTGTTTCGCCCTCTGGTGTGAGGCCGAGAATGTGTGTCTAAGGGAAATATTGGTCTCTTGATATGTCCTTATAATGAGCACACAGCAGACTGGTGTATAGAAAGCCAACCACTCATTACTAGACCTTTTTCTCATGGCTTCTCTGTAACCTGTCTATTACAGCAGATTATATTTATCATTCAGAAGCTATTTCTTACACATTCCCGGAGGTTTGTTTGCCTTTTAGATACTCTGTGCCCATTGGACATGTTGATTCAGGGCATTTCCATCGAAAAGGACCCATGAGCACCTTCATGCGGTAGCGGTGCATGGGTAAAATCACTGAGCAAGCCAAGCCAGTCAAAAATGCCACCTATGTTGTGATAATTGCGTTGTTTGCTCTCTAACCCATTCGTTCATACACCACTGTGATACACAATAAGGCCGTGATAACAGAAAGACAACAGTTACACAGTGGCAGAATAAATTCAACTACAAATACGTTTGTTTCATAAAAATAAAAAAAAGGAAAGCAACATCTGTCCGGTGAAGTCCACAAAGCAAATGTTGCATACAGAAAGTTATATCTCCTGCAACATGGTCAAGCAAGTTAATGTTTTCAACAGTTTACTAAACAACACTTGATTGAGAACCACAGAGTTCCTGCACATCAGCACAAAGACAACAGGAGCACTGCCTCTGCTATTCCATCACCATTTCTACTTAAACATTTAAACATCAAATCAACAAGGCTGTATATGCTTAGTTTAATACTGAAAACAAATGTAAATATACCAAAAACGATTTAGTCCAATCAATGTTGCTAAATACCACATAGCACACACACACTGATTTCTGTGTGTGTGTGCGCGCTTAAACAAAAATGTTGACTCACCCTACTTGTAGACTAGTTGAATGTTGGCAAACCGGTCTATGGCTCTGTCATACAGTACACTTTTAGTTTTTTGTTGTCATAGGCTACTTCCTTGTATGAGCAACAATTAACCAGCCAAGCTTGCTAGTTATCTAGTTAATGTGAGCCTACTAAGCTACATCTAGGCTGCATATTGAACTTGTCTCAGGCCAGTGGCACAACATATTCATTTATGGTTAGATCAGAATCGCTGTCATAATCATAACCACAAGTCCAAATCCCCATCTCCATCCATGGCTTAGGAAAGGGCAGATTTAGAAGCTAGCTACTACAGGACATCAACACAAGCAGACCAGAAACAGATACGTGATTTGATTGGTCTGAAGCCAAATCCAAACTGGCCTCCCTTGGGGGGTGTTTTGCTGCACTGGAACATCCCACAGTTGAGCTCAGCTCAATGCTGATTGGCAAAAAAGAAATGATCAAGGGAGGCCAAATTCTTGCTGGCATCAGTCAATCAATCAAATGCTACGTCGGCAACATGTTATACTCTTTTGGTCCAGAGAGAATCAGGTCCGTGGGCTACACATGCTGAGACAGAGGGGCATTGTTTCCCTCGCTCGGATGATTTCTCCGGTGAGATTCAGCCACTAGCAAATTTACAGAAAATTATGAAAACACAGAGAGACAAAATATAAATGATTTTATTTACTTATTCATTGGTGAAATATTTGTTGAAGCCTGGCTTCCCTTGGCATCCATGAATACACACCACTGCCTACATGTGAAGTTCATAGCGTTCATTTGACACCCAATTTGATATTCTCCTAAGAGCCTATATTATTTAGTGATTAAAGCTTGTAATTCGTTACCAAATTGGTAATGGAATAACCAAGAAATCGGTCACGGAATTAGTGCAACTGAATTTACATACTGTCATGTTCAGCTCATAACTGTTTTCTTTCTGTTGTCGGTGGTCAAACCAAGAGTTATAAATCTGTCTGAGTGGACAACTTCTCTCTCTCGCTCTCTCAATTCAATTAAATTCAAGGGCTTTATTGGCATGGGAAATATGTGTTAACATTGCCAAAGCAAGTGAGGTAGATAATATATAAAGTGAATATATAAAGTGAAATAAACAATAGAAATTAACAGTAAACATTACACATACAGAAGTTTCAAAACAATAAAGACATTACAAATGTCATATTATATATATATACAGTGTTTTAACAATGTAAAAATGGTAAAGGACACAAGATAAAATAAATAAGCATAAATATGGGTTGTATTTACAATGGTGTGTGTTCTTCACTGGTTGCCCTTTTCTCGTGGCAACAGGTCACAAATCTTGCTGCTGTGATGGCACACTGTGGAATTTCACCCAGTAGATATGGGAGTTTATCAAAATTGGATTTGTTTTCGAATTCTTTGTGGATCTGTGTAATCTGAGGGAAATATGTATCTCTAATATGGTCATACATTGGGCAGGAGGTTAGGAAGTGCAGCTTAGTTTCCACCTCATTTTGTGGGCAGTGAGCACATAGCCTGTCTTCTCTTTAGAGCCATATTTACCTACGGCGGCTTTTCTCAATAGCAAGGCTATGCTCACTGAGTCTGTACATAGTCAAAGCTTTCCTTAATTTTGGGTCAGTCACAGTGGTCAGGTATTCTGCCGCTGTGTACTCTCTGTGTAGGGCCAAATAGCATTCTAGTTTGCTCAGTTTTTTTGTTAATTCTTTCCAATGTGTCAAGTAATTATCTTTTTGTTTTCTCATGATTTGGTTGGGTCTAATTGTGCTGCTGTCCTGGGGCTCTGTAGGGTGTGTTTGTGTTTGTGAACAGAGCCCCAGGACCAGCTTGCTTAGGGGACTCTTCTCCAGGTTCATCTCTCTGTAGGTGATGTCTCTCTCTCCAGTTAATGTGACCTCTTCCAGCTCTTACTGACACCTACCCATGAGCCTCCTCTCTTTCCATTTACTGTAACCAGCACCCTCACACATTGAGCACTGGACGTTGAAGAGTATTTGAAATTTGGTCAGTCCACCTTGGCCTGGCTGGACTGGACCAAGTCTGAAACTGTTGTAGATGTATGTTTCACAAGTTTGCATAGCACAGTAGAGTAAAGTACTGAGTATAGTACAGTAAATAAAGGTAGTGTACTGAACTCTACTCTACCCTACTCTGCTGTGCTACATTGTACTGTGTTCTACTATGCTGCGTTGGGATGTCCAAACTACTTGTGAAACATGAGGAGAATGACATTCATATCCATAATTATACATTTCTATGTAGTACATATCAGGGACCCATGATGTAATTCCGTTACAATAATTATGTTTAAATCAACTTGACTTGCTCTAGTTCAATAACCAAAATATATATTTTGCAAAATATATGCCATAGCTGACACCCTGTTCTTTCTGCAAACATGTTTGAATCTTTTTTTGGGAAAAAATGGTTGCATAAAAATCTAAGGTCGAAGACAAAATGTACTCCTGGGAATAGAGACAGAAATAAAGAATGCTGACATTCACATGCAAAACTTCATTTTGAGTTCAAAGCCCAGTGGTTGAATGTGTTTACTTCCATGTGAATGTGATCTGTTCCTGTGAATAAATATGGTGGCCGTTACATGTCTGTTTCACTGTGGCAAAAATAATAAGCTCACTGTTTAATGATGGACCTGCTTTGGTGTATTTTATCTAGAATGAAGGAGCAACTGTAGTTAAGCCTTAACAACCCCCTCAACCCCCTCTATCTCAGTTCCTCTTGAACCCCACCCCTGTCCACCCCTGTCCTCTCACTCTCGCTCTCTCTCAACTGGCCCTGTCTCTGTGTCACTCTGTTCCCCCCGTGATGATTGATAGGCGAGGGGTATAATCTAAAGGAACATTTCTCAGTGCTGTCCAGGCCCTATCAGCCCAGCTGCTCCCATCGCCGATGTGTTAGCGCCTGTTGCCGGGACAGAGCCATGGTGATTACGACCCTATCAGATGCCTGGCTTCTCAGCAGTGCTAGCCCACATCCTGTCCTTCCTACCCTGCGTTTCAGTTTGTTCTTTCCCCCTCCTGTCCTCTATCTCTCCACTGCCAGACTCACACCAACTTCCCACTCCAGCTCACTGCTCCACTATACTGAATGTTTTTATATGGTTTAGATCTGATGTGTGTGATGAGATTTCATGCAGGGGAAAGAGCATTGTCAAATGTACTGTACTGTGGTGAACTTGGAGAGGGTGATGCATTTTCTGAAATGCATCGTTGGCTTGGTGTGCCCAAATGGAAGTATCTCTGGAATGATTGAATGTCAATACAGTAGTTACCACCTCCAGCCTGATTCAATAAATTAACACCAGGAAATGGGAATTTCTGGCATTTTTTCTGACACACTCCTCTAACAAAATCTGCCGTTAAAACTGTAGGAACAAGTAGCCATTTTAGGAAGTGGTACAAGAGCACACTCAATTGTCTCTCCTCCGTTAGCCCATTAATACTTCCCTTTTCTTACCCGTGATCAGTAATGTAGTGGTCAACAAATAGGTGGGTAACTCTGCTCACCGGTCGCAGTGACAAAAAGAACGCTCCCTGTTGTTTTAATGCATTTTTCTGCAAAAGGTGGGTAAACTGTTGGGAGATGGGAAAAAAAGGTGGGTAAACTGTTGGGAGATGGGGAAAAAGGTGGGTAAACTGTTGGGAGATGGGAAAAAAGGTGGGTAAACTGTTGGGAGATGGGGAAAAAGGTGGGTAAACTGTTGGGAGATGGGAAAAAAGGTGGGTAAACTGTTGGGAGATGGGGAAAAAGGTGGGTAAACTGTTGGGAGATGGGAAAAAGGTGGGTAAACTGTTGGGAGATGGGAAAAAAAGGTGGGTGAACTGTTGGGAGATGGGAAAAAAAGGTGGGTAAACTGTTGGGAGATGGAGGAAAAAGGTGGGTAAACTTGGGAGATGGAGGAAAAAGGTGGGTAAACTGTTGGGAGATGGAGGAAAAAGGTGGGTAAACTGTTGGGAGATGGAGGAAAAAGGTGGGTAAACTGTTGGGAGATGGGGGAAAAAAGGTGGGTAAACTGTTGGGAGATGGGGGAAAAAGGTGGGTAAACTGTTGGGAGATGGGGGAAAAAGGTGGGTAAACTGTTGGGAGATGGGGGAAAAAGGTGGGTAAACTGTTGGGAGATGGGGGAAAAAGGTGGGTAAAACTGTTGGGAGATGGGGGGAAAAGGTGGGTAAACTGCGTTTACTTGCATTTACCCTCCACTACACCACTGCCTGTGATTTCTATATAGATTTATTACAGGAAGCAGCATTATGTTTAAAACGGTTTGCTCTTTTAAAGTACAGACACAGACCAGAGTCTAAGAAAAGGACTCATATTTTATTGCACGTTGTTTCACATCCTTGTGCGCTATTATTATAGCGCCTTAGGCCTTCTAACTTCTAGCTAGTGGATTTGTACATGGCCCTGACCGTTTACAGTAGCTTCATTCTACACTCACTTTCCAAGTCTACATCCTGATACAGCTATGATTGAAATGTCCTTCATGAAGCCAGAAGGAGTTGTTAAAGAAGACATGAATTAATGATTGAATTAATTATCGAAGTCACATACCGTACAATTAATTTTGTGGCTTTGCCCGAGTCTTTTTTTTCCCTCCATCTATGCGGAGAGAATGTCAAGAAACATTTTCTAATTAATTTATGTGTGATTATCAGGGAGAGTTTCTGGAAGGTCTCTACTTTCAATTTCTAAAAGGGTAGCAGTGGAGGAAGGGGAGGCTGTAAGAGATGGAGGCAAAGAATGAATAGAGATTGAGCTCACACGCACATATACACACACAAGCGCACGCACATGCGCACGCACGCACAAGCGCACGCATGTGTGTGTGTGAGGGGGGGAGATCAGGGGTAGTATTGGTGTCTTGATCAGATCTAACCATTCTCCCCTGTCTGTGACCCTCCAGTCCTACTGCTGCTGCCCTTGACCCTAACGAGGCTGCTCTCTGTTTTACAGTGCCCCCTGTTGGTACAGCCTCCCGGAGACACAGGAAGTACATTGCACATAGCCACTATTAATGATGACATTCAGTGCTTGCCCTTTTTGTATGTTTCTTTTTTACATAACCTTGGACTCCCAGCTGGCTGTGTTTTTAGAGTGATAAAGTATACTTGAAGCATAAACTCAGACAAGGGTGTTACTAGTCATGTATCTCAATCACAGGCTCTTATTGCAAGTAAACACATTCAACCACTGAGCTTTGAACTCAAAATGAAGTTTTGCATGTGAATGTCAGCATTCTTCATTTCTGTCTGTATTCCCAGGAGTACATATTGTCAACACTGTCTTGCCACCCTGGCTTACAGTAATGTTTCCCATTTTGTTTTAAGTTATTTTATCTTATTTCACATATTTGTAATTTGCATGTTTGGCATCTGCTCTTTCCTAGGGTATGTATTTTGCTGATAAAAGTTCAGCAGTGCAGTTAAAAGAAATTAGTTGGGTAAACAGTCGTAAATGTCAATGATAAAGTTCTGTTGAAGCTCATCTGATTAGCGTGGCGATGCAGGTGTCTTATCTTTGCTGTGCAATAGAGGGTAAAATGGAAATGATTGCGTCCTGAGCATGAGGTGCATATCCCAGAAATGTGTATATTTTCAACTGAACCGCTACTGGACCCGAAGGGACTCTGGGTCTGCTTGGATGATTATGGAAATGTTTCTTGTTAGAGAGTGTAGATGGAACTCCATTTGGCAAAATCAGACCATAACTCTATCCTCCTGCTTGCTGCTTACAAGCAATAACTCAAACAAGAAGTACCAGTGACACGCTCAATACAGAAATGATCCATTGAAGTGGATGCTAAACTACAGGACTAGCACAGATTGGAATATGTTCCGGTACACATCTGATTGAGGAGTTTACCACATCAGTCACCGGCCTAAATAAGTGCATCAATGACGTCGTCCCCATAGTGACCGTATGTTTATAACCCAACCAGTCATGGATTACAGGCAACATCTGCGCTGAGCTAAAGGCTATTGCTGCCGCTTTCAAGGAGTGGGACACTAATCTGGACACTTATAAGAAATCCTGCTTCGACCTTCGAGCCATCAAACAGGCAAAGCGTCTAAGACCGAATCCTACTACACCGGCTCTGATGTTCAGCGGTTGTGGCAGGGATTGCAAACTACCACGGATTACAAAGGGAAACACAGCTGCGAGCTGCCCAGCGACACAAGCTTAACAGATGAGATAAATGCCTTCTATGCTCACTTCCAGATAAGAAACATAGAACCATGCATGAGAGCACCAGTTGTTCCGGACACCTGTGTGATCTCGCTCTCCGTAGCCGATATGAGTAAGAGTTAACATTCACAAGGCCACGGGGCCAGGACATGAGGCGTACTCAGAGCATGTGCTGACCAGCTGGCAAGTGTCTTCACTGACATTTTCATCCTATCCCTAACCCTTCATGGCTGCGCACAGCTCCAACGCCATCTTTTAAGTTTGCTGACGGCCAGATGGTGATAGGATTGATCCCCGACGACGATGAGCCAGCCTGTAAGGAGGAGGTCAGTGACCTGGCAATGTGGTGTCAGGAATACGGCTTCTCCCTCAACATCGGCAAGACCAAGAAACTGTTTGTGGACTACAGGAAACGTCCACATCTATGAGGGCTGTAGTGGAGCGGGTCGAGAACTTCAACTTCCTCTTTGTTCACATCACTAAGGAATTAACATGGTTCAGACACACCCACACAGTTGTGAAGACGGCACAACAGCGCCTCCTCCCCCTCAGGAGGCTGAAATGATTTGACATTCCTTTATTCCTCAGTCTATTATCTATCGTGTTGCCTTGTCACTTTATACCTACCTATGCAGTAGCTACCTCCAATTACCTTGTACCCCTGTTCAGCGACTCTGTACTAGTACTCCATGTATATAGATGGCCATGTTATTTTTTACTCCTTATTGTTATTTATTATTCACTGTGTATTTATTCCTCGTGTCACCATCTATTTTTATTTTACCTTTTTATTTTAATCTTTAACTCTGCATTGTTGGAAAAGGACCCGTAAGTAAGCATTTCACTGTCAGTCATCACCTGTTGTTTGCAAAGCATGTGACAAATAACATTTGATTTTGATTTACCGATAGGGGCCCATCTGCTTTCCTCAGTTGGGAGTTACAGGGCAGAGCAGAGAGGGAGTCCCCATGCTGAGTGAGTGGGGAAGAAAGCTCAGGGATTTGTCATTCAGCAGAGGTTAAACCCCACCTATTAGCGCGGGGTCGTAGTACGGCCCTGATAAAGATTTCCTGTTGTACTGTGTCAAAAAAATCAATGGCTCCGCAGCGATGTGCTCATTTGATATCAACAATTGTTTTTTAAAAATCAATTAGCCTTGATAGAGGAGACTATGGTGTTGGGGAGCACCTGTTACTTAGGGTTGTGTAACTGCTTTTTGTTAGTCATTGGTCATGCATACGTGACAACCAACAGAACGCTAGGTTAGGTTGGCTGATGTAATGTTGGTCATTGTCGTTGAGTAATGCTGGTGATGTTGTCATTCATTGCTCAATAACTCAAAGTTCTTGTCCATTAGACCATGAATTGCTGTCCAAGAGTCCCATCAATTGTTGAGAATAACTAGATAAATGTACGCTGTGTATTTGACCTGTACCAGGAAGTGCTACTGTATGTCTGTCTCAAAACATTGTTTGGGAAATCTAGTCTGAACTCTGGTCCCCCTACAGTACTATACCACAAACTACAGTCATTGGTAGTACTTTATTTAACATGATATAATTTATAACCCATTTGGTGGTGTTGTGTTACTCATAGGGCCATGTAACGGCAGGACATCAATGTTCACTGAGCTCATGACAATTTGACAGACTTGTCAAACTACTTTCAGGTGTCTGTTAACAAGTATGTTTTTTTTCTCAGCTTAGATGTGATGTTTCCTTTGTTCCTCTTGAAGGGTTCAGAGAGGAAGGGAATTTGCATGAGTCTGTCTGTGGATACGTGCCACAACAGGTCACAAACATACAAGGTCTCTATAAAATAAAAGTGGTTATGTGATTGTTGGCTACATCCAGGTCAATGATGCATTTGAAATATTGTACATGTATATCACACATGTATTTTTGTTACTAATTTATGACCTCATTGTTGCATTATTCACCCTCCTGTCCTTCCTCTCCGTCCTACCCTCCCTCTATCCCCATCTTTCTACTCATCGGGTAATTGCATTAGTCATTTCATTAATGATAGAGTGATTGTTTGTTTTATTGTCTGCTGTTGTAAACGGACAGGGCGCCCCAGTGGCTGGTGAAGCAGCCGTATTGATGAGGCTTTGTGTGGACACTGCCAGAGTGGAGCTATATTGATAAGGCTGGCCGCTCAGTCTATGTGGACTCTGTCGTGCAAGATCCCTATTGATAAGGCCTGTGTTTTTGTGGCCACTGGTCACGCAGCAGTCCGTGGCAGTCTGTGTTCCAGTCCGGGGATATTTTGAGGGCTGTGAGGGTATAGATATGGTGTAGAGGCGAGGAGAGGGGCCAGGGTATCAGGCAGAGTGGGCAAGTTGCAGGGCATTGAACAGGGCTGTGGGGGTGTAGAGCCTCTACAAAGGGGCTAGTATCAGGCCGAGAGGCGAGCGGCAGGGCATTGAGCAGTATTGATAAGAGCCCCAGGTCATTATGGGGTTTTGTGGTGGGTGGTAGTGGTAATTAGCAGTGATTAGGACAGGAGGAGGCCCTGCGTAGAGTAGCGCCATGCTAACCTGCAGAGATTACAGATGTGCAGTGATTAAAAGGGGCCTCGTGATCACTCCCTCCGTCTCAGTGGGAGGATGAAACTGATCTCTTATTTGAAGCCACCGGTTGGATGGTGTGCCCGGGCGGCTGGCCGTGGGCACCTCAGAGCTGGACCCTGCCATCCAGGAAGTGACGCCGCCTTCCTGTGCTACAGATGATCGAGAGGGAGAAGACTGGGCAGCAGGATCAAATATTTGTAGCTTCTAAATCAAATCAAATGTTATTTGTCACATGCGCCGAATACAGCAGGGGTAGTAGACCTTACAGTGAAATGCTTCCTTACAAGCCCTTCAACAGCAATGCACTTTTAAGAAAAATAAGTGTTAGGTATTTACTCAAACTGAAGTCGAAAAAAAATATATATAAATAAACATATATATTTTTTGAAAATCTATGCATAGATAATAAACAGAGAGTAGCAGCAGTGTAAAAGATGTGTGGGGGGGGGGGTCAATGCACATAGTCCGGGTAGCCATTTAATTAGCTGATCAGGAGTCTAATGGCTTGGGGGTAGAAGCTGTTAAGAAGCCTTTTGGACCTAGACTTGGCCCACACGGACCTCTTGCCGTGCGGTAGTAGAGAGAACAGTCTATGACTAGGGTGGCTGGAGTCTTCGGCAAATTTTAGGGCCTTCTCCTGACACCACCTGGTATAGAGGTCCTGGATAGCAGGAAGCTTGGCCCCAGTGATGTAGTGCCTTGCGGCCGGAGGCTGAGCAGTTGCCATACCAGACGGTGATGCAACCATGCTGCAGCTGTAGAACTTTTTGAATATCTGGCGACCCATGCCAAATATTTTCAGTCTCCTGAGGGGGAATAGGCATTCTAAACACTGACTCTCAGTGTGCTCTCTTTGTATTTCCTCACAAAGGTAAAATCTCAGCAGACAATTTCACAATTAGGTTAATAGTGGTGGTCACGTTGATAAGGATTCATGTGACCGAGACCAGCCAGGGACAGGGCAGCAGACTGGACAATGATGGAGTGTTGAGATTAGGGGGTTACAGTGTGATCTGAACAGGGGGTGATGGGAGATAGGCCAAGCCTGGACACTGGACTTCAGCCTCACTGATGTGGACAGAAGACTAACACGGACTAATAGCTAATAGAGACATGGGCATATTGCCTGTATAGTCTTCAACATTTTATGGGAATCAAATACATTTTAGCTTCAGAGATTTTCAATGGAGTTTGTTTAATTATGAGTTTGTTAGCCCAGTGCAGTTTCATACAGTGGCTTACAATGTGTTCAAATGTAGTGGTATGAGCTCCATTTATGACAACCGGAGTCAAACAGTGGTCACATTAACACAGTAACACACTCAAAAACACATTCACAAGCTTGATTCGTTCCAATCTCCTTCTCACTACTGCGTCTGAATTATTTTCTTCCTTTCCTTCACTCCTCTCTCTCCCTGCCACCCCCCCTTTCTCCATCCCTCTCTCTCCCTGCCACCCCCCCTTTCTCCATCCCTCTCTCTCCCACTCTAGGCTTGTGGGAAAGCCATTTTATCAGCGTCTGTCTGTTGTTCTCTGGTGGGGATAGATACAGAGAAGATAGATGAGTGTTTTGACATGGAGAGTGTTAGACAAACACTCTTATCGTCTCGGCACTTTAGCCCGAGCCCCGAAAGTGAAGCTGAACCATGTGGGTGGGGGGTGGGGGGGGGTACACAGCAGATTTCCAATGGGACTGCACTGTAGAGCACCATTGCTATGGGGGCTGTGTCATATGACGACTTACTGTATGTACTGGACTCAGTGAATTTCTACATGTCTTTCTCAATCATCCCTTTGTGAGAGACGTGTGTTTTTGTTGAAGCCTTTGAGATCCTACTTGGTTGAACCTCTGTGTTGTTGTAAGGGGTGTCAGTTTGTTAGTGAATCGTTCTCCTCCTCAATGGCCTGAGTCTCCTCCTGTTCTAGTAGTCTAGTAACCCCCCTCCAGAAAAGTGGATAGTAGCAGTCTTACCAGCTTTTTTAAAGCTGATCTTAACTTCTTTTGTACATAATGTCTCCTATAGACTATCAAAATAAATCATAAAGATAGTCGCACATTCCATATATCAACTCCCAGTAATTTATTGGGTGATTTACCCAATTGTGTGCAAATTTCTGTATTATTTATTTTTATAGTTTATATTCGTCGTTAGTCAGCACCTCCACATAAAAATATTTTTTCTGTGTGTGCGCCAGCTCACATAATGTCCCCGCCATAATTTCCTATGACTGAAAAAACAGCTTCTGGACATCTTAACAGTGATCATTAACCTCGATTTGGAGGGAAATGTCTATTTCAACGAGTTGGCAGCTCTTTACATTCTGCTTACTCCGGACCAGGCCTTAAATACCCAGGTCTCGAAAGAGGAAGCGGCTACAAAAGAGATGCAAGCAAGGGGGCATACTGACGCGACCACGTCGGTGAACCACCGTTGCCCTCTGTTGTATTGGAGTGCAGTCCCTGGAGAACAAACTGGATGAACTCTGTACAAGCTCCGTTCAAGACTATCCTATCAACGGCACCTGCATAACCACTTGGTTCGGCAACCGCAAGGCACCCGTAAGTCATAAGTCGCTATAGAGGGTGGTGAGTACAGCCCAGTACATCACTGGGGCGGAACTCCCTGCCATCCAGGACCTCTATACCAGGCGGTGTCAGAGGAAGGCCCAAAGAATTTTCAGACTCCAGCCACCCAAGCCATAGAATGTTCTTTCTCCTATCGCACGGCAAGCGGTACAAGTGCACTAAGTCTAGAACCAACAAGACCCTGAAGAGCTTCTACCTCCAAGCCATAGGACCTCGAAACAAGACTGCTAAATAGCTAATCAAATGGCTACCTGGACTACCTGCATTGACCTTTTTTTGTGCTAACTCTCTTGCACTGACTCCATGCACACACGCTGGACTCTACCCACACACTCACACATATTTACACTGAAACCCCAACACACATAGTACATACGCCCACACACGAGTACACATGCATACCGACGACACACACTTTCACACTCATCACATACGCCGCTGCTACTGTTTTATCTATCCTGTTGCATAGTTTCTTTACCCCTACCCACAGTATATGTACATGGCTACCTCCATTACCCATCGAGTCGGTACTGGTACTCCCTGTATATAGCCATGATATTTTTTACTCGTTATTGTTATTCACAGTGCATTTATTCCTCGTGTCACTAATGACATTTTTGTTCGATGTTTTATCTTTTTTAACTGTGCATTGTTGAAGGATCTGTGAGTAAGCATTTCACTGTTAGTCTACACCGGTTGTTTACAAAAAGCCTTGACTCCCATGTCTGTTCCTCAGTTATCTCCAGGGCTCTGGCCTTTACATGACGTAGATCATTGTAGTTGTGTTTTGAGACCGTATTTTTACCTGGATTTGGTTTAATTTTGTTTGGCTGTGTATCTTGTTTGCTTGTGGGACCTTAGTGACTTAATATCTCTCTCTATCTCCTATCTCTCTCTTCCCGTTCTCTTCTCTCCCTTTCTATCTGTAGATGATCTGGAGCTGAGTGATGATGCTGCTTACCCCAAGGTCCTGGCCTGCAGGGACCTCACCACTGACACACTATGGGGGCCATACGCTGGGATCGTCCAAACAGAAGATGCGGGAGATGACCAGGAGTCAGAGGTGAAGGTTCAAAGTGCATGGAGGGAGATCTTAGAGGTCAAGTAGAGGGTTAGGTTCTGTCAATGGGACAGGATAATTAAAAAATGACTTATCACCCATTAATCTGTCAGTGGTGGGAAATGGAAATATCTTTGTGTGCGTGTATGCACGCTCATATTACCCCATGGCCAATCGCTATGTGCATTTCCTTGGGAAATGTTAGAGACAGGATGTTCCTCTCGCTGGAGTTGTCTCTTATTCATCATGTGCTGAAAGTCCGTCTAATCATGTGATTCTGAGCTGGAAGAGTTTTCCTGGCACTGACCAGATACAGATACCAGAACATTGCACACTCTCATACACAAAAACACATACACACACACTTTCTCTGGACTGGATCAAATACTTTTTAAAGATTTGTAATCCATGCTCTATTTAAGCAATACGGCTTGAGGGGGTGTGGTATATGGCCTTCGGAAAGTATTCAGACCCCTTGACTTTTTCCACATTTTGTTATGTTACAGCCTTATTCTAAAATTGTTTAAATTGGGTTTTTCCCTCATCAGTCTACACGCAATACCACATCCATGATGACAAAGAAAACACAGGCTTTTAGAAATGTTTGCTAATTTATATAAAAACATTTTTTTTAAATAACACATTTACATAAGTATTCAGACCCTTTACTCAATACTTTGTTGAAGCACTTTTGGAAGCGATTTCAGCATTGAGTCTTCTTGTGTATGACCCTACAAGCTTGGCACATCTATATTTGGGGAGTTTCTCCCATTCTTCTTTGCAGATTCTCTCAAGCTCTGTCAGGTTGGATGGGGAGCATCGCTGCACAGCTATTTTCAGGTCTCTAGAGATATTCGATCAGTTCAACTCCATGCTCAATACTGAATACTCGGAGCTCTATGGACAATTCCTTCGACCTCATGGCTTGGTTTTTGCTCTGACAGGCACTGTCAACCGTGGGACCTTATGTAGACAGGTGTATGTCTTTCCAAATAATGTCCAATCAATTGAATTTACCACAGGTGGACTCCAATCAAGTTGTAGAAACATCTCAAGGATGATCAATGGAAACAGGATGCACCTGAGCTGAATTTCGCATCTCATAGCAAAGGGTCTGAATACTTATGTAAATAAGGCTTTTCTGTTTTTTTATTTTTAATACATTTTCAAACATTTCTCAAAACCTGTTTTCATTTTGTCATTATGGGATATTGTGTGTAGATTGCTGAGGGGGAAAAAAATGTGTAATACATTTTAGAATAAGGCTGTAGCGTTACAAAATGTGGAAAAAGTCAAAGGGTCTGAATACTTTCCGAAGGCAATATACCACGGCTAAGGGCTGTTCTTAGCACGACGCAATGGATACAGCCCTTAGCCGTGGTATATTGGCCATATACCACAAACCCCGTGGTATATTGGCCATATACCACAAACCCCAGCTTTCAACCAATCAGATTCAGGTGCCTTTTATAATGCTATTATAAACTGGTATGTATTCCAAAGGAATAAATAGAACAGTAAAAATGTAATTTTTCTGAAAGACTGTCATACTCTGTGATGCATATAGCTTGACTGACTCACTGGTCCTGCATATGCAGCCCAGCAAACCCAGACCAGCCCACCCCTTTTAGTAGATTTTATCTCTGCGTGGCGCCATCCTCCTGACCATCTCTTTGATAGGCTCTCATTTCTAAGATTTAGTTTATTATCTTCTCCACACACCCATCCCCATCTTTTGTTTCTCCCTTCCACTAACCTTCATGTTCAAGAAGACTACTTCTCAATGCAGTTTTTAGTAGATTTTCGGCGTTGACCATCTCTTTTGAATTCTCTCTCCCTTCTCTCTAACCTCACCCTCTCCATCTCTGTCTCTCTCTCCCTCTCTCTCTCCCTCTGCTATCTGCGGGCTGAAAGAGTGAAGACTGACCCTCAGTCAGGAGGAGATAGTGGGTTTAATCTCACATTCCTCCTGTGTCTCCCACTGTCACTCCGCATCCTCCTCCCACAGTTCCCCGCCCGCCAGGCCGCCAGCCCAGGGGTCAGCAGGGGTCAGGGTTACCCTCAATAGAGTAGATCCACCGCTACGCAGCCCTTCATCTCTATCTCTGCTTAGCTAAGATTGCTTTCTGCTGCGTTCTCTCCCACTATAAAGAGACCAATTATTATTAATAAACTACTGGTGCTTACAATGGATGTGCAATTCATTTGGCTTTGCATGATTGTTGCCATCGTGTACTGTGTAAAGATTCAACATTGACAGTCTAAACAATTCCAAATACCCAATTTACACAGCTAACTTTTGTTTATTTTGCTGTGATTGAGTTACACTTATTACCAACCTTTCTGCTTGATTGGCCTCAGTAGGGAATATTATGTGTATGGGGATTGGACAAAGGGTTACCTGATTCAGCTACAAGATTATGTTTTTGTAACAGAAAAGAGACATTCAGTGTTGGTTTCATGGCAGTATGCCATGTGCTGTCCTGTTAGTGTGACCTCCTCCCTGTCCCTTTCCACCTCAGACCTGTCCCAGTGGTGGTGTCATGCAGCCTGCAGTGGCGTCTAGAGCCCTGGGGTTCTGCCCCTCATCACATCACATGGTGACTTGGCACCACCCGCCTCGCCTGGCAGACCTGCAGATCCATGCCAAACCTGCCTGCTGTGCTCTGCCTTCTCTGAGCAAATGTGCTTCTTATTTGATCTTGCCAGATAAGCTATCAGTTTAATACGGGCCTACCCTGTAACACAACAAGACAAGCGTTCGCTTTGAACACCCACACACACTGCACACTAGTGCACTCTCACACAACAAGCATAGATCCTAGCTAATATAAGACTTGTTCTTTTTTGATCTGATATACAGGTAACTGCCAAAATAAAGGAAACACCAACATAAAGTGTCTTAATAGGGTGTTAGGCCCCGACAGGTCAGAACAGATTCAATGCACCTTGGCATAGAACCTACACGTGTCTGGAACTCTATTGGAGGGATTGATACCATTTTTTTCTACAAGAAATGTGTGTGTTCACTCGCGCATATGTTTGTTGCTTTGTGTGGGTGGGGATCATGAGCGGCAGTCAGTTCTAAGGAAACGGGGTGGATAGTGAGTTGATATCCATGACAGGTCTCTCTTAAAGAGATCTCACTCGTTAGATTATCAATGTCACTGGGCTGTGTGTGTGTCATATGGAAATCCTGTCATTTTCATCTCTTGAGAAAGAGGCATTAAAATCTATTTAAATATATTCTGTCTGATATGGATGTTGGACTTTGGTACACAGTGTAATAATGTTTACTGATGAGCTGACCAGGTTTCCTTAGATTGCTGGGAGTTTGTCGTTCAGTGAACATGTCCTCGTCTCATGGCAACTGAGGTGTGTATTTTCTGATTGGATCAGACTAATCTGATATAGTTCCCCTCGTTTTGATTACATCACAAATTGATCAAATCTTGGTCAAAAGAGTCTTAAGATTAGTAGGTTACACCTGATATGTAGTGATGATTTGGTGGTATCAACCAAGTTAGAATAACTTCATAATGGCAATGCTTCAACAAGGAAAAGAGCACCATGCCTTATAGTTTCACCATAGTTTGAGTGATACTCCTCCAAACCATCTTCTGCCGAGCACACACCACTGCAGAAGAACTCAATTTACGCATCACTTTTGTTCCCTCTCTTCACCCTCCTGTCTTTCACAGAAACGAAGCCTAGAGGCATGATCCTAGAAGCAGTGGAGTGTGGAGTTCAAAGCGTTATCACGTGCGGAACGTCTTTTCATCATGTTTTAGAAACAAGCGTTAGCACTAATCCCTCAATAATCTCTCCAGGAGAACTCAAATGATAAGGTCCGCCACCCACGGCTTGCAAACACACTTTTGGGGAGTCTCTCCCCCCTCACTGCTCTGTCATTCCCTACGAAGGACGAGTGAAGGTGAGAACCTTCTCACTCTCTCTCATTCTCTATCTAGCAGTGTTTGTTTACCTCCTGGTAAATCTCTCCAGTTGATCTGAAATTATCAACAGAGACGGTCTTTGGCAGCCTTCTGCACCCTGCCCTCTCAAATGAGATCTTAATTAAAAAACAGTCGCTCCAGAAGACCCCAAATCTGTAATTTAGCACATGTCACCCTCTTGATCGCTCCTGAATGTCTATAATAATAAAGTGCACTAAACTAGCTTAATCTTGATGGCAGATATGTTGAGAGCACGTCCATGTATATGTTCATTGGCAACAAGGACCTGAGGTTGTGCTACAGAGCTTAGAACTTAGAGGCCTAAATTCTTCCTCAGACACTTCCACTATGGCATCTCTCCCTCTTTCTGCCCCTGCCAGACACTGAGAAGATGTTGACTAGCGAAAGGGAATGGACCAAATAGGTGGACTATGGTAGGGGCAAGTAGAGGGGCAAAAGGGAGAAAAAAAGAAATTATAGGAAAGTGCAATGGCAAAAGCCAGCAAAAGGATGAAGGCAGTGCCAGAGAGGAAGGGAGATGGAATGGAAAAAGGTGGGATTGGAGAGATGGAGTTGATGGGGAGGGGGTGCTTATTCTCATCACTCAGTCCCTGTGACTGGGCTGGTATCTGCAGCTCGCTGTCATCTGCGCCTGCTTCTGCGGGGCGGAGAGTAAAGGAGAGAGGGAAAACCTATCTCCGAGGCTCATCTCCGGCAGTTCTGGAGCCCGCTTTCCAAGAGTGCCTCATTTTCAAATCTCTTATCTTGCCTGTTTTAAGTATCGCAGTTTTATATTTTTACATGTCATTTGCATGCAGCTCATCAAACCTGGATTATTTTTTCTTGGAGGCACACTACATGACCAAAAGTATGTGGACACCTGCTTGTTGAACATCTCATTTCAAAATATGGAGTTGGTCCCCCTTTGCTGCTATAACAGCCTCTACTCTTCTGGGAAGGCTTTCCACTAGATGTTGGAACATTGCTGCGGGGACTTGCTTCTATTCAGCCACAAGCATTAGTGAGGTCAGGTGCTGATGACCTAGCTCACAGTCGGCATTCCAATTAATTCCAAAGGTGTTCGATGGGGTTGAGGTCAGGGCTCTGTGCAGGCCAGTCAAGTTCTTCCACACTGATCTCGACAAACCATTTCTGTCTGAACCTCGGTTTGTGCACGGGGGCATTGTCAATTTCAATTCCCGAAATTGTGGCAGACGTGACACTTGGCATTTAGGCCAAAGAGTTCAATCTTGGTTTCATCAGACCAGAGAATCATGTTTCTCATGGTCTGAGTGTCTTTAGGTGACTTTTGGCAAACTCCAAGTGGGCTGTCATGTGCCTTTTACTGAGGTGTGGCTTGCATCTGGCCTGATTGGTGGAGTGCTGTGGAGATGGTTGTCCTTTTGGAAGGTTCTACCATTTCCACAGAGGAACTCTGGAGCTCTGTCAGAGTGACCATCGGGTTCTTGGTCACCTCCCTGACAAAGGCCCATTTCCCCAATTGCTCAGTTTCGCCGGGCCGAGTCTTGGTGGTTCCAAACTTCTTCCATTTAAAAATGATGGAGGCCACTGTGTTCTTGGGGACCTTCAATGCTGCAGACATTTTTTGTTACCCTTCCCCAGATCTGTGCCTCGACACAATCCTGTCTTGGAGCTATACGGACAATTCCCTCGACCTCATGGCTTGGTTTTTGCTCTGACATGCATTGTCAACTGTGGTCCTTGTATAGACAGGTGTGTGCCTTTCCAAATCATATCCAATCAATTGAATTTACCACTTCAGTCAAGTTGTAGAAACATCTTAAGGATGATCAATGGAAACAGGATGCACCTTAGCTCAATTTCGAATCTCATCGCAAAGGGTCTGAATACTTATCTAAATTAGTTATTTCTGTTTTTATTTTCAATAAATGTGCAAAAAAAATGGAAAAACCTGCTTCGCTTTGTTGTTATGGGGTATTGTGTAGATTGAGGATTTTATTTATTCAATCAATTTTAGAATAAGGCTGTAACGTAACAAAATGTGGAAAAAGGCAGGCGGTCTTAATACTTCCCGAATGCGCTGTAGCATTATAATTTCCCTTCACTGGAACTAAGGGGCCTAGCCCGAACCATGAAAAACAGTCCCACACCATTATTCCTCCTCTACCAAACTTTGCAGTTGGCACTATGCATTCGGCAGGTAGCGTTCTCCTAACATCCACCAAACCCAGATTTGTCCATTGGACTGCCAGTTGGTGAAGAGTGATTCATCACTCCAGAGAGCACGTTTCCACTGATCCAGAGTCCAATGGCGGCGAGCTTTACACCACTCCAGCTAACGCTTGGCATTGCGCATGGTGATCTTAGGCTTGTGTGCTGCTGCTTGGCCATGGAAACAGTTATTGTGTTGATGTTGCTTCCAGAGGAAGTTTGGAACTCGATAGTGAGTGTTGCAACTGAAGACAGGCAATTTTTACGAGCTTCAGTACTCGGCAGTCCCGTTCTGTGGGCGTGTGTGGCCTACCACTTCACATCTGATCCTAGACGTTTCCACTTCACAATAACAGCACTCACAGTTGACTGGGGCAGCTCCAGCAGGGCAGAAATTTGATGAACTGACTTGTTGGAAAGGTGGCGTCCTATGACAGTGCCACGTTGAAAGTTACTGAGCTCTTCAGTAAGGCCATTCTGCTGCCATGTTTCTCTATGGAGATTGCATGATTGTATACACCTGTCAGCAACGGGGCTGAAGTAGCAAAATCCACTATTTTGAAGGAGTGTATACATACTTTTGTATATATAGTGTATATGCAGATGTGTGGCTGTGCATGAGCAGACCAGTATAAGGGAATGGGTTTCAGTGTGTTTGTACAGTAAGTACACATGTATTAGTGTATTAATGTGCATATTTATTTGTGTTAAAGAAGTGTGTGTGTCTGTCTGTGTGTGTGTGTGTGTGTGTGTGTGTGTGTGTCTGTGTGTGTGTGAGAGAGAGAATGTGTGTGTGAGAGGCGGATGTTGAGTAGGTTTCTGATGTTTATCTTCCTTCCTTTTCTTCTCTGTATTTTTGGAGGATTCACACAGTGACCTCTTTGTTTGGGACAGTGAGTACCCCCTTCATTCCCCTTTTGGGAAAGAAACCATTTCCTGAAGGGGAGAGATAGAGATAGAAGGGCAGACAGAGGGGTAGGAATGAGAGAGGGAGGTTGAGGAATGGGAAAGAGAGAGGGATGAGAGAGGGCATGATTAGCCATACAGTACTGTAGAGCGGGTAGGATGGGAAGATTAAGCGAAGGGGAAGAGGTAAATGGTAGGAGGGGGTGAAAGAGAGAGTGAGAGGAAAAACGAGTATGAAAAAAGACCAGGCCAGCCCCAATAGTCAGGAGGTCTATGGTGGAATTCAATGGAAGTCAGCTGCACTGGCCAGGAAAGGAGAGACTATTCTACCTTCCTGTTCTTTTCTTCTCTGTCTGTCCAGCTGTGTCCGCTTCATAGAGTACATTCAAACACACTTGGATGATATCAATATCCAGGATGCACACATTGAAAAAGAAGCTCATTATTGACCAATCATTTCATTGTGTTTCTCATGGTTCCACAGAGAACAGGATTCTATAATTGCTTTAATCACCAGGGAATATTCAGCAAATTATGTAGCAATGATGTGTATGCAAATTCAAATATATGTGGAGAGTTGACTGTGGTATGAAGGCTTAATCTTCTAATCTACTGGAGGATGGGGGAGGAGTTGTCTTATTTCCTCTGCTTTCATTTAACCGTATATTAAGCTGAATTGATCTGAGTCGAGGTTAGACTTTGGGTTAGTTCAGGGAAAGGTTTCTCCCTTCATTTCCAACCACCAGACAAGAGCATCTGGGGTGAATTCTATATTCCTTTTTATACTCCGCAACGACAGGGCTTACAAAATGAACGAATACAGAAATGAAATCAGCCGAGCATCATTTGCATTCAAGTTTTATCGGTGTGAGAAGAGGGCGTTTTTGGGAGTGATAAGGAGAGGGCGTCGTGGGCTGCGGTGAGGTGCGTGCGCACTGAGGCTGTGTCTGTGCATGTTTGGGAGTTGAAGGTGGCTATGGTGAGGCTGTATGGTGTGGGGAGGGGGCTAGTGGTGGTTAATATCAGAATACCAAATAATTAGATTTGCTATCGTCACGGCGGCAGCAGTGCGGGGATCAGGCAGATTAAAGCCCGGCTGAGCTGATTAATATTCATGAGAGACGAGGGTCCAGAAGAGGGGGCTTAGACTGCACCTCAAAGACTCCCTCACTGAGGGACTTGAAGCGATCTCAAAGTGCCTGGATCCTAGGGAGACCACCAGGGTGAACACAGGCAGCACTAAGCAACATTCACTTTTCCTCTTAGTCTTTTAGTCCTCCTCTGGCTCCCCCTTCCTTGTTCTCTCCCTCCTCATTAGAAAGTGTTTCAGTTAGGGATGTTGGACACTGCATTGTGGGATAGTTTACATCACTAGTGGTGGAGTGTGCTTGTTAGCTGGTGTATGTGTATGTGTGTATGTGTGTGTGTGTGTTCACAGGCAGGGACTTGCTGTTTGATTATATGTTTAATTTGATACTGTGATTGTTGATTATGTCCTCCAGGCTAGGGAGATGTGATACTAGAGGCTTCTCTGCTCCTCTTAACTTAACAATCTTTGGCGGCCACAGCCTCTGTTGGCTTTGTTAATTACACATCCTATCAAACTGCAATCTTGCCCCATGTCTTTTAGTTCATATTATCTCACTGTGTGTTGGTTCCAGCCATCATTCAAGCCCTAGTGCAGTCAGGGCCCAAAGCCAGATCAGAGCCAGCTAAACCACCATATCCACCTTTTCTTCTCACTGCTAGTCTCAGAGAGTCTCTCAGAGAGCATTTTGCATTTGTTCAAACTGTCCAAAACTCCCAACTGATTCTGTTGTAAGGTTTTATTTTTCTGTCCTATATACAGTAGTCTTGTGTGAAATGTTCCTGTGAAATTTTCTCAAGTCGGACCACACTGGCCTTTTCTTCAGTGAATACCAAAGCATCGTGATAGATTTATGATAAATTAGTCTGAAACAAATTAGCAGCACTTATAGCACAGACGGCTCCAGCATTGGGTTACAAACTAAAACAAAAGAAGCCATATCTCCACATCAGCGCAAGTTCTCCATGAAATACAATACGCAGCGTCTTCAGGCTAGAACAGACCGATTCAGAAATAAATCCTTCCACTGTCCTCCCTTGCTTCCCAACTCACCCCATATACCCCCAGTCCTTGTACACACGTCAGTTTAAACTCATACCTCATATTCTCTCAAAAAGTTTCAGTCCATGTGGTGCCATGTTGGAATATGTGTACCGAGTTATCCCCTGTAGCAAGCAGACTGAGTGAACTGTGGTTCCCCTGAAGCGGTGTGTCTGTCAGGGCTGTTGCTGCTTAATGACTGCTGCCACCTAGTGGAGACAGTGTTCTAGAATCTATATGTCCTCAGGCCTCCATACAGGTGTAGAACTGCTATAGGCCTTGTGCAACTATACTATACGGTAGTTGTGGAGCTCCACCTGATGTGACTGTGTTTATGGTTTTACTACACACTCTCATGAATGTATCATTGAACCTCACAATGAAGACAACATTTTACTGGGACTGCTATAAGATATTTGGTTACGAACGCACTCTGCTTAACTGTGCCGTAACACACAGAGGTACGTAGATGAGTGTGTGTCTCATACAGACACACGATAAGCCTGTGGGAGTGATTGTCAGGTGGAATGCTCTGTGAGCCTCCACTGAACAAAGACAAGATTGTGCTGAGGACGGCACAGGTGTGTGTTTCTCTCTGGTCTGCCCTGCCCTGGCTTCAGCAGCACTCACACATGTGCAGACACTGACACACATTCTTCAACACACACAGCTAGATTATGACTCCCCTCCACTCACACACCTTTTGTCCCATCGTGTATTGAGAGAAGCTCCTGAGAGGGGCGCCCGGGTGAAAAGGAGCACTACGACGTCATCGGATCTCCTTTCTTACCTTTCCTTCTCCTCTCTCCTGGGGTCTCTCTGTTCCTTCCCTCTCTCCATGCCCTGTCTATAGCTCTTTTCAGCAAGTCTTTGTTCAGCCTGTGCCCCCTTCCTCTCCCTCTATGCTTCTGATTGCCCATGTTACAGGCCTGCCCCTTACTGCTGGAAAAGATTACTCCCTTTATTGTAGTGTATATTCGATGTGCTTTAATTATTGAACAGTTTATTCAGAGGACATTGTCAGGATTAATTCATTGTTAAACCTCACTTTTCAGTAGGTCTTTGTCTGTATAATGTTCTGTATCAAAATCAGTTTGTCTGAAAAGACTTGGAAAAGTGTGTGAGAATCAGAGGATACGTGATGATGGCTTATGATAATTATTTGCCGCACCTCATTCTGTATTAAAAACGTGACCCTGTGTTTCCAGAGCAAGACTGACGGTCTCTGTTTGTTTGTTTGTGTGTCTACAGATCTCCAGGTTGAGCCTGGTGTGTGAGGACACAGACTGCTGGCTCCGTAGAGTCCTGTTAACCTCTGATGCAACAGATACCAACTGTACCATCTACAGCCAAGGTTCTACAAACTGCCCAAACAATCAACACAGCACTCATGCAGATAATGCACCATTTTCATTGTTACATTTTTAGTTCTGGTGCTCTTATCCAGGTTTACAATCAGAGGTCTCTTATTAGAGTGAGACCAGAACGGAGATCTTTTGACCTACTATAGATTACTATACATTCCATAGATAACATACTGTACAATACCATCTATGTTTCACTACATGCCCCTGGTGTGACGTGTGTTGTTGTGTGTGTGACTCTATCTCTTCTCCCTAGGTGAGGAGCTGTATTGTAAGGTAACTCAGGACATCTCCACAGGGGACGGTCTGCTGGCTACGCTGTCTACACCCTCTATGGAGCAGCGGTCCCCCTCTAAGACCCAGGGTGTAGCGGTGAAGGAGGAGCCTACAGGTGTCTACCCAGCATCCCTCCACTCTGAGATACAGCTCCTCCCCCAGCAGGCTGGGATGGCAGCCATCTTGGCCACAGCAGTTGTCAACAGTGAGTTTCAGATTGCTCAGGATAATAATGTGTTCTTTTTATAAGTGTGTCTTGTGTGCTTTCGTACATGTGTCTGTGTAAGCACTCAAGCCCCCAGTGTCCAGTCTGGAGCATGAAGTCACGAGCTCTGCTTGTCGGCTACTGCGTAGAAACTTAGAGGGGGTCGACAGGCAGGTTGAAAACAAGTACATTGTAACCTTTAATTAACTAGGCAAGTCAGTTATGAACAAATTTGTATTTACGTTGACCATGATCCTTTGCTAGTTACGGCCACTTTCACTATGATCTTTAGCTATTTTCTGGTGCTATTCAGCCCCATTCAGCAATATGGCGCTAAAAATGAAAATACTTCGTGCTCCATCAGGAGTTTTCCATAGGAATGTCAGCGCTAACACCATCTACTGGTTTTAATGTCTATGGTGAGCACATGCATAGCACAAAGCATTGGCAGTTACTGTACTGTGTATATACTGTCAATGTGAACAACATTGAGGGACTCAATGTTGGAACCTAGATAAATGCAAGTGCAAAGGTTCACCGTGCCACATTTTCTCATTCACCCAGTACACCACAAGGTGGCAATGTAACTCCTCTGTACCGCCTGGTCTCAGAGGTAGAGACTGCTTTGTAATTGCCTTCACGCTTTTTCATAAAGTCCCCTATTGGCAGTGTAGTCAGCAGCGGGAGCAGGCATGGACATGCTGTGATGAGTCCATGATTAATCACCACAAATCAAGCTAAAGGGTAAAACATGATCAGCCGTATCCCGGTTCCTGCTGTAGAAGCTCTGTGCTGAGGACTGTGGGTAATTACGGACGTTATCAAAAATAGCCTGTTTAACATGAGCCCTGACACCAGATCAGTACGATTACCCCGCGCGGGCGGGCGCTCGCTCCCACAACCTCTGTGCTCTTGTTGCCTTGGAGACCCCGGAGCAATATCAAGTGTTTTTTTTCTCGCTCCGCTATTGAATCGATCATGTGACGCAGCTGAATGCGTGTGTGGTGATGTGTGTGCACATCAATGAACATGATGTTTACATGAAAGTCTCTCTGTCTCTATTTTTCATTTTTATGAATTTTTATGAATGAACATGCACTGCTCTCGTGCATTGTTTATGTACTAATCATTTGATAAGTGATAACAGTTGTTTGTTTGCTTGGTCCAGAGGACATCTTTCCGTGTAAGGACTGTGGGATCTGGTACCGCAGTGAGAGGAACCTCCAGGCCCACCTCATGTACTACTGTGCCAGCCGGCAGAAGCAGCAGTCCTCCTGCTCCCCTCCACAGGACAAGCCCAAGGACTCCTACCCCAATGAGCGTGTCTGCCCCTTCCCACAATGTAACAAGAGCTGCCCCAGCGCCAGCTCCCTGGAGATCCACATGCGGACACACAGTGGTGAGAACTGTCGTCTCTCTAACAAAACATTACTTTCGCTCTCTCTCTCAAAGCAGATTCCCTAAGTGTGAATATTTGCGTAAGTATTGCACTTTTAATAGCCAGTTATAACACACTGAATGTTCAAAACATGCTCTTTCCATATGGCATAGACTGATCAGGTGAATCCAGGTGAAAGCTATGATCCCATCAGACTGCTAAACAGCAATCACTAACTCCGAGAGGCTGCTGCCTACATTGAGACCCAATCACTAACTCCGAGAGGCTGCTGCCTACATTGAGACCCAATCACTAACTCCGAGAGGCTGCTGCCTACATTGAGACCCAATCACTAACTCCGAGAGGCTGCTGCCTACATTGAGACCCAATCACTAACTCCGAGAGGCTGCTGCCTACATTGAGACCCAATCACTAACTCAGAGAGGCTGCTACCTACATTGAGACCCAATCACAGGCCACTTTAATAAATGGACCACTAGTCACTTTATAAAATGCCACTCTAAATAATGCCACTTTTAAGAATGTTTACATATCTTACATTACTCATATCACATGTATATACTGTATTTTATACCATCTATTGCACCTTGCCTATGCCGCTTGGCCATTGCTCATCCATACGCTTTATCTTGGCCAGGTCGCAGTTGCAAATGAGAACTTGTTCTCAACTAGCCTACCTGGTTAAATAAAGGTGAAATAAAATAAATAAAAATGTACATCTACATATTCTCATTCACCCCTTTAGATTTGTGTTTATATGGTAGTTGTTGGGGAATTGTAATATTACTTGTTAGACATTACTGCACTGTCGGAACTAGAAGCACAAGTATTTCGCTACACTCGCATTAACATGTGTACGTGACAAATAAAATGTTACTTGCTTTTTTGATGTCACTTGTTAAATCCATTTGGGTCAGTGTAGATGAAGGGGGAGAGACGAGTTAAAGAAGTATTTTTAAGCCTTGAGACAATTGAGACATGGATTGTGTCTGTGTGCCATTCAGAGTGTGAATGGGCATGACAACATATTTAAGTGCCTTTGAAATGGGTATCAAATCAAATTTATTCATATAGCCCTTCGTACATCAGCTGATATCTCGAAGTGCTGTACAGAAACCCAGCCTAAAACCCCAAACAGCAAGCAATGCAGGTGTAGAAGCACGGTGGCTAGGAAAAACTCCCTAGAAAGGCCAAAACCTTAGCCTGGTTCCTCTCTAGGTTTCTTCTATGTGGAGTGGCCAGTCCTCTTCTGGCTGTGCCGGGTGGAAATTATAACAGAACATGGCCAAGATGTTCAAATGTTCATAAATGACCAGCATGGTCAAATAATAATAATTACAGGCAGAACAGTTGAAACTGGAGCAGCAGCACGGCCAGGTGGACTGGAGACAGCAAGGAGTCATCATGTCAGGTAGTCCTGAGGCATGGTCCTAGGGCTCAGGTCCTCCGAGAGAGAGAAGGAAAGAGAGAAAGAGAGAATTAGAGCGAGCATACTTAAATTCACACAGGACACCGGATAGGACAGGAGAAGTGCTCCAGATATAACAAACTGACCCTAGCCTCCCGACACATAAACTACTGTAGCATAAATACTGGAGGCTGAGACAGGAGGGGTCAGGAGACACTGTGGCCCCATCCGATGACACCCCCGGACAGGGCCAAACAGGAAGGATATAACCCCACCCACTCTGCTAAAGAACAGCCCCCACACCACTAGAGGGATATCTTCAACCACCAACTTATCATCCTGAGACAAGGCCGAGTATAGATCCCTGTGGAACGCTTTCGACAACTTGTAGAGCATGCCCTGACAAAATGAGGCTGTTCTGAGGGCAAAGGGGGTGCAACTCCATATTAGGAAGGTGTTCCTAATGTTTTGTACACTCAGTGTATGTTAGCTTTACACACTTTTGTTGAGCTGTGTGTGTTGTATCCTGTGTGTCTGTAGGTGAGCGTCCCTTTGTGTGTCTGATCTGCCTGTCGGCCTTCACCACTAAAGCCAACTGTGAGCGTCACCTGAAGGTGCACACGGACACGCAAAACGGAGTGTGTCACGGCTGTGGCTTCATCTCCACCACGAGGGACATCCTCTATAGCCACCTGGTTACCAGTCACATGGTTTGTCAGCCCGGCTCGCACAGTGAAGTGTACTCCCCAGGTCCTGGCCTGCCCAAACTGCCTCTGTCCACAGGTAAATACATGAACAGACTACATGTTTTTGTTTACAATTGCAGTGAGAGGATAACAGCACTGCCTCTACTTCAGAACAGCAACTATGCAGAGATACCATGTTTTCTATGGGTATATTAATATAGGTTAAACCAGAACTAAAATATTGTGAAATTTGGTCAGATGCTTGATGAAGTTCTGGGGGAGATCTGTTAGAAATTGCGATAATGTGATTTGTAAAGTCTCCACCCTTGCAAACAGAAACTCTCAGCCAAGCCCCCCTCCTTTCGCATTTATCATCCATGTTGACACACGAAAGCAGTGTAAGACTCACCATGGATATGTAAGGCTGTTTTCAACACTATTTTGAATTAGCAGTGTCCATTTCATCACTTCGTTTTAAGCCACTGCAACAGTTGTGCTTAAAAATGACATTAAAAATGAGATGTTTTAGCATACTTGCCAACTGGCTATGGCAAAAATGTGATATATCAAGCATGGCCAGGTTCTCGTAGTCTGCAATTGGAGGAATAACCTCGCAGCGTACCCCCGCCCCAAGTTTAAGCACCTCCCTCGCCCTGGTACACCCAAATACGAAAAACTCAAGCCCCGGAACTACTGCTGCTGCTATCCGATGCTTCCCATTGTCTCTAGACAGATTCTACAGTACCTTTTATGTTTACATAGTGTAAGGGTGGCAGGTAGCCTTGCGGTTAGAGCGTTGGTCCAGTAACCGAAAGCTCGCTGGTTCGAAGAGCCGACAAGTTGAAAAATCTGTCAATGTGCCCTTGAGCAAGACACTTAACCCTACTTTGCTCCAGGGGTGCTGTTTTACTATGGCTGAAACTGTAAAACAACACATTTCACTGCACCTATTCAGGGTATGTGACAATAAAACGTGTGTTTTTTGGAGGGTCTCTCCATGAGAGATTATGGGTATATTGATGATGACCCGGTCCTATAGGCTATGAAGCATAATCACCAGTGATCTAATGTTATGTTTAATAGTAAGAAACCAATTTCTAATAGTGTGTGTCTCTGTCTCTCTGTGGCAGGTCTAAGTCCAGGGGACTCTGGTGTTGTGTTGAAATGTCAGATATGTGGCCACGTCACAGACTCACCCGGCCAGCTCCAGCAGCATGTTCGCACACACCTGGAGGTGAGGGTCCCGGCAGAGAGGAGCCCCTCACCCCGCCAGAGCACCCCGTCCTCAGCTGACCACCCTGAGCCCCCTGCCTGCGTACCCCACCCTGACTCCTCCAGCCCTGGGGCCAATGGGAGCTCAGCCACCCCGCGAGGCTGCAGCCCACCTGACCACCTCCCCACAGACATGAGGATCAAAGAGGAACTGCGCTCAGACTCTGAGAATGAGGGGCAGGAGGAGGAGGACCGGGAGGGGAAGAGCCATGGACACACAGGGGTAGGGTGCTCTCAGACCTCCACCTCCCCCAGGAGTCCCTTTGCTGTGGCTGTGAAGGCAGAGCCAACCAGCCCCACCCCTGGCTCCAGCCCTGCCCACCCGGGAGGAGCTGGCTCAGTGCTGCCTGGAGGAGCTGTATTCCTGCCACAGTACATGTTCAGCCCAGAGGCAGCCATCCTGCCCCAGGCCTCAGAGATCCTGGCCAAGATGTCTGAGATGGTCCACAGCCGGCTGAAGCAAGGCCAGGTGTCCCCTGGGGCAGCACCAGCCTTTTATCCCGCAGGCACTACCGCCACTGTCCACAAGGGGGCCACCTGCTTAGAGTGTGATATCACCTTCAACAACATCAACAACTTTTACGTTCACAAGAAGCTCTACTGCTCCAGCAGGCATCAGCAGGGAGACGCGGCTGGCCCAGTGAAGGAGGGGGCCTCGGGGGTCACCGTCCCCTCTGTCCGACACGGTTCATCCCCTCAGGCTGCCACAGCCTCCCACAGTGACTCAGACCCTGTTCCAGGCAGCACCGGCACAGAGGGCAAGCTGGTGGAGATGAAAAGTGAGAACCCTGGGGTGAAGGAGGCTGTGTCCTCCTCTTCCTCTGAGGGGGAAGGTGGTGGAGGAGGACGAGACCTGGTCAGTGAGGGCAGCCAGAGCCCCAGCGGCTCAGCAGAGGACCAGGAAGAAGACCCCACCAGGACCTTCTGTCAGGCCTGCAACATTCACTTCAGTCGCCATGAGAACTACACGGTCCATAAGCGCTTCTATTGTGCCTCACGCCACGATCCGTCCAACCAGCGGTCAAGCGCTGGCAAAGCCACCTTCCTGCCTCAGCCCATCCGCACGCGCAAGAGGAAGAAGATGTATGAGATCCACATGGCTCGGACTGAGGCCCTAGCCAACGCTGCTGCTATTGCCTTTCCCTCTGCTCCAGGGATGAGCCCGGCTGTGAAGCAGGAGGCTGCTGCCTCATTGGGGAAGGTCCTGGAGGCACCTGTTCCTGCCATGGCCTTGGGCCTGTGTCCAGCCACTTCCAGTAGCACCAGCCCTGATGGAGACGGCCCAATCGACCTGAGTAAGAGGCCCCGTCTGAGGGACACCCCACGGGGCAGCAGCAGCATCTCTGCTCTGCCCCTCACTGACTACCACAAGTGCACCGCCTGCAGCATCAGCTTCAACAGCATTGAAAACTACCTGGCCCACAAGACCTACTACTGCCCGGCCACCACCCTGCAGGCCCACACCCTGAAGACGCTCCACAGGCTGAAGAGACCAGCCTCCACTTCCCCAGAGGCCAATGGGCTCCCCACAGAGAAGGCTCCTCAGGGGGCCTCGCCCAGCCCTCACCCCTCAGCTTTGCCTGGCTCTGAGGCTACATCCCTTCACAGCGGCCCTGCAGCCAAAGGCCCAGGCTCTCCTCCTGTGGTCTGCCCCTACTGCCCTCCCAATAGGGCGGTGACCTGTGACCTGGTGGAGCACTTCAGATCCATGCATGGCCTGGTCTTGAACCTGGAAGGCCAGCCAGCTGTCATCAGCCCCAGCCTGAGCCCCAGGGATGAGACTCCAGTTACCCCGCCCAAACTGGGCCTCCAGACCCGCAGGGACAGCATCAACATTCGGGTCAGAATGGACACTGTATCCCCCTCCTCTCCCCTGGTGAACATTAGCCCCCTGGGTCCCCATGCTGGGGGTGGCAGCTCCCCCAAAGCAGCCCCTCCTGCTGTGTCTCCCACCAGGTCCCTCCCCCTGACTGTGTCCCCTGTGCCTGAGGTCCTGAGGGAGGTTGGGGTTATGAACCACCAGGCTGCTGTTGCTCTGCTTCCAGACAGGGCAGCCCTCACCCTGGGTCTCCCACTCCCTGTTGCTGTCCCGGCACCTACCACACCCAAGACCCTCCTGGTCTCCCCTTTGCAGAACGGTAACATCCGCTTCTGCCGGCTGTGCAATATCAAGTTCAGCAGCCTGTCCACGTTCATAGCCCACAAAAAGTACTACTGTTCCTCCCACAGCGCTGAGCACGTCAAGTGAACATGCCTGTCTCTGCACAGTGTCCCCTCACAGCCTAGCCCCAGCTCTTCACCTGTGTCAGTGCCACCATGGCATAGCACCACTTCTGGACAGTCTGAAGTAAATGTGACTGTTACTCGCCAGGCACTGGTTAGCTGCTCGGACGCTGACGCTCCCGGTATTGTTACTATGGTAACTTATTTCTTCTTATGGGTCAAAGTTCGTATTACACTAAGAGCGGAGATACGCTACCTGCACACACATTTGTGCCCACCTTCCCTTCCCCACCACCTCAATACCTGTCCCCTAGCCCTCTCCTTCTCCTCTCACCTCCAAGGTTCACAGAATGTTGATAATGGGATTTCTAGATCCAACATTTAATCTCCTGAGCAAGCTTAATTTAACTGTTTATATTACAGTTATCTTGATTTGATTGTGATTGTTTGAAGCATTTCTTGCTCATGACGAAACTTTCTTTTCCTGAGCCATTGATGCTCATGACCTGTCATTGATTGGGGACAACTGTTGTCCCACAGGGCCCTCTTGTGGAGCAGACCATCTCCACCTTTTTATTTCTACCTACCTGTGCATAGTGTATGATGCTTTAAAATAATTATATGGTTTTGTTTGAACACTGGCTCTTTTGTTAACTAGAAAGCATTTTAGCTGAATTACAGGAATGGGTGTCACAAGGTTATCAATTACAGATGAAATATTTGCAAATGGATAGATTTTCGTTTTTCCAAAATCACAATTGTAATTTCTCTTAATGCAACGGAAAGCATGGGAAATATTTATCTCTGATTTCATGTCAACAGAAAACTACCTAGCGTCTGAAAATATTTGTATTTTTTATTTGTATTGTTTTCAAACTTTTCGAAGGAACTGTTTCAATCTTGGTGTGTAAAGGTGTTTTTGTAAGTGTAGATATATAATATCTTTCACAGTAATCACTGGGATGACACTGAATCTTATTTTCATTATTGTCAGCATTTTTCTTTAATGCTGGTGTTTTAAATTTGGGTAGAACGAAGATGACTGGACCTGAGTATCAGGATGAAGACACTTCACTTCCTGTTCCTATAATGCCCTTCACAACACCACCCATCTCCCCATTAAACCTGACCTTTAACCCACAAACCTCCTACTGTATCAACATATTACACCCGCCAATCTGCAGCTGCTGATACACAACCATCTTGCTATATGATGCTTGAATTAGACATGGGATCCATTTAAATCTATGTTGATTAATTGACACCTGTTAGTGTTTGCTTGTTCTATTGTGTTTTTCCGGTAATGAAGAAGAAGAAGAAGAAAAAATGTGAGAAGGTGTAAGAGACAGGCAAGGACAGCAGATGTATTTCACGGATTGTAGAGAGACACACGGTAGATACTGTAGCTCCTAAAACTGTCATGTCTAAAACACAAACACACATACAGTTGAAGTCGTAAGTTTACATCCACTTAGGTTGGAGTCATTAAAACTTGTTTTTCAACCACTCCACAAATTTCTTGTTAACAAACTATAGTTTTGGCAAGTCGGTTAGTACATCTACTTTGTGCATGACACAGGTCATTTTTCCAACAATTGTTTACAGACAGATTATTTCACGTATAATTCACTGTATCACAATTCCAGTGGGTCAGAAGTTTACATACACTAAGTTGACTGTGCCTTTAAACAGCTTGGAAAATTCCAGAAAATGATGTCATGGCTTTAGAAGCTTCTGATAGGCTAATTGACATAATTTGAGTCAGTTGAAGGTGTACCTGTGGATGTATTTCAAAGCCTAACTTCAAACTCAGTGCCTCTTTGCTTGACATACTGGGAAAATCAAAAGAAATCAGTCAAGACCTCAGACCTCCACAAGTCTGGTTCATCCTTGGGAGCAATTTCCAAACACCTGATGAACGGTACCACATTCATCTGTACAAACAATAGTACGCAAATATAAACACCATGGGACCACGCAGCCATCATACAGCTCAGGAAGAAGATGCGTTCTGTCTCCTAGAGATGAACGTACTTTGCTGCGAGAAGTGCAAATCAATCCCAGAACAACAGCAAAGGACCTTGTGAAGATGCTGGAGGAAACAGGTACAAAAGTATCTATATCCACAGTAAAACGAGTCCTATATCGACATAACCTGAAAGACGTCTCAGCAAGGAACCGCCAGACTACGGTTTGCAACTGCACATGGGGACAAAGATCCTACATTTTGGAGCAGTAGCTGAAGAACACCATCCCAACCGTGAAGCACGGGGGTGGCAGCATCATCTTGTGGGGGTGCTTTGCTGCAGGAAGGACTTGTGCACTTCACAATATAGATGGCATCATGAGACAGGAAAACTATGTAGATATATATTGAAGCAACATCTCAAGACATCAGTCAGGAAGTTAAAGCTTGGTCGCAAATGGGTCTTCCAAATGGACAATGACAAGCATACTTCCAAAGTTGTGGAAAAAAGGACAACAAAGTCAAGGTATTGGAGTGGCCATCACAAAGCCCTGACCTCAATCCTATCGAACATTTGTGGGCAGAACTGAAAAAGTGTGTGCGAGCAAGGAGGCCTAGAAACCTGACTCAGTTACAGCTGCTCTGTCAGGAGGAATGGGACAGAATTCACCCAACTTATTGTGGGAAGCTTGTGGAAGGCTTCCCAAAACGTTTGACCCAACTTCAACAATTTAAAGGCAATGATACCAAATACTAATTGAGTGTATGTAAACTTCTGACCCACTGTGAATGTGATGAAAGAAATAAAAGCTGAAATAAATCATTCTCTTTACTATTATTCTGACATTTCACATTCTTAAAATAAAGTGGTGATCCTAACTGACCTAAGACGGAGTTTAAATGTATTTGGCTAAGGTGTATGTAAACTTCCGACTTCAACTGTACATCCCTGGTTTACGGAGTGTTGTTGAATAGACCTGCGAAATGCAATCTTTCCTCAGTCAGAACTGGCTATACTGGCACAGCCTTACCGTAGAGTTGAGTTAGCTGGTCCTGTGCTCCACTATCCTTACCTCTCATGATGATCTACATGGATCGGTTTGTTACTTGTGCTGTTCTCTTCTCTGTGTTACACAGGCAGATGTTTCTCTGCACTAAAAACTGGAAAACAAAATGGCAGTGAAAAGTTTTGGATTTTTGCTCTGTTGTGGTTTTGAACAGTGCTGTATCAGTCATATCTTACTCAATAATGTTTACAATTCGATTGCGTTCTCATTTCTAAAAGAGATTAGCAATTTCAACAAGTGACAAATCGAGGAGCTCAGTGCTGAGAACCATTTCGAATTTCCCCTTTATATTGCACTGTGTTGTACAAATGTGCTGAATGTTTTAGTTTTAGAGGCTTTTTTGTCATGTATTTATGTTTTTACAGCACTTTTCCTCGTCCAAACTCATCCCTTGAAAGAGTTGCTGATCAATTTCCACCTTTTCACATTAATTGAAAACATTTTGTGAATGATTCCTAATGGAAAAGTAATAATGAATGTCAGATCTTTTCTTTTTTTAATTTCAATCTCAAATTCCACTACACACTTGTCCAAACTATGCATGGGAAATAAACGTCCTGAGAGACATTAAAGAGTGTCAAACGTCTGTCTTCTTTCACATTTGATTGAACTGGTCCACCCACACACTAGACCTGCCGTTTTACCTCTTCTCCTAATTGTATCTCTCTTGGCTTTTATGATGCTTGCTTCAATAGATTTCAGGCCACACATCATTTCTCTTTTCATATAACTTATTTCGGTGAATGTGTGAGCCTCCATACGTAAGAGAACTGAAAGAGTCATCTCCACAGTGCTGACATGCTTAAAAAATATATTTCCTGTTAAAGAAAAGCATTAACCCCCAAGTCTCAAGCCTA
The DNA here is from genome assembly GCF_018296145.1 of Oncorhynchus tshawytscha. Taxonomy (NCBI): domain Eukaryota; kingdom Metazoa; phylum Chordata; class Actinopteri; order Salmoniformes; family Salmonidae; genus Oncorhynchus; species Oncorhynchus tshawytscha. The sequence goes on from NC_056447.1 coordinate 22,704,675, forward strand.
TGCTGGTTTAGTACTAACAGTACAGTCAGTCCTACACTTCTTATTTTATAACCAATATGATGGATGTTGTGGACATACTGAATTCTTTCATTTTAGTTACCTCATCATATCCCATTATACAGCACGTTTGAATTGTGTTGACCACTGCTTAGCATAGCTAATTAGGGAAACAATTATATTAACATCCTGAGCGGCATAATTTTTCAGAGACCCAGCTTGTCGATTGGTCAGGACTCGGGAGTACTACAGTCAGTATTTATAGCCAATCAACAAGCTCCAAAGCATCAAGATGGACTATTTTTTTCTAAACATAGTCAAATCAGATGTATAGATTATGCAATTCAATTGTTAGCAGCATGAATTAACCATTGTTATTAGATGAGTGGTGCTCTTTGTGTAAATTCAATGCTGTCTTAATGACTTTTTAAAGCCAAATTCTACATTCAGTGCCTGTATTATCATGGAAAACTCTAGTTTGACAGTTCCCAATAGCATGGAGTGAAGAAAAGTACTTTTATCACAGCACATCATATTGTTGACTGATTCTAAGCAATTGTATTGCGATCAAGCAGAGCATCAAGTGGTTATATTTCTCTGAAATGGTCTATAACTAGGGTCCCCAACTAGATTCAGCTTGTGGCTGATTTTGTTCTTGAGCGGATGGTCGGGGGCCGGAACATATACAGTAGTACCAGTCAAAAGTTTGGACACAACTGCTTATTACAGGGTTTTACTTTATTTTTTAAAACTATTTTCTACATTGTAGAATAAGATTTTAGATACTTCAAAGTAGCCACCCGTTGCCTTGATGACAGCTTTGCTCACTCTTGGCGTTCTCTCAACCAGCTTCACCTGGAATGCTTTTCCAACAGTCTTGAAGCCGTTCCCACATATGCTGAGCACTTGTTGGCTGCTTCTCCTTCACTTTGCAGTCCATCTCATCCCAAACCATCACAATTGGTTTGAGTTCGGGTGATTTTGGAGGCCAGGTCATCTTATGCAGCACTCCATCACTCTCCTTCTTGGTCAAATAGCCCTTACACAGCCTGGGGGTGTGTTGGGTCATTGTTCTGTTGAAAAACATGATAGTCCAACCAGATGCAAACCAGATGGGAATGCATATCGCTGCAGAATGCTGTGGTAGCCATGCTGGTTGTGTGCCTTGAATTCAAATTAAATCACTGACAGTGTCACCAGCAAAGCAAACACACACCATCACGCCTCCTCCTCCATGCGTCACGGTGGGAACCACACATGCAGAGATGATCCGTTCACCTACTCTGCGTCTCACAAAGACACAGTCGTTGGAACCAAAAATCTCAAATTTGGACTCATTAGACCAAAGGACAGATTTCCACCGGTCTAATGTCCATTGCTTGTATTTCTTGGCTCAAGCAAGTCTCTTCTTCTTATTGGTGTCCTTTAGTAGTGGTTTCTTTGCAGCAATTTGACAATGAAGGCCTGATTCATACAGTTTCTTCTGAAAAGTTGATGTTGAGATGTGTCTGTTACTTAAACTTTTTGAAGCATTTATTTGGGCTGTAATCTGAGGTGCAGTTAACTCTAATGAACTTATCCTCTGCAGCAGAGGTAACTCTGGGTCTTACTTTCCTGTGGCGGTCCTCATGAGAGACAGTTTCATCATAGCGCTTGATGGTTTTTGCGACTGCACTTGAAGAAACTTTAAAAGTTCTTGACATTTTCTGTATTGACTGACCTTCATGTCTTAAAGTAATGATGGACTGTCATTTCTCTTTGCTTATTTGAGCTGCTTTTGCCATAATATGGATTTGGTCTTTTAACAAATAGGGCTATCTTCTGTTTACCACCCCTACCTTGTCACAACACAAGTGATTGGCTCAAAAGCATTAAGAAGGGAAGAATTCCACAAATTAATTTTTACAAGGCACACCTGTTAATTTGTTTACTACATGATTCCAAATGTGTTATTTCATAGTTTTGATGTCTTCACTATTATTCTACATTGTTCTAAATATTGTGTGTGTGTGTTATTTAACCAGGCAAGTCAGTTAAGAACAAATTCTTATTTTCAATGACGGCCTAGGAACAGTGGGTTAACTGCCTGTTCAGGGGCAGAACGACAGATTAGTACTTTGTCAGCTCGGGGGTTTGAACTTGCAACCTTCCGGTTCCTAGTCCAACTCTCTAACCACTAGGCTACCCTGCCTGTGTATACAGTGCCTTTGAAAATTCAGACCCTTTCTCTTATTGAAAATGTTGTTACGTTACAGCATTATTCTACAATTGATGAAAAAAACTATAATTTAATCCATCTACACACAATATCGGCCCCGGTCTAAAATCAAGCTCTTAGACAAAGCAATAATAACAAAGCAAAAACAGGTTTATAGATTTTTTTTTGCAAAGAAATAAAATAAATAAACAAAATATGTATATCAGATTTACATAAGTATTCAGACCCTTTATTATACTTTGTTGAAGCACCTTTGGCAGCGATTACAGCCTCGAGTCTTCTTGGGTACAAATTTGGCACAAATGTATTTGGGGAGTTTCTCCCATTCTGCACTGCAGATCCTCTCGAGCTCTGTCAGGTTGGATGGGGAGCGTCGCTGCACAGCTATTTTCAGGTCTGTCCAGACATGTTCGATTGTGTTCAAGTCCAGCTCTGGCTGGGCCTCTCAAGGACATTCAGAGACTTGTCCTGAAGCCACTCCTGTGTTGTCTTGGCTGTGTGCTCAGGGTCGTTGCCCTGTTGGAAGGTGAAGGTTCTCATCAAGGATCTCTCTGTACTTTGCTCTTTCATATTTCCCTCTTTCCCTCTATCCTGACCAGTCTCCCAGTCCCTGCCGCTGAAAAACATCCCCACAGCATGATGCTTCACCACCATGCTTCACCGTAGGGATGGTGCCAGGTTTCCTTCAGACGTGGTGCTTGGCATTCAGGCCAAAGAGTTCAATCTTGATTTCATCAAACCAGAGAATCTTGTTTCTTATGGTCTGAGAGGCCTTTAGGTGCCTTTTGGCAAACTCCAAGCGGACCGTCATGTGCCTTTTACTGAGGAGTGGCTTCCGTCTGGCCCCTCTACTATAAAGGCCTGATTGGTTGAGTACTGCAGAGATGGTTGTCCTTCTGGAAGGTTTCCCCTTCTCCACATAGGAACTCTGGAGCTCTGTCTGAGTGACCATTGGGTTCTTGGCCACCTCCCTGACCAAGGCCCTTCTCCCCAATTGCAGAGTTTGGCCGGGCGGCCAGCTCTAGGAAGAGTCTTGGTGGTTCCAAACTTCTTCCATTTAAGAATGATTGAGGCCACTATGTTCTTGAGGACCTTAAATACTGAAGACATCTTTTGGGTACCCTTCCACAGATCTGTGCTGTGATGCAATCCTTTCTCAGGGGGTCTACAGACAATTCCCTCAACCTCTTGACTTGGTTCTTGCTCTGACATGCACTGTCAAATGTGGTACCTTTATACAGACAGGTGTGTGCATTTCTAAATCATGTCCAATCAATTGAATTTACCGCTGGTGGACTCCTATCAAGTTGTAGAAACAACATAAGGATGATCAATGGAAACAGGATGCACTTGAGCTCAATTTCGGGTCTCATAGCAAAGGGTCTGAATACTTACATGTTTTTTATTAATTAGCAAGCATTTCTGAAAACCTGTTTTTGCTTTGTCATTATAGGATATTGTGTGTACATTGATGAGGAAATGTTTCAATTGAATCAATTTTAGAATAAAGCTGTAACGTAACAGAATGTGGGAAAAGTGTAGGGCTCTGAATACTTTCCGAATGCACTGTGTGTTATACATTAAAAAAATTGGCTACCCCCTTTTTTGTCATGACTATTGCCATGGTCATTTCTGCATTTGGACAACTTGTTCTATTTTTGTTTGCATGGTGATGATAGATGACATTGTTCATTATCAGGAACAAATGTTTTGTGTGTCTATGCATGTGTTTGTGTGGAATACCTGTCCGTTACTGTGTGCCTGTTGTTGTTTGTGGAAGGTGATTGTGTGTGTGTCTGTGTTTTGGAACTCAATGGAGAACAGTTGCCCTCTTCTCCTCCCCGTTGGCTTTTATCATCCTGGGTGTGTGGTTTGGTGATGGGGTTACTGACCTCTATTTCCCAGAACACCCCACAGTACACACCTCAATGCCCCTCAGCCAGTGTTTCAACCAGTGTTTACATGTCACCTCCCCACAGCCCTGTTCTACATCCTCACCTAGCTGTCTGACTAGCTCCACATCAAGATAGGACACATAAAAGAAAAACTGCTTGTTTGGGTCTGGTATGTGACTCATGAGTTCTATACTGCCCCCTTCTGGGGATAGATGACAGTTATTAGACACCCATTGTGGAGGTTTCTGTCGATGGATAGTTCTCGTCTCTAGCCAGCTTTCTCTCTGTCGGACCCCTCTCTCTGTCTATACGCAGTAGCAATTGAGCCTGGGGACAAAGTTATGTAGGCGTCAAAGTGGAGTCCAGGTGAAATGATTTGGTCAATATCTGCTTTTGCATGTTTGATAGACCCACAAGCTCAATCATGCTAAATCTGTTTGACATTTCATGACAGAATGTTGTGTTAATGTGGAGAAATGGTGTCATGACTCACGAGGAATGTACCTACTAGCTACCTCTGCTTTTGGCTCTTGCTGTAACTGAGGTTTTCCATCATTCAGCCTGAAGCTATAGTTCATCATTAAACAGATAGAGATGGGCTGTATCTGGACTCTATCATTTCCTAAGGATGTTCCCACTGTGCTTTCAGTCCTAGGAAAGGATGGAGGGTGAATGAAAGCCCAGTGGAAAATGATGAACCTGTGTCTGATGGGAGGATTTTCACATTGCCTCTATAAAGTCCTTTCTCTCGTTGATATGTTTGGCTCCTGTTCTCTCCCATGTGACAAACAGTGGACACAATGTTCTGTGTATATATCTCTAAAGTCAGGATGTAAAGAAAACCCTTTCTGAGGTCAAGGTTGTAATGGCCATTGAACAACTCGTTATATAACTGAGCGTCTTGCAATCCAATCTGAGTGAAAGTAAAAACACAGCAACCCTCTGGTGCCACCTCTGAGCATTCCCAGTAATGACCAGACTAGATTACAGCGTGTTCCTCGCTGCTGGAGGGGGCAGAGCAGGCCCACTGGTAACAGACGTCAATTCAACGTCTGTTCCACGTTGGTTCAATGTAATTTCATCAAAATTACATGGAAACAACGTGGTTTCAACCAGTGTGTGCCCAGTGGGGAGAGACTGAGAGACGGAGACATGAGAGCAGTGGGACGTTACATTAAAAGCCATGGAGAGATCATTTGGTACCACATATGGAGTCGTAAGGTTCACTGAGAAGAAAACTCTAATAATTTAAAATCATGACTGCTGCCTTTAGGGTGAAGAGGTGGGGATGCAGAGGAGAGGAGGAGGCTGACAGGGTTTAAACTTGCATTATTCAATATGCCTTCTCACTATGGGCCCGATCTTGATTTTGGAATGTATGCTATTGTTACACAAGCCTTTCCTATGCACTTCTCAGTATTTGGTATTTAGACTTACCCTTTTCAATCGCGTAATTCGCTCTGCAGGTGTGGCTACCTTGCACACACTGAATAAATGTCAGTCAACAGTTGAAAACCATTCTACCTGCCGGCCAATATAGTTTTCAGTACATTTATCTTATAAGCCTTGCCTTTAAATACCGTCTACTTATAATTTTGTTGACAGACTCAACGGGAACACATCAAGAGAAAGGGTTCAGATTATATGAATCAATTAAAGAATGCTTCAGTATCTATTCATCTTTGTCTCTGTTTCAGCACCAACTGGTAGATTTACTATGATCTTGTAAAGTATGTATGAAATATAAAGAACGGTTTAGACAGCCTTTATGCAGAAAATATATTCATGAATAGAAAATAGTGCTTTGATCCATCCTGAAAGTTGTCATATTCAAGTTCAATCGATTCAAATATTAGAAGGTGGAAAAAAGTTTACAATAGGGGTTGAACTATAATGCTATAAATCTACCCTAATACTCACTAATCATGGAACTGTATGACAACCTTCTAGTGGTCATGAACCATGCGTCTGGCTCCAGGTTTAAGCTGCTACGTGTGGTCCGAGTTCCATAATGATTCAAATTGGGTATTTGTCCCAAACTTTTGCACAAAATGTGCTAAATGTGATCCAATAATGCTAGATACCCTCAGGAACAACTTACATGAACGTGTCAGAGGAAAGAAAGGTAAATGGAATGGAATGATGCAAAAATAAATGTATGTGGGTATTACTGACGGTGGCTCCTGATCATTGGCGATCTATGCCATTTAAGATGAAGGAGGTTGATTATTTTTATTATGAGCATGGCCTTATTTCTATTACATCATATTGGACGACTGTTATTCATATTTCATTCACCCAGCTCAGTGTAACATCTAGGTTTAGGCTACTACATGATAAAAAAAAATGTCCCCCATACCCATCATGAGGTTGCTACAACCTAGCCTGTGATTGAAAGTTTACAATGTAAACAGGTAATAGGTCGAGAGAAATTTGAGTAATCAAGGTGACAGACATTGACACATTTTAATACCGCCTTGCAGAATCTTATCTGCATCTAGCTGATCTAGGGATGAATCATTAGTCCAACAGTTGCAAAAAATTGTTTCTATTGGACAAATTCAGGTATGTTTATCCCCGTTGTGTTATTTTTTCTTCTGTTTAAGAAACTTTGTCAATAGAATCAGCAGAATGAATACACCCCTAATCACAAATAAACACAGTTCACTTTATAGCAGCCACAAACGAACAGCATGATCACTTTGACCACTGTATAATTCCTTCTCGCATCTACACACACTCCTCTCACTTTTTCCCTTTGCTTCTCGACTTCAGTGCACAACACATTAGCTGTCTGTGACCAGGTGAATAAACGGTTGGTCCGATCCTTGCTACTCCTCCTCAGAAGAGGAGGAGGAAAGCTGTTACAATCTACCAGAACTAACGCATTAGTAAACTTAGCAGTACAGTGTACAGTTAGAAGGCAGTTTAGCAGACACACCCGCCGGCCCGGGTGGTAATAAATTAATAAAACCAAAAGCTTACCTTGACTTGGAAGAGTTCCAGTGTTGAATAGCCAGCTAGGTAACATAGTACCCCTCTATTTGAGCTGGGTGTTTGAGTAGGCTAAACTAGCTAGCTGCATTCCCTAGCTAAGTAAGTGAAAGTGGAAAAAATATGAAATATAGCTACCTCTCTCTCTCCTCTTTCATTTTTGAAGAAATGTATTTGTTACAAACTGTTCAACTGATCTTTCTCTCTATTTGAGTCAACTACTCACCCCATTTTATGCACTGCAGTGCTAGCTAGCTGTAGCTTAGGTGGACAAAATGTCAGTTCATGCAACAAGAGTTCTGATAGGTTGGAGGATGTCCTGCGTAAGTTGTCATAATTACTATGAGCCTCCTAGGTTTTGGATTGAAGTCAATGTACCCAGAGGAGGAAGGGAACTAGCTGTCCTCCTGCTGCACAATGTTTCTACCCTACAGAGTGCTATTGAGGCCACTGTAGACCTTCATTGCAAAACAGTGTGTTTCAATACATTTTTGGGTGACAATATATTTAGTATAGTTTTATCTAAAAAGTATAACTTTTTTAAATGTTTCGCAATTATTATAATAAAAAATGTTCACTGAGGAGGATGGTCCTCCCCTTCCTCCTGTGAGGAGCCTCCACTACTCCTGATAGTTGTTCATATTTAATATGATACAAATTGTAAAATAAAACAGAAAAAAGCCCGGGCATATAATCAAAACATTTTAAAATGTATACATCAACCCGGCAGGTTCAGCCCGACAGAAGCCTATAGCTTGGGTCTCCAAATTTCGTTCATGCAAATTGTGATGGCACACAATTGGCATCCTGAATAATGGCACAGCTATTTATATCCCATTTCACTGTGGATAAGGGGCAACAATATCTGTAATGTTGATATGATTTCAGTTTGCTTCCATATGGTTGGTTTCACGTTCCTCTCCAGGGGTCAAAAGGAAAAATAATTTAAAACATTTGCTATCTGTATTTACAATCCCCTTCTCCAAATGGATTACTCATTTACCTAGCTCAATAGATCTTATCAATTTATAAAATTACAGTGCAATGAGAATGCTGCCGTCTATCAGGAAAAAATGAAGTAGATGCTTTTTCCACTTGGAACGGGAAGGTTTGCTTGACCTTATTCATGGTTTCCTCGCTGGTGAAGGAAGTGTGAGAAAATGAAGTCAAGGTCATAATACGGCGTATCTGTAGACACACCTCCGCCACACCTTCATTTTTTCCCCGAGCTCCATCTCAAACGAATAGTGGGTGAATAGCATGCTATTCCCATGCCTAAGTTCAAGGTCAGATGCATAGAAAGAAAAGAGCAGTAAAAGGGAATTGCAATTCATTTACACAAGCTTGCGTCAGAATCGGACCGATGTTATTTATAATGATGATGCTTTGCACTCCTGTAAGTGCTCCTCCTGTGTGGCTTAGTGAAGCTGATGGGTAGAGGCCTTTTTAGAACTGAAGTGAATAGTAACTATACTTAGCAAAAAAAGAAATGTCCTCTCACTGTCAACTGCGTTTATTTTCAGCAAACTTAACATGTGTAAATATTTGTATGAACATAACAACATTCAACAATTGAGACATAAACTGAACATGTTCCACAGACATGTGACTAACATAAATTGAATAATGTGTCCCTGAACAATGGGAGGGGGGTCAAAATCTAAAGTAACAATCAGTATCTGGTGTGGCCACCGGCTGCATCAAGTACTGCAGTGCATCTCCTCCTCATGGACTGCACCGGAATTGCCAGTTCTTGCTGTGAGATGCTACCCCACTCTTCCACCAAGGCAGCTGCAAGTTCCCGGACATTTCTGGGGGGAATAACCCTAGCCCTCAACCTCTGATCCAACAGGTCCCAGGCGTACTCAATGGGATTGAGATCTGGACTCTTCGCTGTCCATGGCAGAACACTGACATCCCTGTCTTGCAGGAAATCTTGCACAGAACGAGCAGTATGGCTGGTGGCATTATCCTGCTGGAGGGTCATGTCAGAGTGAGCCTGCAGGAAGGGTACCACATGAGGGAGGATGTCTTCCCTGTAACGCACAGCATTGAGATTGCCTGCAATGACAACAAGCTTAGTCCGATGATACTGTGACACAACGCCCCAGACCATGACGGACCCTCCACCTCAAAATCGATCCTGCTCCAGAGCACATGCCTCGGTGTAACGTTCATTCCTTCGACGATAAACGTGAATCTGACCAGGTGAGACAAAACCGAAACTCGTCAGTGAAGAACAGTTTTTGCCAGTCCTGTCTGGTCCAGCGACGGTGGGTTTGTGCCCATAGGCAACGATGTTGCCGGTGATATCTGGTGAGGACCTGCCTTACAACAGACCTACAAGCCCTCTATCCAACCTCTCTCAGCCTATTACGGACAGTCTGAGCACTGATGGAGGGATTGTGCATTCCTGGTGTAACTCTGGTAGTTGTTGTTGCCATCCTGTACCTGTCCCCCTGGTGTGATGTTCAGATGTACTGATACTGTGCAGGTGTTGTTGCACGTGGTCTGCCACTGCGAGGACGATCAGCTGTCCGTCCTGTCTCCCTGTAGCGCTGTCTTAGGCGTCTCACAGTATGGACATTGCAATTTATTGCCCTGGCCACATTTGCAGTCCTCATGCCTCCTTGCAGCATTCACACAGATGAGCAGGGGCCCTGGGCATCTTTCTTTTGGTGTTTTTCAGAGTCAGTAGAAAAGCCTCTTTCGTGTCCTAAGTTTTCATAACTGTGACCGTAATTGCCTGTAAGCTGTTAGTGTCTTAACGACTGTTCCACAGGTTCATGTTCATTAATTGTTTATGGTTCATTGAACAAGCATGGGAAACAGTGTTAAAACCCTTTACAATGAAGTTCTGTGAAGTTATTTGGATTTTTATAAATTATCTTTGAAAGACAGGGTCCAGAAAAAGGGATGTTTCTTTTTTTGCTGAGTTTAGGTTAATTCAGTAGTTTCAGCCCTGAAACAATAAGAGTTGGATAACATAATGAAATGCACAGAGAACACATTTACATATATCTGTAACCTTCACAGAACTCATCGCCCCCTTGTGTGAGTAATCCACTGTGACGCATTTATGGTTTGAATAATTTTCTCTGTCTCGACAGTGCTAGACATCTTCATTAGTCTCCAAGGACAAGAATAAGATAGATTTCTATATATTGTAAAAATATTTTACTTTGTGCAGGTGGAGTTAGTCCATTTGCATGTGTGTACAGCTGTGATTCATAGTCTTCCTTGTTTGTGTCATTCTGTCGTTTTGGCCCTGAACAGAAAGTCACTAGAGCTAGTGAGTGAGAGAGAGATGAGGAGAGAGAAATCAGCACGAGAGAGAGAGAGTGATGAGGAGAGAGGATTTTCTGCCAAATAAATGTGCTCTTCTACCTGTGTTCACTGACCTTTGACTACCCCTCCAGGCAGCTGTGATTCATAGTCTTCCTTGTTTGTGTAGCCCTGCACATCGTCATACTGTACTTTTGGCCCTGAACAGAAAGTCATTAGAGCTAGCGAATGAGAGAGAGATGAGGAGTGAGAGAAATCAGCAAGATCACAGGGCAGAGGAATAAAGAGTGTCTCCTGAAAAAATAATGTGCTCTTCTACCTGTGTTCACTGATCTTTGACCCCCCTCCAGGCAGACAGAGAGGAGGGGCATGCTGGACATGCTATGGCCCTCTTGGCCCATGTGACATGTGACACACTCCTAATGAATGATAGCATGGTATCCGAGAGGTTCTCCACACATGTAATGAAAGAGTGCTGGTGGAATGCTGAGGGAACATGCATGCATAATGAAACAGAATTGCAGACTGATATAGCTCTAGCCCAGACCAACAGGGGAGGGGATGACTGAGTACTTACATTGTGTCTTGTACACTTTTATGAAGGTAAAATGTGTTGGTAGTGGAGTGTGTGTGTGTGTATTATGAAAGCTCTTTAGGGAGTATGTAGCTCCTTAGAATAAAATACACCCAACTAGGGAATTGGAGTCTGTCTTTTCATCTGTGTGTGCCTGTGTGTGTGGGAGGGAGTGAGCATGCATATTTGAGTGGCACATTGAAAACAAGGCGTATTCTTATCGCGTGTTTGTGTTAGCAATTGGCCTTCTCAGCAGAGTATAGTTGTGAAGTAAGCAGAGTAATAGCAGTGAATCCTGTGGATTGCTGAGTCTGGAGCAGAGAAGGGAGGTGAGCTCAGGGGATCAGTGCAACAGTGTACCTACCCTACCCACCCAGAGATCAGACAACAATCACAGGGCAGGGGAATAAAGTCAACGGCTCATTTGGCAAGGCCTCGTTAAGCAAGACCTCATTATGCTCCATGGATGCGCCTCTCAAATGATGGAGTAATTAAAAATGGGTCGTTGCCAGAGAATGGCTAACTGATTGTGGACTTCAGGAAACAGCAGAGGGTCCACCACCCTATCTCCATCGACGGGACCACAGTGGAGAAGGTGGAAAGCTTCAAGTTACTTGGTGTACACATCACTGACAAACTGAAATGAACCGCCCACACAGACAGTGTGGTGAAGAAGGCTCAACAGAGCCTCTTCAACCTCAACAGAGCCTCTTCAACCTCGGGAGGCCAAAGAAATTTGGCTTGTCACCTATAACCCTTACAAACTTTTATTGAATCACAATTGAAAGCATCCTGACGGGCTGTATCATCGCCTGGGACGGCAACTGTACCGCCCACAACCGCAAGGCTCTCCAGAGGGTGGTGCATCCTGTCGGGCTGTATCATCGCCTGGTACAGCAACTGTACCGGCCACAGCCGCAAGGCTCTCCAGAGGGTGGTGCATCCTGTCGGGCTGTATCATCGCCTGGTACGCAACTGTACCGGCCACAGCCGCAAGGCTCTCCAGAGGGTGGTGCATCCTGTCGGGCTGTATCATCGCCTGGTACGGCAACTGTACCGCCCGCAATCAAGTTGCCCACAACCACAAGGCTCTCCAGAGGGTGGTGCTGTCTGCCCAACGCATTACCGGGGTCAAACTACCCGCCCTCCAGGACACCTACAGCACCTGATATCACAGGAAGGACAAAAATATCATCAAGGACATCAAGCACCCAAGCCACTGCCTGTTCACCCTGCTATCACCCAGAAGGCAAGGTCAGTACAGATGCATCAAAGCTTGGACCGAGAGACTGAAAAACAGCTTCTATATCAAGGCCATCAGTTGCACATTAGAGGCTGCTGCCTATAGGCATACAGTAAAAATCACTGGCCACTTATGGCCAGGAATGGAACACTAGTCACTTTAATAATGTTTACATATCTGTCATTACTCATCTCATATGTACAGTTGAAGTCGGAAGTTTACACACACCTTAGCAAAATACGTTTAAAGTCAGTTTTTCACTATTCCTGACATTTAATCCCAGTAAAAATTCTCTGTTTTAAATCAGTTAGGACTAACACGTTTTTTAATGAATGTGAAATGTCAGAATAATCGTAGAGTGATTTATTTCAGCACTTTTTTCACATCACATTCCCAGTGGGTCAGAAGTTTACATCCACTTAGGTTGGAGTCATTAAAACTAGTTTTTCAACCACTCCACACATTTCTTGTTAACAAACTATAGTTTTGGCAAGTCGGTTAGGGCATCTACTTTGTGCGTGACACAAGTAATGTTCCCAAAAATTGTTTACAGGCAGATTATAATTCACTGTATCACAATTCCAGTGGGTCAGAAGTTTACATACACTAAGTTGACTGTGCCTTTAAACAGCTTGGACAATAAACAGCTTAAACAGCTTGGAAAAGCTTCTGATTGGCTAGTTGACATCATTTGAGTCAATTGGAGGTGTACCTGTGGATGTATTTCAAGGCCTACCTTCAAACACAGTGCCTCTTTGCTTGACATACTGGGAGAATCAAAAGAAATCAGCCAAGACCTCAGAAAAATAATTGTAGACCTCGACAAGTCTGGTTCATCCTTGGGAGCAATTTCCAAACTCCTGAAGGTACCACGTTCATCTGTACAAACAATAGTACGCAAGTATAAACACCATGGGACCATGAGGACGTCATATCGCTCAGGAAGGAGACACGTTCTGTCTCCTAGAGATGAACATACTTTGGTGGGAAAAGTGCAAATCAATCCCAGAACAACAGCAAAGGACCTTGTAAAAATGCTGGAGGAAACAGGTACAAAAGTATCTATATCCACAGTAAAATGAGTCCTATATCGACATAACCTGAAAGGCCACTCAGCAAGGAAGAAGCCACTGCTCCAAAACCGCCATAAAAAAAGCCAGACTACGGTTTGCAACTGCACATGGGGACAAAGATCTTACTTTTTGGAGAAATGTCCTCTGGTCTGATAAAACAAAAATAGAACTGTTTGGCCATAATGACCATCGTTATGTTTGTAAGAAAAAGGGGGAGGCTTGCAAGCCGAAGAACACCATCCCAACCCTGAAACACGGAGGTTGGCAGCATCATGTTGTGGGGGCTTTGCTGCAGGAGGGACTGGTGCACTTCACAAAATAGATGGCATCATAAGGGAGGAATATTATGTGGTTAGATTGAAGCAACATCAGTCAGGAAGTTAAAGCTTGGTCGCAAATGGGTCTTCCAAATGGACAATGACCCCAAGAATACTTTCAAAGTTGTGGCAAAAAGGACAACAAAGTCAAGGTTTTGGAGTGGCCATCACAAAGCCCTGACCTCAAGCCTATAGAAAATGTGTGGGTAGAACTGAAAAGCGTGTGCGAGCAAGGAGGTCTACAAACCTGACTCAGTTACACCAGCTCTGTCAGGAGGAATGGGACAAAAAACTTATTGTGGGAGGCGAACCGAAACTACCTGTAGCCTACTGATCCTTCTCTAAGTGGAGATGGAGAGATGTTCCCCCATGTTTTGTGTGCTGTTTGTTCTATACAAGACCAAGGTAATGTTGATTAGAAAGTCATTACTTAAGCATCACTCGGTAGCATGCATACAGCATGGTAAGTAATGCCTAAATTGGCTCGCTAGTACTTATATAGTATCACACTCAGATACACATAACAGCAGCGCCATCTCTTGGCTTGGTGACATCTCGTAACACCCCATATCCTTGATATTTTTTTGTCATTTCTGTATTGACTATAGATTTCTTATGCATGTGTAATAAATGTCTCTCCTGTGTTTGTTCAGAAAATGATATATAAATGGAATGAAACAGTTAAGAAAATGAAGTGGGTGGCCTTCATGTTGAATCTGTGAGTCAATGAGAGGAGTCATTTCGAGACAAGATGTGCAGTATAAAGCACATCCCAGAAGAGTGGTTACACACTGTATGAGGACCAAGCTAGCTCGTTGTTCTGAATCACTGTCATATTGGCAGCTGAATGCACTCTCCCATTCAATTTACCCCAGCAGTTAAAGAAATACTGCCAATTTCTTGGAAACTGACAAGTGGTGCTGAGGCTGGACAGTTTGTAAGAGAAGAGGTAATCTAAAAGTCAAATGACCAGTTTCTGTCTAACTCCGCACTGACTAACACTGCTGTAAAAAAATGGTAGTTTGGTGGTTTGCTTGAACATATGGTGGTATAGTTGCCATAAAGCCCACTGTTCTGATACAGAGACATGTTTTGCACGCTACAGTTGGCGCATGGGGAGTGGGGACACGGGTGTGGCCGTGGTGGTATTTTTTAAGTGGTGGAAGGAAAATGGGGCAGTTTAACCGTTCAACAAGCAGCTTTTAAGCAGCCAAGTTTAATTTATTTGTATTTATTTATTTCACCTTTATTTAACCAGGTCGGCCAGTTGAGAACAAGTTCTCATTTACAACTGCGACCTGGACAAGAAAGCATAGCAGTGCGACAAAAACAACAACACAGAGTTACACATGAACAAACGCACAGTCAATAACACAAAATAAAATAAAAATAGAAAGATCTATGTACAGTGTGTGCAAATGTAGAAGACTACGGAGGTAGGTATTAAATCGGCCATAGAGGTGAAAATAATAGAAATGTAGCATTAATACTGGAGTGATAGATGTGCGGATGATGTGCAAGTAGAGATACTGGGGTGCAAAAGAGCAAGAGGGTAAGTAATAATATGGTGATGAGGTAGTCGGGTGTGCTATTTACAGCTGACAGCTGATGCTTAAAATTAGAAAGGGAGATATAAGACTCCAGCTTCAGAGATTTTTGCAATTCGTTCCAGTCAATGGCAGCAGAGAACTGGAAGGAAAGATGGCCAAAGGAAGTGTTGGCTTTGGGGATGACCAGTGCAATATACCTGCTGGAGCGCATGCTACGGGTGGGTGTTGCTATGGTGACCAGTGAGCTGAGATAAGGCAGGGCTTTACCTAGCAAAGACTTGTAGATGACCTGGAGCCAGTGGGTTTGGCGATGAGTATGAAGCAAGGGCCAGCCAACGAGAGTGTACAGGTCGCAGTGGTGGGTAGTATATGGGGCTTTGGTGACAAAACAGATGGCACTGTGATAGACTGCATCCAATTTATTGAGTAGAGTTTTGGAGGCTGTATCGTAAATGACATCGACGAAGTCGAGGATTGGTAGGATAGTCAGTTTTACGAGGGTATGTTTGGCAGAATGAGTGAAGGATGCTTTGTTGCGAAATAGGAAGCTGATTCGAGAATTAATTTTGGATTGGAGATGCTTAATGTGAGTCTGGAAGGAGAGTTTGCAGTCTAACCAGACACCTAGGCATTTGTAGTTGTCCACATATTCTAGGTCAGAACCGTCCAGAGTAGTGATGCTGGATGGTCAGGCAGGTGCGGGCAGCGATCGGTTGAAGAGCATGCATTTAGTTTTACTTGCATTTAAGAGCAGTTGGAGGCCATGGAAGGAGAGATGTATGGCATTGAAGCTCATCTGGAGGTTACAGTGTCCAAAGAAGGGGCAGCAGTATACAGAATGGTGTCGTCTGCGTAGAGGTGGATCAGAGAATCACCAGCAGCAAGAGAGACATCATTGATGTATACAGAGAAGAGAGTCGGCCCAAGAATTGAACGCTGTGGCACCCCATAGAGACTGCCAGAGGTCCAGACAACAGGCACTCCGATTTGACACACTGAACTCTATCAGAGAAGTAGTTGGTGAACCAGGCAAGGCAGTCATTTGAGAAACCAAAGCTGTTTAGTCTGCCGATAAGAATGTGGTGATTGACCGGGTCGAAAGCCTTGGCCAGGTCGATGAATACGGCTGCACAGTATTGTCTCTTATCAATGGCAGTTATGATATCGTTTAGGACCTTGAGCGTGACTGAGGTGCACCCATGACCAGCTCGGAAGCCAGATTGCATAGCGGAGAAGGTACGGTGGGATTCGAAATGGTCAGTGATCTGTTTGTTAACTTGGCTTTCGAAGACCTTAGAAAGGCAGGGTAGGATAGATATAGGTCTGTAGCAGTTTGGGTCTAGAGTGTCTCCCCCTTTGAAGAGGGGGATGACCGCAGCAGCTTTTCAATATTTGAGGATCTCAAACGATATGAAAGAGAGGTTGAACAGGCTAGTAATAGGGGTTGCAACAATTTTGGCAGATCATTTTAGATAGAGGGTGATATGGGCAGAAAGCTTAAATTCTTGTTAATCTAACTGCACTGTCTAATTTACAGTAGTTATTACAGTGAAATAATACCATGCTATTGTTTGAGGAGAGTGCACAGTTAATAACTTGAAAATGTATACCAATTAACCAATAAACCAATAAACCAATTAGGCACATTTTGGCGGTCTTGATACAACATTTTTAACAGAAATGCAATGGTTTATTGGAGCAGTCTAAAACTTTGCACATACACTGTTGCCATCTAGTGGCCAAAATCAAAATTGCGCCTCAGCTTGAATAATGCAGTGTGGCCTTTCTCTTGCATTTCAAAGATGATGGAACAAAAAAAAAAACTCATTTTTTTTCTTTGTATTATCTTTTACCAGATCTAATGTGTTATATTCTCCTACATTAATTTCACATTTCCACAAACTTCAAAGTGTTATCCTTCCAAATGGTATCAAGAATATTCATACCCTTGCTTCAGGTCCTGAGCTACAGGTAGTTAGATTTGGGTATGTCATTTTAGATGAAAATTTTTAAAAAAATGTCCGATCCTTAAGAGGTATTAAACAGCTTTGATGGAGGTCATG
Organism: Oncorhynchus tshawytscha; assembly: GCF_018296145.1. Taxonomy (NCBI): domain Eukaryota; kingdom Metazoa; phylum Chordata; class Actinopteri; order Salmoniformes; family Salmonidae; genus Oncorhynchus; species Oncorhynchus tshawytscha. Next base: position 22,721,884 of record NC_056447.1, read on the forward strand.
CATGTGAGTTGAGGCTGCAGTGTTCCTGAGGATTTTCACTCATATCTCTCTGTGGAAGTGGGTTGCTGGTAGCAAGACTGGCTCAGGTAGAATAAAATTATTTAATTACTTTTGAAATCCCAGACAGTTTCAATAGCACACACCTTTCTGTCTCATAGGTTTTCATCATTCATATGACAGACATCTCTGACAATATTAGTTTCATATTTTAATTGTGCGTCAGGGTTTTTACGCATGTCTTTTGTCACCCATTCTATGAGCCATTCTATAAACTCAAGTTTCAAATGTGTTTACATGATTCAAATCTGTTAAAAAGTACAGTGGCTTGCGAAAGTATTCACCCCCCTTGGCATTTTTCCTATTTTGTTGCCTTACAACCTGGAATTAAAATCGATTTTGGGGGGGGCTTGTGTCATTTGATTTACACAACATGCCTATCACTTTGAAGATGCAAAATATTTTTATTGTGAAACGAACAAGAAATAAATTATTTATTTTTTAAACTGAAAACATGAGCGTGCATAACCATTCAGCCCTCCAAAGTCATTGCTTTGTAGAGCCTCCTTTTGCATCAATTACAGCTGCAAGTCTTTTGGGGTATGTCTCTATCAGCTTGGCACATCTAGTCACTGGGATTTTTGCCCATTCTTCAAGGCAAAACTGCTCCCGCTCCTTCAAGTTGGATGAGTTCTGCTGGTGTACAGCAATCTTTAAGTCATACCACAGATTCTCAATTGGATTGAGGTCTGGGCTTTGACGAGGCCATTCCAAGACATTTAAATGTTTCCCCTTAAACGACTCAAGTGTTGCTTTAGCAGTATAATTAGGGTCATTGCCCTGCTGGAAGGTGAACCTCCATCCTAGTCTCAAATCTCTGGAAGACTGAAACAGGTTTCCCTCAAGAATTTCCCTGTATTTAGCGTCATCAATCATTCCTTCAATTCTGACCAGTTTCCCAGTCACTGCCGATGGGAAAAAACATCCCCACAGCATGATGCTGCCACCACCATGATGTTCTCGGGGTGATGAGAGGTGTTGGGTTTTTGCCAGACATAGTGATTTCCTTGATGGCCAAAAAGCTCCATTTTAGTCTCATCTGACCAGAGTATCTTCTTCCATATGTTTGGGGAGTCTCCCACATGCATTTTGGTGAACACCAAACGTGTTTGCTTATTCTTTTCTTCAAGCAATGGCTTTTTTCTGGCCACTCTTCCATAAATCCCAGCTCTGTGGAGTGTACGGCTTAAAGTGATCCTATGGACAGATACTCCAATCTCTGCTGTGGAGCTTTGCAGCTCCTTCAGGGTTATCTTTGGTCTCTTTGTTGCCTCTCTGATTAATGCCCTCCTTGCCTGGTCTGTGAGTTTTGGTGGGCGGACCTCTCTTGGCAGGTTTGTTGTGGTGCCATATTCTTTCAATTTTTTAATAATGGATTTAATGGTGCACCGTGGGATATTCAACGTTTCGGATCTTTTTTATAACCCAACGCTGATCTGTACTTCTCCACAACCATTTCCCTGACCTGTTTGGAGAGCTCCTTGGTCTTCGTGGTGCCTCTTGCTTGGTGGTGCCCCTTGCTTAATGGTGTTGCAGACTCTGGGGCCTTTCAGAACAGGTGTATATTTACTGAGATCATGTGACAGATCAGGTGACACTTAGATTGCACACAGGTGGACTTTATTTAACTAATTATGTGACTTCTGAAGGTAATTGGTTGCACCAGATCGTATTTATGGGCTTCATAGCAAAGGGGGTGAATACATATGCACACACCACTTATCTGTTTTTTATTTTTTTTAGAATGTTTTTAAACAAGTTACTTTTTAAATTTCACTTCACCAATTTGGACTATTTTGTGTATGTCCATTACATGAAATCCAAATAAAAATACATTTCAATTACAGGCTGTTATGCAACAAAGTAGAAAAAATGCCCAGGGGCATGAATACTTTTGCAAGGCACTGTAATCTATACTGTCCAAATAATGATGAACCACACTTCCTAATAATCTATCTAACTCACAAGTGAAATGTGTGTATTGGAGTGATGCTAAAAAACCGTGTGGCTGTTCAATTGGAAGGTTGAGCATCAGCAATTGTATGGCAGCAGAAATTGCTGAGGATCACCCGTTTTTTATCTCTCCTGCAATGATCATGCTCTTAGGATGTGTCCGCAGCAGTCCATTGTGGTCAGTGGAGCGATCCATTCACAGGGAGTGTCCCTTTGAGTTGGATATCAGTTATTGACTGAGGTCTGCCAAGTCCTCGCAATACAGTCACACAACTTTCAATGGACTTTTTCAAAGGTGAAAAACTTGCATTACTCATACTTTATTCTTTGTTCCTTATTTCGTCATGATGAGACTAAAGCCTTTTCATTCAGTGCAAAAGGGGCAAGGACATCTTTCCAAGAATCAAGCACACTTTTTCTCCCTGAAACCAGATAATGTGAAAAGCACTTTGGAACATGGTTGAGATTCTTATTGAATATATTTCTCATTACAAGGCCATATCAGACAGTGACGGAGATTATCTCGCTCTCCTTTCCATTCCATTTCACAAACTTTTAGTGAGGTTGTATTAATTAGGCCACAATCATGGGTAATATCTCACCCGCATTTTACACAGAAAATTAGGAAAGACATTGCGGCAGCAGCCTGTCTTCAAAATGTCTAATTAAGGTTGTAGAGGGGGAAAAAGAAGAATGAAGAGAGCCACATAGCAGATAAAACCCTTTTTCATTAACTGGTATGTGAGGGCTATCGAGGGAATGCAGGAGCGAAATACAGACGTTCACCCTTCTCCTCTACCTCAACTCCTCTAGCCATTCCTTTCTCAAATTCAAACCAACTGCCGTTCCCCAGTGATTTGTAAGTAAAATGCCTGATCCCTGTGAAATATAAGGGATTATGATGTTGCTCATAATTACAGGATGACACCCATGTGCTGCTTTTTCTCTCAATTATCCAGTCACTGAATAGCTTTAATCCACAGGAATATGGTAGTAATGCAGGTATATCTCTCCATCCCTCTCCACCACTTGTTTTATGCAATGCAATACTTATCAAATGTTTGAGGTGGAGAACTATCTCACCTGTTTTTAGGTCAGAAAACAGCTGCCTGTCACAATGTTCCCCTTTGTTTAAAACTAATCTGAAAGGTCCAATCTGTCAACTCAAGACTCCTCTGTGGATAACTGCTGTTTTTTTGTAGCATGGGATTATTTTTTTCCTCAGCTTCGAGCATTCAATCCTGTTATGCCTCATAGCCTCTTTAGGCAGCGCCAAATTCAGGGAACCTTGTGTGTGCGTGTGTGCGTGCATTCACGTATGAAAGCATTTGTGTTTTTGTGTAAGAGTGTGAGTGAGTGTTCTGTTCCACTTGTGAGCCTCTGTCTGTGCTCTTACATATTGTTGCCTAGAGAGAATTCAGTCCCTGGGCTCTTGTCTGGCTCTGTCTACAGAAGGGTGAGTGTGTCAGAGGAGGCCAACTTCTCGGTGGTTCACCCCCACCAGCCTCAAAGTTTTCCTGTCTTACAATAGTTTCTCTGCCTAAAGTAAGAAAAGCTCACACAGACCAGAGATACTTTGAATGTCCCCTGGGATAGAGGGCATTAGTCTTGTCTGTTATGTGGCTTGTTTGTTGGACAAATTCATACAGCTCTCAGTTAACATCATTAGGCAAGACATTCATAGATTTTTACAAGGACTACTTTTCAGGTAATGGCATTCGATATGGAAAAATGTAATTTGAGGTCGAGGCTTCTTCTGTCATGGGGACACATTTTAATTTGGATTGTTTTTTTCCCCCTCTAGTTTAGTTTTTTTTTAAGGGTCCAATGCAGCCATTTTATCTCAATATCAAATCATTTTTGAGTAAGAATGAAGTACCTTATTGTGATTGTTTTCAATTAAAATAGTCAAAAGTAAACAAGAATAGTTTTTTAGCAAAGGGCAATTTCTCAAGCAAGAATTTTGCCAGGACTGACTGGGAATGGTCTGAGTTGGGAAGGGAAAACTGAAAATGTACTCTTATTGGCAGAGAGGTTTTAAACTCTCTTTCTTATTGGTCTAATTTACCGCATGCTGATGTCACCACGGAAAGCCAAAACTCCATCCCACAAAAACAGGCAGAAACTTGAAGCAGTCTTTTAAAACAACTCTTACACTAAAAGGGCATTATGATAATTTTCACAGTATTATTCCATCTTCATCATGTGGAAATACAGTGCCTTGCGAAAGTATTCGGCCCCCTTGAACTTTGCGACCTTTTGCCACATTTCAGGCTTCAAACATAAAGATATAAAACTGTATTTTTTTGTGAAGAATCAACAACAAGTGGGACACAATCATGAAGTGGAACGACATTTATTGGATATTTCAAACTTTTTTAACAAATCAAAAACTGAAAAATTGGGCGTGCAAAATTATTCAGCCCCCTTAAGTTAATACTTTGTAGCGCCACCTTTTGCTGCGATTACAGCTGTAAGTCGCTTGGGGTATGTCTCTATCAGTTTTGCACATAGAGAGACTGACATTTTTTCCCATTCCTCCTTGCAAAACAGCTCGAGCTCAGTGAGGTTGGATGGAGAGCATTTGTGAACAGCAGTTTTCAGTTCTTTCCACAGATTCTCGATTGGATTCAGGTCTGGACTTTGACTTGGCCATTCTAACACCTGGATATGTTTATTTTTTAACCATTCCATTGTAGATTTTGCTTTATGTTTTGGATCATTGTCTTGTTGGAAGACAAATCTCTGTCCCAGTCTCAGGTCTTTTGCAGACTCCATCAGGTTTTCTTCCAGAATGGTCCTGTATTTGGCTCCATCCATCTTCCCATCAATTTTAACCATCTTCCCTGTCCCTGCTGAAGAAAAGCAGGCCCAAACCATGATGCTGCCACCACCATGTTTGACAGTGGGGATGGTGTGTTCAGGGTGATGCGCTGTGTTGCTTTTACGCCAAACATAACGTTTTGCATTGTTGCCAAAAAGTTCAATTTTGGGTTCATCTGACCAGAGCACCTTCTTCCACATGTTTGGTGTGTCTCCCAGGTGGCTTGTGGCAAACTTTAAACAACACTTTTTATGGATATCTTTAAGAAATGGCTTTCTTCTTGCCACTCTTCCATAAAGGCCAGATTTGTGCAATATACGACTGATTGTTGTCCTATGGACAGAGTCTCCCACCTCAGCTGTAGATCTCTGCAGTTCATCCAGAGTGATCATGGGCCTCTTGGCTGCATCTCTGATCAGTCTTCTCCTTGTATGAGCTGAAAGTTTAGAGCGACGGCCAGGTCTTGGTAGATTTGCAGTGGTCTGATACTCCTTCCATTTCAATATTATCGCTTGCACAGTGCTCCTTGGGATGTTTAAAGCTTGGGAAATGTTTTTGTATCCAAATCCGGCTTTAAACTTCTTCACAACAGTATCTCAGACCTGCCTGGTGTGTTCCTTGTTCTTCATGATGCTCTCTGCGCTTTTAACGGACCTCTGAGACTATCACAGTGCAGGTGCATTTATACAGAGACTTGATTACACACAGGTGGATTGTATTTATCATCATTAGTCATTTAGGTCAACATTGGATCATTCAGAGATCCTCACTGAACTTCTGGAGAGAGTTGGCTGCACTGAAAGTAAAGGGGCTGAATAATTTTGCACGCCCATTTTTTCAGTTTTTGATTTGTTAAAAAAGTTTGAAATATCCAATAAATGTCGTTCCACTTCATGATTGTGTCCCACTTGTTGTTGATTCTTCACAAAAAAATACAGTTTTATATCTTTATGTTTGAAGCCTGAAATGTGGCAAAAGTTCGCAAAGTTCAAGGGGGCCGAATACTTTCGCAAGGCACTGTATGTACATAACACTGGAAATCACATTTTTGACTGCACTGAGACTTTAATAAAAGGCTAATGAGACCAGCACATTATAACGTCTAATTGTGATATGACTGTCAGTTTAATTGCACAGCCAGCCAGGCTTGCTGATGAAGCATGTGCATCAGTACTCAGTCTTCATCTACAGCAGGGGTGGGCAAACTAAGGCCCTTCAATCTGGCCTGCAGGAGGTTTGACGTTTTTTGGGCAAATTATTATTTTGACCCAAAAAAACTCAGACCACTCTTGAACATCTTCAACTAGATAAAATATATGTAGAAATTATAATGGACATACTGTCACAACCCAAATTATAGGCACCCTTGATAAAGATGAGTAAAAAAGACCAATAAATAAATAATACAAATACTGACCTATATCGTATGCATAAAAATTAGGAAAACAATATTATTTTATACTAATACAATTACTCAGAGAAAAGATATTTAGTTTAACAATAATTTAAAAAATCTAAAGAAAGATACGCGTCAAAATTATTGGCACTACTAACGATTCTTATAAATAAAATAAAGCTAAATTTAATCTGCATTGACCTTCTACTTTTTTAATTTAGAGTTTTTCTCCATCGCATACCAGCATTTTTTGGAACTGTGGTTAAACTATAGCAGAACAACAATGGCCAAACGCTTAAATAAATGTTCAGAATGTCTGATCGTTTTCTTACCACCTCCATGTCAATTAATTCTTAAAAGTCTAACCCGTTGGAGGGTGGAGGAAGCTGACATATGGAATTGTTTTATAAAGGTCACATAATGGATAATTTAGTTATTTGATTTGGAATTTTAGGACCCCTTTAGGTTTAAATATATATATACAAAAATTATTTGACAAAATGTTGTATTTTCCTTTTACTTATTTAGTCTATAGAAACGAATAACACATTCATAAATGTCAAAACAAGACAGTGAAAAAAATTATCATAAGGAATACGTTAAGTATTTGTCCTATATCTATGAGATATGAGAAAGCTCAGGAAAAGATTACGTTTTTTTTACACATATTTAAGCCCTTATTTTTGTTGGCACAAAACTACCGCCATACTTCTATTAATTTGTATGGGTTACCTTTAGACGAGTCCCATGACACTTCTGGGGGTCATAGAGCAAAACAGAGAACATCGTGTTTGTGAGAGTCTCCCCTTTCTACAGTGGGGTCATATCAGTGGTGATTTTAGCATGTAAATCTTTGTGGGGCAAAGTCCCCCAAAAATGTTATAGATGCATGCCAGCAAAGCCAATACACAACACAACACTAAACAATACATAAATTGCACTATACTGGTGATACATGGTGCCCACACACTGTTAGGGCCTATATAAAGCTGTCCCAACAGAAGAGTCCCAACAACAGTCCAAACACCTTACCACTGCTAGACCTCAGCGGAGCCTTGTCTGGCAGTGAAACAGTTCATTCAGCCTCCTTTTCTGACTTTAAAAAAACATTGCTTATATGGCCACCCTAATTAAACAAATGTGGAATCTAGTAACAATTGATATGTACAAACTAAGACATAAGGGGTCGACGAGCAGATAAGAGGCCATCTGTAATTTTGATTAAGAGTGAGCTAGGACGGACGCAGAAAATATAACTATTTGTTCAGCACTTTTGAAATGTACAGCGACAGAATTCAGAACATGGGCCGTTCTGACAGTATTCTCCCAGTACACCAAGTCAGAACCGTATGATAAATAATGGGGGCATATAAGCAGATAATGAAAGCTCTTACTATATTTGATGATGACATTTCTCTAAAACAGGCTATAGGCTAAATGTGCACCACTAAATCAGAACAGTAGACTAAGTTATGAGGGGGGAAGGGAGCAAATTATTAGGGTGAGGCACATGGGCTACTAACAACCTACTACACAACACACTTAGTATTTCTTTCTTAGCTACAGTATACATACAGTTGAAGTCGGAAGTTTACATACACCTTAGCCACTTTATAGTCGGAAGTTTACATACACAGTTAGGATCACCACTTTATTTGAATGTGAAATATCAGAATAATAGTAGAGAGAATTATGTATTTCAGCTTCTATTTCTTTCATCACATTCCCAGTGGGTCAGAAGTTTACATACACTCAATTAGAATTTGGTAGCATTGCCTTTAAATTGTTTAACTTGGGTCAAACGTTTCGGGGAGCCTTCCACAAGCTCCCCAAAGTAAGTTGGGTGAATTTTTGCCCATTCCCCCTGACAGAGCTGGTGTAACTGAGTCAGGTTTGTAGGCCTCCTTGGCTCGCACACACTTTTTCAGTTCTGCCCACACATTTTCTATGGGATTGAGGTCAGGGCTATGTGATGGCCACTCCAATACCTTGACTTTGTTGTCATTTTGCCACAACTTTGGAAGTATGCTTGGGGTCATTGTCCATTTGGAAGACCCATTTGCAACCAAGCTAAATCAAATCAAATCAAATTTTATTTGTCACATACACATGGTTAGCAGATGTTAATGCGAGTGTAGCGAAATGCTTGTGCTTCTAGTTCCGACAATGCATTAATAACCAACAAGTAATCTAACTAACAATTCCAAAACTACTGTCTTATACACAGTGTAAGGGGATAAAGAATATGTACATAAGGATATATGAATGAGTGATGGTACAGAGCAGCATAGGCAAGATACAGTAGATGGTATCGAGTACAGTATATACATATGAGATGAGTATGTAAACAAAGTGGCATAGTTAAAGTGGCTAGTGATACATGTATTACATAAGGATGCAGTCGATGATATAGAGTACAGTATGTACGTATGCATATGAGATGAATAATGTAGGGTAAGTAACATTATATAAGGTAGCATTGTTTAAAGTGGCTAGTGATATATTTACATCATTTCCCATCAATTCCCATTATTAAAGTGGCTGGAGTTGAGTCAGTGTCAGTGTGTTGGCAGCAGCCACTCAATGTTAGTGGTGGCTGTTTAACAGTCTGATGGCCTTGAGATAGAAGCTGTTTTTCAGTCTCTCGGTCCCAGCTTTGATGCACCTGTACTGACCTCGCCTTCTGGATGATAGCGGGGTGAACAGGCAGTGGCTCGGGTGGTTGATGTCCTTGATGATCTTTATGGCCTTCCTGTAACATCGGGTGGTGTAGGTGTCCTGGAGGGCAGGTAGTTTGACCCCGGTGATGCGTTGTGCAGACCTCACTACCCTCTGGAGAGCCTTACGGTTGTGGGCGGAGCAGTTGCCGTACCAGGCGGTGATACAGCCCGCCAGGATGCTCTCGATTGTGCATCTGTAGAAGTTTGTGAGTGCTTTTGGTGACAAGCCGAATTTCTTCAGCCTCCTGAGGTTGAAGAGGCGCTGCTGCGCCTTCTTCACGTTGCTGTCTGTGTGAGTGGACCAATTCAGTTTGTCTGAGATGTGTATGCCAAGGAACTTAAAACTTGCTACCCTCTCCACTACTGTTCCATCGATGTGGATAGGGGGGTGTCCCCTCTGCTGTTTCCTGAAGTCCACAATCATCTCCTTAGTTTTGTTGACGTTGAGTGTGAGGTTATTTTCCTGACACCACACTCCGAGGGCCCTCACCTCCTCCCTGTAGGCCGTCTCGTCGTTGTTGGTAATCAAGCATACCACTGTTGTGTCGACCCAGGGTCTCGAGCTTGATGACGAGCTCGGAGGGTACTATGGTGTTGAATGCCGAGCTGTAGTCGATGAACAGCATTCTCACATAGGTATTCCTCTTGTCCAGATGGGTTAGGGCAGTGTGCAGTGTGGTTGAGATTGCATCGTCTGTGGACCTATTTGGGCGGAAAGCAAATTGGAGTGGGTCTAGGGTGTCAGGTAGGGTGGAGGTGATATGGTCCTTGACTAGTCTCTCAAAGCACTTCATGATGACGGAAGTGAGTGCTACGGGGCGGTAGTCGTTTAGCTCAGTTACCTTAGCTTTCTTGGGAACAGGAACAATGGTGGCCCTCTTGAAGCATGTGGTAACAGCAGACTGGTATAGGGATTGATTGAATATGTCCGTAAACACACCGGCCAGCTGGTCAGCGCATGCTCTGAGGGCGCGGCTGGGGATGCCGTCTGGGCCTGCAGCCTTGCGAGGGTTAACACGTTTAAATGTCTACTCACCTCTGCTGCAGTGAAGGAGAGTCCGCATGTTTTCGTTGCAGGCCGTGTCAGTGGCACTGTATTGTCCTCAAAGCGGGCAAAAAAGTGATTTAGTCTGCCTGGGAGCAAGACATCCTGGTCCGTGACTGGGCTGGATTTCTTCTTGTAGTCCGTGATTGACTGTAGACCCTGCCACATGCCTCTTGTGTCTGAGCCGTTGAATTGAGATTCTACTTTGTCTCTGTACTGACGCTTAGCTTGTTTGATAGCCTTGCGGAGTGAATAGCTGCACTGTTTGTATTCGGTCATGTTACCAGTCACCTTGCCCTGATTAAAAGCAGTGGTTTGCGCTTTCAGTTTCACGCGAATGCTGCCATCAATCCACGGTTTCTGGTTAGGGAATGTTTTAATCGTTGCTATGGGAACGACATCTTCAACGCACGTTCTAATGAACTCGCACACCGAATCAGCGTATTCGTCAATATTGTTATCTGACGCAATACGAAACATCTCTCAGTCCACTTGATGGAAGCAGTCTTGGAGTGTGGAGTCAGCTTGGTCGGACCAGCGTTGGACAGACCTCAGCGTGGGAGCCTCTTGTTTTAGTTTCTGTCTGTAGGCAGGGATCAACAAAATGGAGTCGTGGTCAGCTTTTCCGAAAGGAGGGCGGGGCAGGGCCTTATATGCGTCGCGGAAGTTAGAGTAACAATGATCCAAGGTTTTTCCACCCCTGGTTGCGCAATCGATATGCTGATCAAATTTAGGGAGTCTTGTTTTCAGATTAGCCTTGTTAAAATCCCCAGCTACAATGAATGCAGCCTCCGGATAAATGGATTCCAGTTTTCAAAGAGTCAAATAAAGTTCGTTCAGAGCCATCGATGTGTCTGCTTGGGGGGGGGGGGATATATACGGCTGTGATTATAATCGAAGAGAATTCTCTTGGTAGATAATGCGGTCTACATTTGATTGTGAGGAATTCTAAATCAGGTGAACAGAAGGATTTGAGTTCCTGTATGTTTCTTTCATCACACCATGTCTCGTTAGCCATAAGGCATACGCCCCCGCCCCTCTTCTTACCAGAAAGATGTTTGTTTCTGTCGGCGCGATGCGTGGAGTAACCCGCTGGCTGCACCGCCTCCGATAGCGTCTCTCCAGTGAGCCATGTTTCCGTGAAGCAAAGAACGTTACAGTCTCTGATGTCCCTCTGGAATGCTACCCTTGCTCGGATTTCATCGACCTTGTTGTCAAGAGACTGGACATTGGCGAGAAGAATGCTAGGGAGTGGTGCACGATGTGCCCGTCTCCGGAGTCTGACCAGAAGACCGCCTCGTTTCCCTCTTTTTTGGAGTCGTCTTTTTGGGTCGCAGCATGGGAACCATTCCGTTGTCCTGTTTGAAAGGCAGAACACAGGATCCGCGTCGCGAAAGCTTTAACTTCCTGAATGATGTCTTGAGATGTTGCTTCAATATATCCACAGAATTTTCCCCCATCTATTTTGTGAAGTGCACCAGTCCCTCCTGCAGCAAAGCACCCCCACAACATGATGCTGCCACCCCCGTGCTTCACTGTTGGGATGGTGTCCTTTGGCTTGCAAGCCTCCCCCTTCTTCCTCCAAGCATAACAATGGTCATTATTGCCAAACAGTTCTATTTTTGTTTCATCAGACCAGAGGACATTTCTGCTGGGCAACACGAACTTTCAACTCCCTCCAAAGATTTTCTATGGGGTTGAGATCTGGAGACTGGCTAGGCCACTCCAGGACCTTGAAATGCTTCTTACGAAGCCACTCCTTTGTTGCCCGGGCGGTGTGTTTGGGATCATTGTCATGCTGAAAGACCCAGCCACGTTTCATCTTCAATGCCCTTGCTGATGGAAGGAGGTTTTCACTCAAAATCTCATGATACATGGCCCCATTCATTCTTTCCTTTACACGGATTAGTCTCCTGGTCCCTTTGCAGAAAAACAGCCCCAAAGCATGATGTTTCCACCCCCATGCTTCACAGTAGGTATGGTGTTCTTTGGATGCAACTCAGCATTCTTTGTCCTCCAAACATGACGAGTTGAGTTTTTACCAAAAAGTTATATTTTGGTTTCATCTGACCATATGACATGCTCCCAATCTTCTTCTGGATCATCCAAATGCTCTCTAGCAAACTTCAGACGGGCCTGGACATGTACTGGCTTAAGCAGGGGGACACGTCTGGCACTGCAGGATTTGAGTCCCTGGCGGCGTAGTGTGTTACTGATGGTAGGCTTTGTTACTTTGGTCCCAGCTCTCTGCAGGTCATTCACTAGGTCCCCCCGTGTGGTTCTGGGATTTTTGCTCACCGTTCTTGTGATCATTTTGACCCCACGGGGTGAGATCTTGCGTGGAGCCCCAGATCGAGGGAGATTATCAGTGTTCTTGTATGTCTTCCATTTCCTAATAATTGCTCCCACAGTTGATTTCTTCAAACCAAGCTGCTTACAGGTGTCTTTTATACTGATAACATGTTCAAACAGGTGCCATTAATACAACGAGTGGAGGACAGAGGAGCCTCTTAAAGAAGAAGTTACAGGTCTGTGAGAGCCAGAAATCTTGCTTGTTTGTAGGTGACCAAATACTTATTTTCCACCATAATTTGCAAATAAATTCATTGAAAATCCTACAATGTGATTTTCTGGATTTTTTTTCTCATTTTGTCATAGTTGAAGTGTACCTATAATGAATATTACAGGCCTCTCTCATCTTTTCAAGTGGGAGAACTTGCACAATTGGTGGCTGACTAAATACTTTTTTGCCCCACTGTATATGTACAGTACATACAGTAGCTACCTCAATTACCTTGTACCCCTGCACATCGACTTGGTGCTGGTACTCTATGTATATAGCCATGTTATTTTCTACTCCCTTTATATAGCCATGTTATATTTACTTGTTATTTTTATTCATTATTCACTGTGTATTTATTCCTTGTGTCACTATTTCTATTTATAAATGTTATATTTAACTCTGCATTGTTGGAAATGGACCCCTAAGTAAGCATTTCACTGTTAGTCCACACCTGTTGTCTATAAAGCATTTGACAAATAACATTTGATTTGATTTGATAGCATATGAACACGTCATTAAAAAAAAAATTCTATGAAATTCGCAGTAAAACTGGAACGTTTTCTCTTATGTAAAAAAAATGTATGGAATAGCAGGAAATTGGCATTACAAATGCTAAATTATCTCACCCTCACTGCAAAATGTGTGGAATAGCTATAACATGTTTGTCTTGCCACATGAAAATGTGTAGAATTGCAGGAAATGTGCCAATAATTTTGGTCTTGACTGTATACAGTATATATTAAAATAAATGCCCTTTTTCCGGCCAGCAAATTGCTTTCCATATACAAATCGGGTCTGGAATAAAAAAACTTACGTGGTCCTCGAGCCAACATTATTGCCCACCCCTATTCAAAAGTAATGTTTTATCATTCTCACGGGCCTCTCTCTCAGGGACACAAACTCCGTAACTTTCCAAATCTTGCAGTAGGCTTCCTTCACCCACTGAAGCCTAGCAGGCAAGCCAGGGACCATAAACTGGCATGTCAGACCTAGGGCCCTGACCACTGGTTGGTTGCTATGGTGGTTGCCAGGGCAGTTACTGGGCTGGTTGTTAGGGGGCCGAACATCTGCCCATCCTCCTGACTCTGCAGGTCACACATTTTCACAGACTTCTCCAAGCAGTGACAGAGCGATCAGCAAGCTCACCTCTGTCCTGCACAGCAATATCTGGACATATCTCTGGACTAGTGAGACAGTGTGTGTGTTAAAAAAACACTTCCATTACCTTTCCATGTCCATTTCATTCCTGTGTGTGTCGATAAAGTTTCCTTGTGTGTTACTCTGAGATTCTCCTAATTCTACTCTAACTGGGGGAGGTGCTAGGGGGTCACAGATCAGCCCAAATGAAGAATCACTCTCTTTCAAGGGGTGTCATCTGAGGTGCTTAGGGGAGACTTTTTAACAATCCGTTCCATTTCTAGCCATCAAGTGTCTCGTATTCCTACTACTGTATACAGCATGAATACTGTATGTCAAATGATCTGGGGATATTGGACAAACAGTGGTTTACAAGTGAGTTGAGTACTGTATATATAGCAGGCTGAGGGTAGCAGACTTATTGATCCAGAGATCCTCTGTTGCGTGTAAGTTCAGGATGTGATGTATTTCGACCACATTGTAATGTCTCTAGCTGAAACAATCTTGGCATGGACATGATCGAAAAGAAGTGTCATTGAATGACTAAATATAAGAATGAAATGGGATGAAAATGATAGGTGTTTTGGAAACAATGTTGCATATTTTCTGATTCACTGGAATTCATGATTAGCCACATTAACCCTGGCTGCTACACGTTTATTGAGAATGATATGGAAGAGTCTCATATAAATGAACAAGCCAGGAGGTGAGGAAGTGTTGCAGTTTCATTAATGTATCTGAGTCTGTATGTATTGTTCAGCTCCTATGGTAGGTATTACTTTGTTTCCCCACAGACAAAAGGGTTGAGTAGGAGGAAGGATTTCTCTGTTTCAGTTGGGTTTGGGAGTTTAATGAGGCACATATTTTTGTTTTTCTATACTCTTTGGGGCTGATTCAGACTTAGGAAAGTTACACCTTTCCTATACCTGCTTTTCCTATGCACTTCTCAGTAGTTGGTATTCAGACTTACCTTATGGAGGTGCATAACAAGGTTTGCGAGTGTGGCTCCCTTGCATGCAGTGAATAAATTTAATTAAATCCCAGAAAACACTCAATTTGTTTTTCTGTTCATTTATCTAAAGCAATCCCTTTAAATACTGTGTACCTTAAATTTGATTGGTTCAAGACTAGAATGTAGTCTATGGAGAATGCATTCAGAATATGGAAAGATAGCCATGAAAACATATGGATATTTGTGATCGACTGGCTCGATTTGGTCTTATGTAGCAAAAATTTAAAATTGTGTTTTTTACATTGGATCAAAATAGAGATTCAGAGCTAGGAAATGGTATATTATACACTACAGTTGAGGAACAATGGGAATGTAACGTGGTCACTGGGAGTTGGGAAGCAGGTGCAGGATGACGCCGGCCAGAGGGATGGCCCCGAGGACAAAGAGCGGGCTGGTCAGCAAAGATGGAAATCACGGATGATGTTGGGGTCCAGAATGTCCTCCCCCGGAACCCAAAACTGCTCCTCTGGGCCCTACCCATCCCAGTCTACCAGGTACTGGAGCCAACCTCCACGACACCGGGAGTCCAGTAGGGATCTAACGGCATAGGTGGGACCTCCCTCAACATCCAAGGGGGGTGGAGGGGTGTCATGGGGGACAGCATCAGCTAGGGGACCAGGAACCACTGTCCTGAGAAGGGAGACATGAAACGATGGTGAGATACAGTAGTCACTGGGAAGCTGTAACCTATACGTTACCGTTGTTGACCCCCCAGAGAACCTTGAACAGCCCCACAAACCGGGGGCTCAGCTTTTTGCTCTATGTTATCTATGTTAACTTCTGGTGACAGACTGCACACTGGAGCCTCACTCCAAACCTCCTCTGCGAGTCAGAATCATTCGTCCACCGCAGGGGCCTCGGCGTGGAGTCCACGGAGCCAGGCCGGCTGATAACCCAGGACACACTGGAAGGGAGTAAGCATGGTGGAGGAGTGAAATAATGAATTCCGGGTGAATTCCGCCCAGGGAAGGAATCAAGCCCACTCCCTCTGCCAGTCCTGGCAGTGACTCCTCAGGAACCTCCCCAGCTCCAGGTTCATCCTCTCCACCTGCCCGTTGGACTGAGGCCCATACCCGGAAGTGAGGCTGACTGTGATCCCCAGTTTCTCCATGAAAGCCCTCTATACTCATGAAGTGAATTGGGGTCCACAGTCGGAGACGATGTTCTCCGGGAGTCCATAGTACCAGAAGACCTGCAGGAACAGTGTCTCGGTTATCTGGAGAGAGGTAAGGGAGACCAGAGAGAGGAATAAACCGGCATGATTTAGAAAATCTGTCCACAACCACCAGAATAGTGGTGAAACCGTCAGAGGAGGGGAGATCGGTAACAAAGTCAATGGACAGATGAGACCAGGGATGCTGAGGCACGGGAAGGAGTTTCCCTACTGGAGCGTGCCGAGGAGGCTTTGTTTGGGCACGCACAGAACAGGAGTTGACCTAGCGTGTAACTTCCTGCGCTAAGGTGGGCCACCAATACTTTTGGAGAGTGATTGTATAGTACGGGTGATCCCAGGATGTCCAGCGAGGACAGCTGTGTGTTCCCAGGTCAACAGTTGCTCCTTTGTCATCGTGGGAACATAGATGTGCTAAGGAGGACAAGTAGTAGGAGCAGGTTCCCTCTCCAGAGCCTGGCGAATGTCCACATCTACATCCAAGACCACAGGGGCTATGACACGAGGGAACAGGAAAACAGGTTCTCCGGCATTAGCCAGTTAGCACCCAAGCTAACTGGCTAGCTTGCGAGCTACTTACAGACACAAATGAGAGAACAGCTCACTCTAACAATTTTACTCACCCTAGCAGAGCTGGTTAGGCTGTTTCTATGTTATCCAGATCATCTGTGACTGCAACTGTGCTGCTGGCAAAATTTTTATGAAGCTTTTTTTGCCAACGTTTACTGACATCTGCCATATTCAATGGGTGTTGAGTGTTTTTAAATTTGTCAGTTATTCTGCACTCTGCCACACTCAGACGAGAGTGCTCTGAAATCGGATTAGATAGCCAAAGCAAATTTACCAGCTAAGTCTCTCGACAGTTGTTGCAGTGACATCATAAACTATTGCCCTTTGTTTAGACATGTAGCTAGCTAGCTAAACAATGAACCATAATCCCTACTCATAATGTTACTACCCTGCATGAATCTGCAGGTAGCTAACCAACCAGGTTCAATGTTAGCTAGCTAACATTAGTCTATAACTAGCAATGCAAATGTCTCTGCGAAACAAATAATATTACTACACAGATCATACATGTCATGTTAGCTAGCTAGCCAGCCAGCTAACATTAGCTAGCTAGCTAACAGTACACTTAACTTGAATTTAAAACAACTTTCTAACAAAATTAGAAATGTGTAATATCTGAAATATAGCTAGCTAGACTCTCTTACCCGTCTACATGGATAGACGCTTCTCTCTCTCTGTCACGGATGCCATGGTTGCAGTTTTACTACTGGAGGAAGTTTAAAGAGGGTGAGTGTAACGGAATTAAGAACATACCGTAACCTCACTCAACAGCTAGCTTTAAATTTTGCCGATGGACCTATCCAATTGGTAAGTTTTGTATTGCTCAAACGGTTCGCATGTTGTCAAGCGGTCGGCCTTGTGTGTTGGCGATGTAGAGGACCCTGGTTCAAGCCCACTCAGAGGCAGATTCAGAGAGACAGCGCTATATGCTGTGGCGTAGTTGTGCCGACAGAGAACAGATAGAGAACAGAAACATTGTTCTATAATGCCTGAATGTTCTGACAACCCTGGGATTTTCCAATAGGCATCGACAGAGCTAAAAGTAAAGTAACCTCTGATACATTGTAGTCTTTGTCTCTTGCCTTTTCAGTCCATAATCTATAATATAGGAACATCCCCCTCAAGCTACATGGTTAACTAATGGGTTTTGGGTCGATGTATGATGTGGAGGGTGTGGAGAACAACCGTGTCTCAAGTATGTTTGCTGTTTTAGAGAAGAGGGCTCTGGGGTCATGTTGCTTTGTTATGAGCTTGTTTAAGGACAGAGAGACGCACCACTTGATTTGGTTTACTAAAAAATTGTGACGCAAAAGTGTTGAAAAGAAGGACAAAGCATAGTTCTTTTAGACTGACTTGCCATGCCTTATGATTTGCCAACTGTTTCACATCCTCCTTCTCATCACAGTGCTGCAGGGTGTGTGTGTGTGTGTGTGTGTGTGTGTGTGTGTGTGTGTGTGTGTGTGTGTGTGTGTGTGTGTTTTTTTTGACCAATCAGATCCATGGATATCGGAGGTAGTGCAAAAAATGCAAAGCGCGCTCTCCGCTATCCATGGTGCAACCACAGAGCAGCCTCAACTTTGCCTGGCTGCCATAAATGCCATACATTGCCCATGTTTTACTTTTAAAAAACAATGGGGATGAAGCAAATATAATAGTTTTAGGCTAGGCCTACTGGAATTTCTTTACAGTTTTGTTGTTTTCAGTAAAAGATAAATGGTGCAACTTTGGAGCACGCTCAACTATTCTGAGACAAAAGGACAATCCTTACTGTACCTGCTACAACTAGGTTCCGGAGTTATACCTGGTTAGGTCTATCATCAGAAGGAAAAAAATCAGCCCGCCACTCTGGGACCAGTGGTGCCACCTCTGGAGAGACATGCTCAAGAGGTCAGGTGACACTATAATTAAGAATTCAAATGTTCTTTGTCGTAACTGCTCTACACAGCACAGCCCTATTTGTACATTGCCGTTCAACAGGGCTGGTCAGGATTAAAAGGGCTTTATAATTACATTTGATTGAAAATTTGACAGAGGTAGACAGACATACAGACAGACAGACTCCTGTCAAGGTCATTCATCCCCCAGACTGCCTGTAATAGCTGAAGGGTATCTTTACCTCACTCTATCTCTCCCTCTTCCTCTGTGCTACTAGGCCTTTCACAAAGTCTTTTTCACGCTTCATTTGAACCTGCTCAGAGCATGACGACTCCATAAAAAAGAAGCAAGAATGTTAACCTCTGCACTTGCGTGAAGTGAGCAGTTATCATATTTATCCTTCCTTCAATGCTTTAAGTGTCACGCCATATGCAATGAAAAGGGAAGAGCGAAAGCGGTGTCTGGCCCAGATAATTCACACAGAGTTTTTTAGGGAGTAATTTAATTACAGGCCAATTAAACATGAATCTGTGAGTCAGCGCGAGCTTTGACCCTCCGCAGCGCAGACGACCTCCCCCTGCCACCTGGCTGCTGCCTGGCATGTGCCTGGTTGGCGGTGTGCCAACCTTATCATTACACTGAGTTGTGTTGTTTTGAGAAAGTGTTACAGCACCAAGTTACCCTTTGAGTTCAATCACGTATCATTGTCCCATGTAAAATAAAAATGCTCACCAGGAAGCAGCTCTCAGGTAGACTGAAGGACTCACACACACACACAGACACACACACACACACACACACACACTAAGCCTACTGAATATAATGAAAGAAAATGACAGGTGATCCTTGTTCCATGATTAGCAATGAGTTACTTTGGTCATCTCTGTGGCCTAAAGGCACACTTTCAGTCAGTCTCATGTTTTAAAGCAGCATTTTCGGAGCCAGAAAAGCATTACCCACTCAACCAAAATAGAAATGGGTGACAGACAGATCCCCACCCCTCTTGTGTAGCCATTAATTCAACAAATTCAACACCACTTCAGATTCGGAACAATTCACCTTAGTTTGTCCAAACAGCACAAAAAAATGATTTCAAGTTACATCCTAACAACACTTAAGAAGAATGATCCCATTGCTCCCACTTCTCGCCTCTCAAAATAAACCTGAAAAGCTACATTCAATTTAAAGCAACCGAATCCAAGAACTTGAAAGTAGAATTGGTCAAGCTATTAATCTTAAGCACACTCAGAGAGTCATGGTTCAGACTGGCGAATAGGCTGTGGTTTTAGCCTATGATTACCTTAGTCATGCTTCTGTGTATCTTTGACTCTTGTTTGATGACAGGCCTCTGGCTATAGGAGCTATGCAATTGTGTGTGGGGCCGGGATTTGCCTTGATGTGCCGTACCTTTCTGGGGTGGTCCGTCCTATTGTGTTTCCAGAGGACAGATTGATAGATGGCTCTGTGTCTCCAGTGTGGCCATAAAGGTAAAGTCACAGGGTCTCCCTCTACCCCAGGCCGTAGGGCGGTTATCTATCTCCTCACAGCGGGTGTGAAGCTGTCTTTGTGCAGATACGGCACCTGTGTATAATTCATGGAGGCGCCATGGTATGCCTGCCCATTACCATTGTTGCACGCAACAGTGGCCTACTTTATATGCGCAGAGCTCTGGAGGACCACACTCCATTCAATGTCACTGTCAAAACCCAGTGTTTACTTCGATTGTAAACTCAGAAAAAAAGAAACGTCCTCTCACTGTCAACTGTGTTTATTTTCAGTAAACTTAACATGTGTAAATATTTGTATGACCATAACAACATTCAACAACTGATACATAAACTGAACAAGTACCACAGACATGTGACTAACATAAATTGAATAATGTGTCCCTGAACAAAGGGGGGTCAAAATCAAAAGCGAATCTGACCTTCGCCCCTGGTGAGACAAAACGCGACTCGTCAGTGAAGAGAACTTTTTGCCAGTCCTGTCTGGTCCAGCAACGGTGGGTTTGTGCCCATAGGCGACGATGTTGCCGGTGATTGGCCTGTAACCTACAAGCCCTCAGTCCAGCCTCTCTCAGCCTATTGCGGACAGTCTGAGCACTGATGGAGGGATTGTGCGTTCCTGGTGTAACTCGGGCAGTTGTTGTTGCCATCCTGTACCTGTCCCGCAGGTGTGATGTTCGGATGTACCGATCCTGTGCAGGTGTTGTTACACGTGGTCTGCCACTGCGAGGACAATCAGCTGTCCATCCTGTCTCTCTGTCGTGCTGTCTTAGGCGTCTCACAGTATGGACATTGCAATTTATTGCCCTGGCCACATCTGCAGTCCTCATGCCTCCTTGCAGCATGCCTAAGGTACGTTCACACAGATGAGCAGGCATCTTTCTTTTGGTGTTTTTCAGAGTCAGTAAAAAGGCCTCTTTAGTATCCTAAGTTTTCATAACTGTGACCTAAATAGCCTACCATCTGTAAGCTGTTTGTGTCTTAACGACCGTTCCACAGGTGCATGTTGATTAATTGTTTATGGTTCATTGAACAAGCATGGGAAACAGTGTTTAAACCCTTTACAATGAAGATCTGTGAAGTTATTTGGAACTTTACTAATTACATTTGAAAGACAGGGTCCTGAAAAGGGGACTTTTTTTGTTGTTGCTGAGTTTATTTACATTCTGGTGCCCAGTCCATTTATTCATGTAATTCCAGTTATTCAGTTCAGATCCAATCTCATATGGCAATCCAGATATGGTATGTTTATTTCAAATGTGATATAAGATGTGGATGTATGCAAGATGATGAACTGTTTCCATGGTTATTATCATCAAGGCTGACAGTGTTGTATAGCAAACGTGTTTGATTCTTTGCCCTTGTTTGTGTTGAGTACATGTTGAGCTGTGCCACAAATAACACCTTGCATGTTCTCAAGAAACACAAGTCTGCTACATGTCAATGTTACATAGTAGTGGTGCAATGGGCTCTTCACTGTTTGTTATATTTGATCACTGCTGTAGTCTGCTAATTAAACTGTAGACAGCTGGACTTTTGGTTAAGAAGAGAGGGAGGAGAAGGATGTTGGAGGAAGTAAAGGAAACCTGAAAAAGGACATTTCAAAAACCCAGATATTAAACATTCTGTGTGGCTTATGAACCGAACCTTTCCCTCATCATCTCAACCAGAATGTGACTAAGTCATTTGTCCAGCATTGAGTTGCACACGGACCATTTTAGATTATTTATTGTCCACTGGCCATTAAGACCAGCCAGGTCGGTGGCTGACGTGGAGGTGACCGTGGTTTCCATGACACAAGCGGCAACGTCAGTCAGCGTGTCTGTAAATACATCTCCTCCGCTTAGACAGCTGCTGTCTCTGTCTCTATCCATTGCTTCAGTGCTGTGATTTGTGGTGGGCAGCAGCCAGCAGTGGCGAAACTGCTGAAAACAATCTAATGAATTAATCATGAAAAAGAAACAGTAGTCTAGCTCCTTTAGTCCCACTGTTCTGAGAGAGGAATTAGAATTATTACATCCCAGAGCACTGTTTGGATTAGGAGTACTGTTCGTTATTGATCAAAGGGTTTCAGAATATCCCTCTGCAAATAGAATGTTAACGGATGCTCATTTAACAGTGTGCTGAATTTTGCACATTAGTAATTACGTGTATACACTTTCCTCTTTAGAAATGCAGAGGGGCCTGGTTTTAGAGAAACAGACACCTTTTCTCGCCTGGTTTCAGCCTCTCTGAAATATTGATGCGAGAGGAAAAGAGGAGACTGATGTTTCCTTTTCTGAACACTCACATCAGCATAGGAACGCATCATCGTCCCTTAAAAAATACAAATGTGGTCTCAAGGCAATTCATATTATTCTGTAAGTAAATCTGTGACAATACATTTAGTATGATATATTACGGTTATGAATGGAATAGAGGTCGTACAATATCATATGAATTATTGGACGTACAGTGCCTTCAGAAAGTATTCACACCACTTCATTTGTACACATTTTGTTGTGTTGATGCTTGAATCTGAAATATATTACATTTCGATTTAGTTTTAACTGGCCTACACACAATACAACATAGCGTCAAAGTGGAATTATGTTTGTAGATTTTTTTTAAAACAAATTAATATAAAAAATGAAAATGTCTTGAGTCAATAAGTATTCAACCCCATTGGCGAGTCACATAATAAGTTGCATGGACTCACTCTTGTGTTCAACATACATTTTGAATGACTACCTCATCTCTGTAACCCACACATACAATTATCTGTAAGGTCCTTCAGTCGAGCAGTGAATTTCAAACACAGATTCAACCACAAAGACCATGGAGGTTTTCCAATGCCTCGCGAAGAAGGGCACTTATTGGTACATGGGTAAAAAATAAAGCAGGCATTGAATATCCATTTGAGCATGGTGAAGTTATTTATTATACTTTGGATAGTGTATCAATACAACCAGTCACTACAAAGATACAGGTAGCCTTCCTAACTTAGTTGCCGGAGAGGAAAGAGACAGTTCAAGGATTTCACCATGAGGCAAATGGTGACTTTAAAACAGTTAATGTACAGCGTTTAATAGCTGTGATAAGAACGGAAGATGGGTCAACAATGTGCTTACGCCACAATGGGATGGCAGGTAGCCTAGTGGTTAGAGCGTTGGGCCAGTAACTGAAAGGTTGCTAGATTGAATCCCCGAGCTGACAAGGTAAAACATCTGTCATTCTGCCCCTGCCCCATTCTGCCCCCCACTGTTCCTCGGCTGTCATTGTAAATAACAATTTGTTCTTAACTGACTTGCCTAGTTAAATAAAGGTTACATTTACAAAGAAATACTAACCTAATTGTACAGAATACATTTTTTCTAAAACATCCATCATGTTTAAGGCACTAAAGTAAAACATTTTAGAAATGTGGCAAAGCAATTCACTTTTTTTCCTGAATACAAAGTGTTACGTTTAGGGTAAATTCAATGCAACACATTACTGAGTACCACTCTACATATTTTCAAGCATTGTGGTGGCTGCCTCATGTTATGGGTATGCTTGTAATTGTTAAGGACTGGGGGGTTAAGCACAGGCAAAAATCCTAGAGGAAAACCTGGTTGTCTGCTTTCCACCAGACACTGGGAGTTGAATTCACCTTTCAGCAAGACAATAACTGAAAACACAAGGCCAAATATACACTGGAGTTGCTTGCCAAGAAGACAGTGAAAGTGGCAGAGTTACAGTTTTGACTTAAATATAGTTGAAAATCTATGGCAAGACCGGAAAATGGTTGTCTGGCAATGATCAACAACCAATTTGTCAGAGCTTGAATAATTTTGCACAATCCAGGTGTGGAAAGCTCCTAGAGACATTCCCAGAAGACTCACAGCTGTAATCCCTGTCAAAGGTGCTTCTACAAAGTATTTATTCAGGGGTGTGAATGCTTATGCAAATGAGATATTTCTGTCTTTCATTGTATTTCATTTTTGATCAATTAGAAAAAAAAGATTTAATCCATTTTGAATTCAGGCTGTAACAAAATGTGGAATTACTCAAGGGGTATGAATACTTTCTGAAGGCACTGTATAGTATCTTACATCTTACCCAGATGTACAATATCATACAAACTGGATAACTTAACTTATCATACATCTTGGTGGACGTATAGTATTATATGTCTTTCTCTGAGACCAGGTTGCTTGTTGCAGCGTAACAACAAAGAAGAATTACAGGGAGAATTTACGTTGGCGGTTTGGGGAACTAACGACAAAGGTTAGGATAATTTATGTATAAGGTTAGGAGAAGTAAAACGACAACGGTTAGGTGAATGTACGTAGCAGGTTAGGTCAATAATAGAATAAGGGTTATTGTCATCCATCCATCCTCCTCGACCAACCTCCCTACTTTGTTTCTGTCTAAGGTAACTAGACCGTTAGTAGGTATCATAGGTCTTGGTGATGCTCAGAAATATGTAAAGTATGTTTAGTATAACTGTTTGATTGACTTTTATTAAACACTCATTGTCAAGGTTTTCATTTTTTTGCCCTATACTAATTTATTGCTAAAACCTGTGGATTCTAAAGAGGTATAGTTTATTGAATATGGTTGTCCAACATAAACTAGCCTACACTGACTTTTCAAATAGAAAGCCTGTTCTCTGAAATATTATTTCCAGTGTGGTTCAATGGATATGAGTAGGAGTAGCAGATTTGTGTGTGCGTGCATGTGTGCATAGTGGTTTTGAAGTGACAAAGAGATCATTAGGAGATACTCTAATACACATACTGAAGTGTGAATGTGTGTATTTGTACCCATGTGAAGTGATTTTCTCTTTATTGAGACATATAAATAACAGCATCAAGAGAGCCCCTTAGCCAGAGTAGGAATTACTGGGGGCCCAGGGGGGGTCACAGACCCTCTGAATAAAGCATGAGTCCTAAATGCAGCAAAGTCAAACTTTGGAAGGGTCTCTAAATAATGCTAATTTAACCATTTTCGTATTTGTTTAAAATGCAATTTGTACTGCTACAGTGGTAAATATTACAATAAAAGATTATTCCAAATTAAACGAACACCCCCACTACTGTGTCATGGTTAAAAAATAAATAAGTCCTGTATCTCAGCCCCTTTTCAGGTGTCCCAACTTTTCTTTCTACAAAAAGTGTCACGGATTCCCCTGGTACTGGTACTGCTGTTCATTCCGTTCACCAGCTCTGGAGGTCTATGTCATCGGCCTTCTAGGCGTCACTGAACTGGATCATCACCACCAACCCCAGACTGTCTTGTCTGATTATGCACACCTGGTTCCCATTCCCCATTCCCCCTGTTCGCTGAATGTCATTGCACTTTTTGGTGTTTTTGTAACAGACGTCTCTTTCCATTCATCAAATGGCGCAAGTGCACTCTTTGGATGCTGGAATTATTTTGGAGTGGAGTCCCTGATGTTATAAACAAGGTCCTTAACATCTCCCTTAATCCAATTTTTCCACCCACAGTTTATTATCAATTGCCACAGACCTCATCAGGGCCATCTTCTCATGGCTAACAATGGGGAATGACAAACAGTCACTTCAGTAAAATCTCCATGGTAATGAACACTAGATGATATACTGTATTTATGGATATCAAATTAAAGCACAAGGAGCTCTGTGGCAGGTCAATACTGAAAGCAATATCCTTGTGTTCTGTTCTCATTCAAGTGCACAACTGTAGTTAGAGAAATGGACCTGAGGCCAAAGTTCAGGTACAGATTCAGGTTATTGAGTTATAAGTTACATAGACGGTTGCCTGACAAAGTCTGGAAAAGGATGCGTGTGCATCGCAGGGGTAGAATGCAGTGTGTTATGATTCTGAAAGGTCAGATGGCTAGCAACAGTGGCAAGAAGCTGCCATGTGGGAAATTGTAGGTGTGTAACGTTCGTCGTCTTCCTCTAATGAGGAGTAAGAGAGGTCGGACCAATTTGCAGCGTGGTAAGGGAGCACCTGTAGGGAGGAGACTGAGAGACAGCCTGGTGCGGGGGGCTGCCACCAGAGGGCTGGTGCGTGGAGGTGGCACCGGATAGACCGGACCGTGGAGGCGCACTGCAGGTTTCGAGCACCGAGCCTGCCCAACCATTGCGGGGAAGTGGAATAGCCCGCACTGGCCTGGCTATGGGGAGCATTCAACCAGGTAAGGTTGGGCAGGCTCGGTGCTCGAGACCACGGTCCGGTCTATCCGGTGCCACCTCCACGCACCAGCCCTCTGGTGGCAGCCCCCCGTACCAGGCTGTCTCTCTGTCTCCTCCCTACAGGTGCTCCCTTACCACGCTGCAAATTGGTCCGACTGTGCTGTCGAACCGGGGACACCATGCATAAGGCTGAGGAGATGCACTGGAGACCAGATGCCCTGAGCCGGCTTCATGGCACCTGGCTTGATGCCCACTCTAGTCCGGCCGATACGAGGCGCTATGTATAGCACCAGGCTATGCCTGCGCACCGGAGACAACGTGCGCCTCATGGCATAACACGGTGCCTGCCCGGTCCCTCTCTCTCCACGGTAAGCACGGGGAGTTGGCGCAGGTCTCCTACCTGACTTCGCCACACTCCCCGTGTGCCCCGCCCAAGACATTTTTGGGGCTGCCTCTCGGGCTTCCAGCCGCGCTACCGTGCTGCCTCCTCATACCACCGCCTCTCGGCTTTCGCTGCCTCCAGCTCAGCCTTGGGGCGGCGATATTCTCCAGCCTGTGCCCAGGGTCCCTTTCCGTCCAGAATCTCCTCCCATCTCCAGGAGTCCTGAGATCGCTGCTGCTGCCCTTTACCACACTGCCTGGTACTTTGGTGGTGGGTGATTCTGTAATGTTCATCGTCTTCCTCTGATGAGGAGTAAGAGAGGTCGGACCAATTTGCAGCGTCGTAAGTGTTCATATTTTTTATAAGTAATGAACACTGAACAAAACAAATAAAACGACAAACGAACAGTCCTGTATGGTGCTGAAAAAACACTGAACAGAAAATAATCACCCACAATTCAAAAGTGAAACCAGGCTACCTAAATATGGTTCTCAATCAGGGACAACATTAAACAGCTGCCTCTGATTGAGAACCATACCAGGCCAAACACAGAAATCCCAAAACATAGAAAAAGGAACATAGGCAACCCACCCAACTCACGCCCTGGCCATACTAAAACAAAGACATAATAAAATAACTAAGGTCAGAACGTGACAGTACCCCCCCCAAAGGTGTGGACTCCGGCCGCAAATCCTAAACCTATAGGGGAGGGTCTGGGTGGGTGTCTGTCCGCGGTGGCGGCTCTGGCGTGGGACGTGGAGCCCACTCCACCATAGTCCTTCTCCGCCTCTTTGCCCGCCTCCGTGGCCTATTTAACGCGACGACCCTCGCCGCCGACCTCCGACTGGGGACCCAAGCCACGGGTCCTGAATGGATGGGAGATTCTGGCAGCACCGGACGGACTGACGGCTCTGGAAGCTCCGGAGTGAAGGGCGGTTTTGGAAGCTACTGGCTGACTGGCGGCTCTGGCAGCTCCTGGCTGACTGGCGGCTCTGGCAGCTCCTGGCTGACTGGCAGCTCCTGGCGGCTCTGGCAACTCCTGGCTGACTGGCGGCTCTCTCAGCTCCTGGCTGACTGGCAGCTCCTGGCTAATTGGCAGCTCCTGACAGACGGGCGACTCTGGCATCTCAGGACAGACGGGCGACTCTGGCAGCTCAGGACAGACGGGAGACTCTGGCAGCTCAGGACAGACGGGAGACTCTGGCAGCTCAGGACAGACTGGAGACTCTGGCAGCTCAGGACAGACGGGAGACTATGGCAGCTCAGGACAGACGGGAGACTCTGGCAGCTCAGGACAGACGGGAGACTCTGGCAGCTCCGGACAGACGGGAGACTCTGGCAGCTCAGGACAGACGGGAGGCTCTTGCAGCTCCGGACAGACGGGAGGCTCTGGCAGCTCCGGACAGACGGGAGACTCTGGCAGCTCCGGACAGACGGGAGATTCTGGCAGCTCCGGACAGACGTGAGACTCTGGCGGCTCCGGACAGACGGGAGACTCTGGCAGCGCTGGGCATGAGGAAGACTCTGGCTGCACTGGACAGGCGGGAGCACCTGTAGGGAGGAGACGGAGAGACAGCCTGGTGCGGGGGGCTGCCACCAGAGGGCTGGTGCGTGGAGGTGGCTAGTTTGCATCAACTACCTTCACTAAAACCACTGCAAAGATTTTTCCTGCAAATGTTGGTTTTGAATCGCAAAGTTCTGGCATGTCAGCCTCAAATATTGTGATTTTTGTATCCATCGTTTTCCCTAATTCCCTATGATAAAACAAGATGTCATTCCTGTGTAATCCTCTCACAGGACTTGTTTAGATCAGCATGGGAACAATTGTGAAAAGGACATCTCAGTAAATTAACTTGTTTGATAATGACTCGCTAGGGGAGAAACGAGGAGCTAGGGATATTACTAATATATATTTAAAGCTTAGATTCCTGTTTTCAGAATGTTCTCCCATGCAACAAGAATAAATGCAGTATGACTAAATTAAATAAAACCACACACTTAATAGAATTTTATTTGGATGTATTACAAATAAAAAATGAACAGTTACACAAGACAATCAATCACACTGTACAGAAGACCCCCCCCTCTTATTAAACAATTCACACTGTCAAATCTAGCAAGCTTCAATTGGAGCTCAAGGTATGACGAATGATTCAGCAAAATGTTTTTATTTTTACGAAACACAATGTTATTCACGGTACCAGCAAACTCCTTTGAAATAGAGGGCAGGTCCCAGCAGCGCGGTCTGCATTTTTTATGCTGCGGGGGGAGCAGGATGTCAGACAGACGACCTTTGGATGCAAATATTAGTTTTGTCGCATAGATAATCTCCTTTGTATGCATTAGCCTACCTATGTATTAAAATCCCCTCTTCGTCGCATTATTCACACACTCACTCAGCATTCACTGCTTCAAGTCCATTAGCCTATTTCTCATCTCCTAGTTGGGCGTGTAAGATCAAGTGCGCCTATAGATGAGTTAGCTGACATCGTCACGAAAACGATGCGCCCGATTCAATGGGACAGAAGTCTGTGTGTTGCTGTGATTCTGGATGGTCAGATAGCTAGCAACAATGACAAGAAGCTGCCATGGGGGGAATCATGGGTGGCTTGTTTCAGCTAGTTTTTTTTTTACCATGTCTTGTTTTTAGGTGTTTTGACTGATGTCAGGTCTATACTGATATGGCTAGCTAACCAAAAACTGTAACCATGTAATTGAAAGAGAACACGTTGTGCAAATGTGTGTCTTCAAAAAACATTGAATCTGAAATATTGTTTACATGTTGTCAACAAGCTAAGCCAACCCCGTCTGTTTTTCCCCATAGTTGGGCATGCATCCGTTTTGTGGCTAAACAACCAGCCTATCTACAGTATATGTGTGGTCTCAATGAAATAGAGTATGATGCCTATGCATGGGCAGAGAATCATGTGACAGTTATAAGGAAAATAACTTAAATATGATTAGGTTAGGCTATAGTTGACTAAAGTATGCTATAGTTTACTAAATAAATCTTAGTCTCTAATCCTGAATTAATCCTGAATAATGATGAGTAAGAAAGTTACAGAGGGTCAAAGATCATACCCCCAAGACATGCTAACATCTGCCGTTAGTGGTGGTAATGATGAGAGGTTAGCATGTCTTGGGGGTAAGATCTTTGACCCTCTGTAACTGTTTTACTCATCATTATTCGGGATTCATTCAGGATTATCCGTAATCATGGTAGTATCCTCATTAATATAGAAGTATTTAGAGACTAAATACTAAACTTTTGACTACTTTCTACATAAGAATCTTTAGGAGAGTCAATCCTTTTGACCCCTACTTTTTTTAATGAAAAAAAAGTATTACTTGTTAAACGAAGTGTATTTCTCTGAGCAGTTGTATTGGTATAAAATAACAATTTCCCTTTTTTTTAAAGCATACAACATACGTAGCTCAGTATTTGAATTATTTATTTTTATACAGTCATTATTGTTCATCTTTATCAAGGGTATCTCACTACATGTATAGGAGCATACACCACACTAGGAACTATAGGTGTGTCATAGGTCAGTAGTGTAGGAAGCTACTTTGTTCTTTGAGATATTCTTATCTCTATTTCTGCTTTCTCCCTTTCTTCTGGGTTGTATTTAACTGGGTCAGATTCCTCAACCTCATTTGTTTCATCTCCGTTTGTTCCATTTACTTCCTCAGCTTTATTTGTTTCTGTTGCTTTTTCAGCTTTGTCTTTCATTTTAATCTCCTGATCTTGCCTCAATCTTGCCTACAGTCATTCCATTCGAAGCGATGTCCGAGTCCAAACTGAAAGGTTCTGACATTTCCTCATCTTCTCTGTCTTGACATGCACACTTTATATGATTACATAAGGATAAAGGTGTAGTTACAGTAACCTCAAAATGTGGACATGGATGTGTTACTCATTTTAAGCTTGAATGTTAGATTAGTTTGTAAGATAGCCTTAACTTTAGGATATTTACTGTATTACAAAATTAATATTGAATTGTGTTTGGTTGACAACACAACCAAATATCAACATTTAAAGGAGATGTGTCTACTACTTGTGTATTTCCATTTGAGCAATTTGCCTACTCCCATTCTTTAACTGTTATTTTTGGTTGAGTTGGAATCCAACATATAATTTTTTAATAGTCTATTTATTGCACTTAAAGTGATATTGAATTGTATTTGGTTGTCAAGGAAAACAAATGTATCTTCTGCTTTGATAGTTCCCTCTGTACCACTGACTCTGGCTTTAACGCGAGTTTGTCTACAAATTAATAATTGATATGATGGATTCACATCTCCATCTCAAACGAAATAAGAGGACTAAATCAAATCAAATGTAAAATGCACTTTAAAAGTTTGATTTAATTTAGACCTATTCTTTAACTTAGATTTTTGGTTGAGATGGAGACTTGAATCTAACATACAGTAAGTTTAAGGGAAATATGCTTGACCTATCATGAGGGTGTCTGTGTGTGTTAGAAGTAACATTTTGCAACATATGGTGTGACTAGCGGAAAGGCTGTGGCTGGCCTTGGGTGTAGGCAGTTATTATGAGTTGTGGTGGACACATACGGAACATAGTGTTGCGAGAACAAGCGGTATTTTATTAGATAACAGGAGCCAGGTGTGTGATAACTGTATCGAGAGTATGAGCGCATAGATATTCTACACAGCAACAGTTACATCTATCAACTGAAGCGCCTAGGGGCTGGGACCAGCACGTGCGCCAACAATCAACGATAGGCTGAGTGAGTTTAAACCACGCCCAGTCTCTACTCTGACTGGCCAGCTCGAAGGCAGGAACTACTTCTGTCAGAGTATTTTAGAAGATAATATTAGTGTGTTGGGCAGTTCTCTGTTCTACCCTGCGTGGTGTTACAGAGGACCCGTATATACAAAAATTGCATTTACCATTTATTGCTTAAGTTAATAAAAAGTACTTATAGAATACAATCGATGTTTCTGAAATTCACTCTCTAACCTGAAACCAGATTCGAATTAACGCAACCCCTTACATGGTGACCCAGACGTGATCTGGTTGAAGGATTTCGCTGGAAACTGCCCGACCAATTGGGCATTGCTGTCGTCGGACGGTGTGTCTCACAAACTAGACCGGTCAACTAAAAAAGGTAAGCAGACACCTATTGTGAATAACTAAAGTTCTGCACATTGGCATTATCCAAATTTATTTTGTGAGATACCTGTTTGATATAAGTAACCAAATTGTATTAGTTTATATTGGTAAAGGATCATTTATTTATTTATTTTATTTTACATTTATTTAACTAGGCAAGTCAGTTAAGAACAAATTCTTATTTTCAATGACGGCCTAGGAACAATGGGTTAACTGCCTTGTTCAGGAGCAGAACAACAGATTGGTACCTTGTCAGCTTCAGGATTTGAACTTGTAACCTTTTGGCTGCTAGTCCAACGCTCTACCCACTAGGCTAACCTGCCATCATAAGGAATACATAGTGGTGAATGCAATTTTGACTGGCCAGGTATTCTATGATATAACGAATGAATGTGATGTACTAGGTGAGACGCTAAGTGTGTATGAATAGGGTAAGATGCCCAATGAATTGGGTGATATGCCCAAAAGTATGAGTGAGGGTGGGGATTAATACAACAGTGAATGAAGTGTACTAGGTGAGATGCCAAGTTTGTATGGTGTAAGTTGAAGCTTACTAGTGTGAATGAAGATTTAGAGACACTCAAATCGTATGAATGAAGTACACTTGATATTTCAGTAGGAGCTGGTATCAGTTTGAATGAGGTCAAGGACCTTCAGATGAGATGTCTATGTTTTATTAACTGAAACTGCCAAGCGATTGTAGTACATTAGATATTTCAGTTGGAGCTGGTATCGGTGAGAATGATTTTTAAGGGTCACGGACCTACAGATGAGATGAGATGTCTGTAACAGAGTTATATTATTGAATATTAAGGATGACAGATAACTGCGCATTTTATGATTTAAATTGACGATTCCAAATTTTGTTGATACTTAGCTAAGGTTTTTGGTAAATAAATACTTTATAGGATTTAATAAAATACGATAAAATAATGGCAAGCCAGGAGGTAGAGAAGGTATTAAAATCACTTAAGTCAACATTAGAAGTTAACGGTGGTAAAAAATGGGAAGATTGGAAGAAGCGGGGAGAAAAGCTATACAGGGAGTGGACAGAAGAGGGCAGCATTGCTGCGCACCACGGGCTCCCAATCGACTGGGAGCCTGGTAGAATCTGAAACGGAATACATATAAATCCAGTTCCGAGTGGAAACAAGATGGAGAGCTGCGTAGGGGTAAACTCAAAGAAGCCATGGAGAAGGCAAAACTAAAGGAGCGCATAGGCTTGGCTATGCTGGAGAAACTCAAGAAAATGTGTAAAGATTGACAGCCCACCCAATCCGGGTTGTATCCGCACATTCCTTTTGCCTGGAAAGATACGGTCGCTAGTATTTGTATAAGATATAAACTGAAAGTTTTAATAGCTTGTTTGGTTCAAATTGATAGAAGGGATAAATTGAACTTTTTTAATAGTTTGTTTAGGTTGAATTGAGAGACTAATTCATTTAAAATAATGGCGAGGCAATTTGTATGTAATGTGTTGTGTTGCCCAAATTATCTGCTGGATTAACGTATTGGGAATGGAGTCGTATTTTAAAATGCTGAATCATAGATCATAAATTGATTTGCCCGTTGTTCAGGTACACTCTTTTCTGTACTTCTGGCAGTACAATTTTGATTGAGAGATGTTGATTGATGTTGTAAGTTCTATTCAAGATCCAACAGTTGTGATAAATTGGGTTGGGTTTATCAAACCCGTACGTACTACTGCTACTGCATTTAGCCAATAATGATTTGCAATTCGTTGAAAGTTGCTGCGGTCTGGGCTGGGCGCCTGTTGCTGAGATCACTCACAATGCACTTTTGCAGTCAGGCAAGGATGTTGTGACTGAAGGTGACAGAGAAAATTGGTTGTGTCATTTAGAGGGAAAATGTGTGCATTATAGCTTTGAGTCACTTTTCAAAAGTTGCTAAAAAGTTCCAAATACATTTTTAAAAGTAGCTGAATATCGTCAGTGTAGTCTGAAAAGATGCTAAAACTAGCAGCAAAATTGCTAGGTGGCCATCACTGATTGGTGGCGTACACCGGGCTATATTTGGCTATAAGAGAGGGAGGTCTGAATAGTTGTATCGTAAAAGGTTTGTAATAAACATTTGGGTGTGAGGGGATTTCATTAGTACAGCCCAGCGACAAGATATCTTAAAGGGATACACTCACATATAGAATATTAGAAGTTTTGTTTTCAGAGTTTTTCACTAAACACGTGAACTCGTTAGATAAAGGGTTCTTTAATGTCTAATATAGTATAGAACACAACTGAAAAAGGGTGGTATAACCTTTGACCTCTGTCATGACTTACCCATGTGGTCTGATCAGCCACAGGAGAGGGCCATTTGGATAATGAATTTGTGGTCATTTGTGATACTGGTTTTAAAGGTAAATTAATTGTAATGGAGTTTATAGCTCTTGGACATAATTATAGTTTGAACCACAGAGGAGAAAGTGGGATTGATGCAGGACAAATTATGGGGAGCGGGGGAGTAAACTCTAGTGAGGAAGAGGTTCAGGATTCTGTTTTAAACATTGGCTGTGAAGTTTTCGATTTGGCTACTATTGATTTAGTATTTACAACAGGAACAGAAATCATATTTATCATTGATAATAAATGGGGAGGATACGGTCCTTTGAGGTTTGGACAGGACATAGTTTAAGCCAATAGGGCAGGAAAATACATGATAGAAAAAGTGATCTTATAAGCATTAAAATTATTTATGAAAAAAAATAAGTTGCAGTTCTTAGGGATGGTAAATTACTGTAGATAAGGTATCCCAAACTATGCAACATATATTAAATGATTGATGTGACTGATTTTTAAGGTTAACCCATGTTATTGATAGATAGAATACAGTGGATTCTCGAAGGAGAGATTTCATTAGCACAGAAAAGAGATATATCGTTAGCATTTGTTTTGGCTTTATTTGACCATTAGAATATTTTTATTTAAATAGTATTAAAGTGGACAGGGATATATGACATCTGTGGTGATTTAAGATTATGGATAGGATCGAGATAACCTTAATTAACCTATATAAGGACTTTAGAAATTGCCACCATAGACATGTTTTTCTAAAAAATCCATGAGTTTAGATAAAGCCAAACAGTGAGACATTTAGTTAAAATTTGGAAACAACACATAGTTGTTACAGACAGATAGGGGAAAGGGCAGACAGAGGAGTCCTCCCCGCACTGCTGAGACCTTGAAGGTTTGAGAGCAGAGAGGAGAAGGTTTAGAAGGGGCACCAGGACATGAGCAAGATAACAGAATGGGTGGATAATAATTACTGAGTGGAGACAAAAGGGAGAATTGGAAATGTGGATAATGAAAGGGGCGATCCTACATGATAATGTCAGAACAGAAGGATAATTTACTAATCTTACCTAAGTCATTGTTTAGAGCAAGGTTGTTACCTGGGCAGAGCCAGGTATCAAAAGGGGGATGGGTAAGTTGTGGTCTAGGATAGGATGTGGCCTATTGGATAATAAACATTTTTTTTTTAAATGAAACAATTCTAGCTAACAAATAGGCATAGATATAATCAGATAAAACAAATGAGAAACTGTTTGTTAACCAAACCTGTATGTCCAAGATTGTATGCACTACAGGTGAATTACAGGAGAAGGTGATTCACTCAATCCCTGAGGAGAATAGATGGGAAGCAGCCCATTGGATGGGGCCATACCAAGGACTCCTGGTGACAGCCTTTGCTGTGAGAATAGCTGAAAGAGCTACCTGGATTCATATCGCACTGCAAAGGGGTATGACACACTGACACTGTCGAACAATCACAGTGTTCGAGAGGAGAACTGGAATCAACAGGATCCGGGGGTCATCTCTCTACTGAAAACTCCCTAACCCCGTCATTTCATCCCTGTGTTTGTTCATAGAAGTGGAAGTGTGTCTGGCCTCTGGCTGCTGATGTGTTTTCCGGGAAAGGGTGGGGCTTCACAGGTGTGCTGGCCGCCCTGAGCTGTCTGATCATGGGAGCCATATTCCTGATACACCACGTCCCACCTGAGTATGCAGAAGGTGGTAATTTGACCCATGGTTTAGACAACGAGGATTTTATATCAACCAAGCATAAGAGATCCCTAGATCTGGATAGACAGGAAGTTAGAGTAGAGATTGGGAAGGATGTCTCAGTGGAGTTCTATGTAGACCAAATTGTGTATCTGACTCCTTGGCAGTCTAGGACTATGAGCCATTATAGAATATATCTGTACAAGTCCCCGTGTAGTTCATGGACACAGGTCATAGCTCACACTGAGAGAGAGGGCAACATAAATCCACATACCCAGTATGGAAGAAGATGGAGTGTAATGAAAGTAAGGGGTTCAGTTGATAACCTAGTGCCATTCCGGGAAGATGATAGCGCTATAGTCAGCCAGAATACAAGCAGAGCCCCTGACAAAGCAGATACTGACCGTGGAGTTGTCCAGAGCCAAGGGCCGGTGAGGATAGTGCAGACGAAAGATCTTAATGCCTTTGTTTCACCATAAGCATCTTGAAGGAAAAATATTCTGGAAAGTACAACCCAGTAGCTTTTGCAATGCTCTGGTTCTGAAAGTAAACTTGCATTCTAGTCATGTTTTCAGCTGATTTATCACCGGTTTTACTTAAAGGCCCAATGCAGATGTTTAAAAAAAATCTCAATATCAAGTATTTTCTGTGTAACATTAAGTACCTTACCGTGATTATTTTCAATTAAAAATAAATAAAAATAGCTTCTTAGGGACAGGTCAAAATTATTTGGGGGGGGGGGGCTGGTCCAATCTAACTTTTGTGGAGGGTAGGGTTTGCCAACCACCACGGACGTGCTCACTCTCCCTGCCTGTTTCATTAGGCCTACACCACGATCAGACAATTATCAGCTAGGGGGATATCAGATTTTCAACATTTTGATGCCATATTTATAGTTATAGTGGAAAAAAATATAAGCACAACATCTAAAGTGTTGGTCCCATGTTTCATGAGCTGAAATAAAAGATCCCAAAAATGTGCCAAACACACAAAAAGGTTATTTCTCTAAAATGTTGTGTACACATTTGTTTTTTGGTTTACATGTTGGGTGTGGCATATCAAGAAGCTGATTAAACAGGATGTTAATTACACAGGTGCACCTTGTGCTGGGGACAATAAAATGCCACTCTAAAATGTTCCGTTTCGTCACACAACAGAATGTATGGTGTCGTGTGGGCGAGCAGTTTGCTGATGTCAACATTGAACAGAGTGCCCCATGGTTGGCGGCGGGGTTATGGTACAGACAACAAACACAATTGCATTTTATGGATGGCAATTTGAAGACACAGTGATACAGTGCCAAGATCCTATGGCCCATTGTCGTGCCATTTATCCGCCGTCATTACCTCATGTTTTTGCATGATAATTACATGGCCCCATGTCGCAAGGAACTGTCCACAATTCCTGGAAGCTGAAAATGTCCCAGTTCTTCCATGGCCTGGAATGCAAATGAATTACTTAAAAATCATACAATGTGATTATCTGGATTTTTGTTTTATATTCCGTCAATCACAGTTGAAGTGTACCTATGATAAAAATTACAGACCTCTACATGCTTTGTAAGTAGGAAAACCTGCAAAATCGGCAGTGTATCAAATACTTGTTCTCCCCACTGTATATATTCCCAGTCATGTGAAGTCCATAGATTAGGACCTAATTTGTTTATTTTAATTGACTGAGTTCCTTATATGAACTGTAACTTTGAAATTGATGAATGTTGGATTTATATTTTTGTTCAGTATATTTAAAATATGTGCAACAGATTTTCCATCAAAAGGTTTATGTGCCAATGCACCACACAACCAATTTAACAAAGCATACTAACTTTTGGGCTTCAACACGGTCACATACACATGTTTAGCAGATGTTATTGTGGGTGTAGCGAAATGCTTGTGAATTCAAGACACTAAGAAAGCTTTGTTGTAGGGCATTTAGAACATTATCCGGGGATGGGTGAGCTGTATCATCTGCATATAAATGGATAAGAGAGCTTCCTACTGCCTGAGCTGTGTTGTGATGTAAATTGAGAAGAGTGTCGGGCCTAGGATTGAGCCTTGGGGTACTCCCTTGGTGACAGCCAGTGGCTGAGACAGCAGATTTTCTGACTTTATATACTGCACTCTTTGAGAGAGGTAGTTAGCAAACCAGACCAAAGAACACTCAGATAAACCAATACTCCTTAGCCGGGCCACAAGAATGGAATGGTCTATCAAAAGCTTTGGCCAAGTCAATAAAAATAGCAGCACAATATTGCTTAGAATCAAGGGCAATGGAGACATCATTGAGGACCTTTAAGGTTGTGACACATCCATGACCTGAGCGGAAACCAGATTGCATACCCAAGAGAATACTATAGACATCAAGAAAACCAGTCAGTTGACAAGTTTTTCCCACACTTTTGATAAACAGGGCAAAATAGAAATAGGCCTATAATAACAGTTAGGATCAGCTTGATCTCCCTTTTAAATAAAGAACGATCTATGGCTGCCTTCCAAGCAATGGGAACGTACGTGTGCATCAGATAGCAACAAGATCATATTGTACAGCAATATCATCAGATAACATGAATACAAAGCCGGTGAGAGGTGGATAGAATAGGATGGGAGGCCAAAAGTCTGTGTAACCAATAGAGAGTTAGAGTTCCGAGTGTGGGAACAAACATAGTCTGTCCCACGGTTGGGTAAATAAAGTTTGTAGTCAACAAAGTATGCAGGAGTCATGAGGAAAATAGCAGAATGCACAAGAAAAAATATATATAACGACTTGGGGCTAGCCATTGTAAGTTGAGTCACTCGCCCCAACAGTGCGTGTGTGCTGGAGGCGAGTGAAAGCTCGGGAGAGAGGGATGAGTGTGGGAGAGGTACCTGTACCAAACGGGGGGACAGGCCAGGGCAGACGGTGAACAGGTCGCCAGGTGGCATCCAAGCAGCAGTGCAGCAGGCAATGGGAGTAGGTGTCACACCCACTTGGGAGAAGCTTTTATTTCTGGAGGCAGATTTCTTGTACAAAATGTCAGTGAATGGTCTTTGAACAGCAGGAGGAGGCTTCAGAGGACGCTTCAAAGACTCCTGACACTTGTTGGGCCCAAAGGCCTTTTACTTCACACCTTAGAGCTAATTGAATTTGTATCTGGCTCAGTTTTAGGTTGAAATGGTGTCCTCAGGTCTCTGCTGTTTGATGGCTAGAGCACCCTCCGTGTAGCTTGGAAAAATAAAACCTTGGAAGCAGTAATCTCTCTGGTTAGTTTTGGTCAAAATTAGGTTGTAGGTTTGGAGTTTTGAAAATAGCTTTGAATATTTTGGTACTACTACTGGAAAGCCCTTCTTTGTCTACACCCATTCAGCATCGTTCACACGCTCTTAAGCTTTAGCCCCACCCATCTTTAAGGGTTGATCTGAGCGTTCTGTAGTAGTAGTCAAGCACCCAAGCTAACTTGCTAGCTACTTTCAGACACAAATGAGAGAACAGCTCACTGAACATTACTCACCCTAGAAGAGCTGGTTAGGCTGTTATGTTATCCAGAGCGTTGGTGACTGCAACTGTGCTGTCAGATTGTCCGTTCATAAATTCAGAGTGTTTCACTCTCTGAGCGTTCAGAGCACTCACTGGAGGCTTTGGCTGATGAGTATGATTGATCCAAACGTTCCAACTTCACAATGGCAGTCAAGCACCCAAGCTAACTGGCTAACAATGGCTAGCTTGCTAGCTACTTCCAGACACAAATGAGAGAACACCCCACTCTGACCATTTTACTCACCCTGGTAAAGCTGGTTAGGCTGTTTTCATGTTATCCAGAGCGTGGGTGACTGTAACTGTGCTGGCAACAATTTAATTACGCCTTTTTGCCGATGTTTACTGACATCGGCCATATTCAATGGGTGTTGAGCGTTCGTAAATTCATCAGTTATTCTGTGCTCTGGCACACTCCTTTGTTAAGACACGTAGCTAGCTAGCTAGGTAAACAATGAACCATAATCCTAATTCATGACGTTACTACCCTGCATGAATCTGCAGGTAGCTAACCAACAAGGTTCAATGTTAGCTAGCTAACATTAGGCTATAACTTGTCATGCAAATCTCTCTCAGATATGAATAATAATATCATACACATAGCATTAGCTAGCGAGCCAGCCAGCTAACGTTAGCTAACTAGCCAACGGTACACTTTAACTTGAAATGAAAAGATTTTATGTCTTTTAAATTAGAAATGTGTAATATCTGAAAATTTAACTAGCTACCTGTGGTCTGAAATCGGAGTAGATAGCCAAAGTGAATTTACCAGCTAGTACCTCTAAAAACAGTTGTTGCAGTGACATTCTATCGAAATGGATTCTTGCATAGTGGAGTCTTTTGTTAATAAGACATGTAGCTAGCTAGCTAAACAATGAACCATAATCCCAACTCAGGACATTACTACCCTGCAGGAATCTGCAAGTAGCTAACCAACCAGGTTCAATGTTAGCTAGCTAACATTAGACTATAACTAGCTAGCAAACCAGACAGCTAGAGAGAGCATACACGTAAGGTTAGCTAGCGAGCCAGCCAGCTAACATTAGCTAGCTAACAGTATACTTTAACTTGACATCAGGCTTATGGAGTTATACTGCGCAATACATGAAATAAAAAAAAGCTGCGTTAGACAGGATTACCTAGACATGGTGACCAGTTCAAATAGACAGAAGCGTGCTATATGGTAGACCAATTCAAACTCATCTTTCGGTATGTCCAGCCCACTCATTATCTCAGCCAATCATGGCTAGCGGGAAGGTTGCTCACTTTTTCTGTGGCTTATCCATCTAGGCTCGTAACCATTTTATTTGTATTTACAGATGGCATACAAGTTTGTTATTAAGGCACATGAAAGTTCCCATGCTCGAGAAGCATTTCTGCCAAAAAATGCATTTAGATTTTTTAAAAAGTTTACATTCAAACAGCACTCCCGTGAAGTAGTGACCCGCGACAAATGCCTAGTTTCCTGAATTGGGTCACAAATATTAGAGTCTATGGCTCTGGTATTATGCTGGTGGACATCTCTAACAAATTAAAAATGGTTGGATAGGTTCCCGGGGGCTGAGTCTGTGATAATTATGTCGACCAGACCAAGTTTAATTAATACTACTCTTTTTGTCAACAGATAGCCAGGCTAGCTGCTTAAAATGCTGGACCTCCAGATTAGTATGAGGGTGGAGTTTAAGTACAATCCTTACAGGCTTGTTTTGTCTGGTCTGTAGCTTATTCTTTAGATGTTTGGGGCTAATGGTGAATCATGATGTGCAGGCATAATAAAAGTGATACTAGACTTAGTGCACTTGCCAGTGTTTCGGGTGACAATAGCTAGGTTTCCATCCAATTGTCAATTTTCATGACAGATTTTCATGTGAATATTCTAAAATCTGCATAAAAACAATATGAGCATTGCGTTTCCATCAAATTGACTCATTGAGTATAAAAGTCTATGCGTAAATACATAGTGCACATAAAAAGTACTTTTGCGGTTAAATTCCTATGTACAAAATAAAAATACAAGTTAAATGATTTTCCATTGCATTTGCACTCTTGGCCTTCTTGCAGATACAGTGCGGGTATATTCTACATGATAAGATTATTATGGATAAAAGTGGGAGATCATCATGTCACCAGAATAAGACCCTCAAAATGTATTGAAAGGCACATCAAGCTCATCACCGTGCACTTTCACCACCCTGTGAAGTTCATCCTAACTTATTTAATCTGTAGCCTAATAAACTGCGTGCTTTCCTGAGTCGTAGTGGGAGGACCACACAACATATCGTCGCGTGAATCCAAGTTTACTTCGATATGATGGTTATTAAATCAATATTTGGTTGTGTTTACGCCACATATAAAGGGTAATACTGTACATTTTAAAAGGTAAATGATAAATATTTAGGCTATATTGAAGTGTTAAATTCTAGGGACAGTAAGGGAGGAATAGCCACTCGGATTGGAGACCCGTTAATCTATCCTGAATAACTGAGCCTGCCAGGAGCATTTGTTGCCACAATATTATAGGACTACTTGGGAGAATGATGATCCGCAACAGACAGTGCATGTCAGGATCGGAAGTAAAAATACAGCCAGGTTGGCCTGCTACTGTGCCTTTCTAAACCTTATAAACTGTTGAGAGTAGAGCCACAACTGATCCAAATGGAATGAAACATTCAAATCACAGGGCTTTTGCGCCGTTGTTCAAATGACAATTTCATTGCAGCCTAGAGTATCATGTTGTACTCATTTATAAACAATAATGCAATTACTAATTGCATTGTGGTGTTGTAGGCTAGTTTAGGTAGGATCCTTGTATTGTCCCTAAACAGGAAAAATAGGGGAACTTTTTGAGCTGCATGTCTGATGTCTTCACTGTTCTTTCATGCGCAATGATGCACCTGGCCTTGTGGATTCA
Organism: Oncorhynchus tshawytscha; assembly: GCF_018296145.1. Classification (NCBI taxonomy): domain Eukaryota; kingdom Metazoa; phylum Chordata; class Actinopteri; order Salmoniformes; family Salmonidae; genus Oncorhynchus; species Oncorhynchus tshawytscha. The sequence goes on from NC_056447.1 coordinate 22,763,814, forward strand.
TATAGAAAATGTATGCAGCTTTCAATGCTTTTATGTATGGTATGATTGCTGGCTAGCCTATTGCAGATCTGGACAAACGATCCACCTACCAATATTATAACTATGAATGGTGGATATAGGGCAGGACAGATAGACTATATATTTATTTATTTATTTCACCTTTATGTAACCAGGTAGGCTAGTTGAGAACAAGTTCTCATTTACAAATGTGACCTGGCCAAGATAAAGCAAAGCGGTGCGACACAAACAACAACACAGAGTTACACATGGAATAAACAAACAATATATAACAAACAATAATACAATATAAAAAGTCCATATACAGTGTGTGCAAATGAGGTAGGATAAGGGAGGTAAAGGCAGGATAAGGGAGGTAAAGGCAATAAATAGGCCATAGTGGTGAAATAATTACAATATAGCAATTAAACACATAGATGTGCAGAAGATGAATGTGCAAGTAGAGATACTGGGGTGCAAAGGAGTAAAATAAATAAATAAATAACAGTATGGGGATGAGGTTGTTGGATGGGCTATTTACAGATGGGCTATGTACAGGTGCAGTGATCTGTGAGCTGCTCTGTCAGCTGGTGCTTACAGTTAGTGAGGGAGATATGAGTCTCCAGCTTCAGTGATGTTTGCAGTTCGTTCCAGTCATTGGTAGCAGAGAACTGGAAGGAAAGGCAGCCAAAGGAAGAATTGGCTTTGGAGGTGACCAGAGAAATATACCTGCTGGAGCGTGTGCTACGGGTGGGTGTTGCTATGGTGACCAGTGAGCTGAGATAAGGTCGAGCTTTACCTAGCAGAGACGTATACTGTAGATGACCTGGAGCCAGTGGGTTTGGCGACGAATGTGAAGCGAGGACCAGCCAACGAGAGCATACAGGTCGCAGTGGTGGGTAGTATATGGGGCTTTGGTGACAAAATGGATGGCACTGTGATAGACTGAATCCAGTTTGCTGAGTAGAGTGTTGGAGGCTAATTTGTAAATGACATCGCCGAGGTCAAGGATCGGTAGGATAGTCAGTTTTACGAGGGTATGTCTGGCAGCATGAGTGAAGGATGCTTTGTTGCAAAATAGGAAGCCGATTCTAGATTTAATTTTGGATTGGAGATGCTTAATGTGAATCTGGAAGGAGAGTTTACAGTTTAACCAGACACCTAGGTATTTGTAGTTGTCCACATATTCTAAGTCAGAACCGTCCAGTAGTGATGTAGTGATGCTGGATGGTCGGGCATGTGTGGGCAGCGATCGGTTGAAAAGCATGTATTTAGTTTTACTTGCATTTAAGGGCAGTTGGAGGCCACGGAAGGAGAGTTGTATGACATTGAAGCTCGTCTGGAGGTTAGTTAACACAGTATCCAAAGAAGGTTCGAATGTATACAGAATGGTCTCGGCTGCGTAGAGGTGGATCAGAGAATCACCAGCAGCAAAAGTGGCATCATTGATCTATACAGAGAAGAGAGTCAGCCTGTGAATTGAACCCTGTGGCACCCCATAGAGACTGCCAGAGGTGTGAACAACATGCCCTCCGATTTGACACACTGAACTCTGTCTGAGAAGTAGTTGGTGAACCAGGCGAGGCAGTCATTTGAGAAACCAAGGCTGTTGAGTCTGCCGATAAGAATGCAGTGATTGACAGAGTCGAAAGCCTTGGCCAGGTCGATGAATACAGCTGCACAGTATTGTCTCTTATCGATGACGGTTATGATATTGTTTAGGACCTTGAGCGTAGCTGAGGTGCACCCATGACTAGCTCGGAAACCAGATTGCATAGCGGTAAAGGTGTGGTGGGATTCGAAATGGTCAGTAATCTGTTTCTTAACTTGGCTTTCGAAGACCTTAGAAAGGCAGGGAAGGATAGATATAGGTCTGTAGCAGTTTGGGTCTAGAGTGTCTCCCCCCTTGAAGAGGGGGATGACCGTGGCAGCTTTCCAATCTTTGGGAATCTCAGACGATACGAAAGAGAGTTTGAATAAGCTAGTAATAGGGGTTGCAACAATTTCGGCTGATAATTTTAGGAAGAGGGGGTCCAGATTGTCTAGCCAGGCTGATTTGCAGGGGTCCAGGTTTTGCAGCTCTTTCAGAACATCAGCTATCTGGATTAGGGTGAAGGAGAAATGGGGGAGGCTTGGGCAAGTTGCTGTGGGGGGGTGCAGGGCTGTTGACCGGGGTAGGGATAGCCAGGTGGAAAGCATGGCCAGTCATAGAAAAATGCTTATTGAAATTCTCAATTATCGTGGATTTATCGGTGGTGACAGTGTTTCCTAGCCTCAATGCAGTGGGCAGCTGAGATAAGGTACTCTTATTCTCCATGGACTTTACAGTGTGACTGAACTTTTTGGAGTTTGTGCTACAGGATGCAAATTTCTATATGGTTGACTATATTGACCTGTGATAGAGTAAATGTTAGTGTGTGGAAAGGCATAGTGCAGAAGGGTAGTACCCAAATGCCTTGATATAGGGGAGGCGCATACAAGAAGATTAGGACATTTGGACAGGATGGAAGAAGTTATATAGTAAAACCTATAAAAGAGCAAATGTAAACCAGGGGGAATAAAACACTACCCTCCCCTGTGCCCAATAAAAAAGCTCATACACTAAAATGGCCTTATCATCATTTTCACAATTTCAAAGTATTATTCCAGCCGATACAAAACACAGGAAATCCCGTTTTGGACTGCGCTGTGCCTTTAATAAAAGGCACATCTCAATAGGTAGTCCAGTTATGACATCTATGTTTTCTATTGTACCTCTATTGTTCCTGTAAGCAAAGGGGGAGGAACGATGATATCAGAGGACACCATCAGACCAACTCCTTGAATGGCCTATTCCATGAAGTTTGCACATATGTCTAAAAAACACAATTTTTCCTAAAAAATATTTTTGTACCCTTAAAGTACAGTATGTGCATAATTGTATTAAACACAAAAGCTATGTTCATCTCTAGCCTGATGTTACATATTCATAACAGTGTCTTTAAACAACTAATTAAGTGTGTGTACGTGATCAATATATAAAAAGGAAGCCACTATCTTCAAGAAGAGATCCTAATAAACACTTTAGGATTACACTGAGATTTGTAATTACACTATCGGATATTGGTGCTGAATATGGTGAACATCAGTGATGTTGTAATTGAGTCCAGGACTTGGACTTGACTTTGACTCAAGTCATGATTTTTTGACTCTTGACTCGACTTGACTCGACCAGAGATGACTTTATTGTCAGAAAGTCTCCCTTGGATAATTCAACATGTTAGATACAACAATACATGTTATATAGCTACTATATTAACAATCTAGCCTTACTTTGCTTTGACTAGAGTATAAAGGACTCATATACTAGGGACTTGGAACTCAACTTGGACTCAAGGTTTAGTGACTTGACTACATCACTGGTGGACTTCACCATTGGTAAACACGGATTTTCTCCTCCCCCGAACGTTCTCGTATGTTGTCAAAAAGGTGATTATCAATGCAAAATATACATTTTTGTATTATAAACCTGAAATGTTCGTAATTAGAAAGAGGCACAAGACAGGGATGTCCCCTCTCTCCCCTCCTGTTTCAATTGGAAATTGAGCCACTTGCAGAAAGAATTAGACAGGACCCAAACGTAACAGGTAGAGTATAAATATTGGTAAACATGAATATAAACTACATTTATTTGCAGATTATCTCCTTATATGCCTGACCAATATCACTCCCTAAAAACACAACTGTGGAACAATGACGATAAAGGCCTCCCGAGTGGTGCAGCGGTCCAAGGCATTGCATCGCAGTGCTTGAAGTGTCACTACAGACCCAGGTTCGATCCCAGGCTGTGTTGCAGCTGGCAGCAACCGGGAGATCCAAGAGGCAGCTCACAATTGGCCCAGCAATGTCCAGGTTAGGGGAGGGTTTGACCAGCCGGGATGCCCTTGTCCCATTGGGCTCTAGCAACTTCCTTGTGGCAGACCGAGCGCATGCACACTGACTTCGGTTGCCAGTTGTACGGTGTTTCCTGCGACTCAGTGGTGCAGCTGGTTTGGGGGTTATGCGAGCAGTGTGTCAAGAAGCAGTGTGGCCTGGCAGTAATTAATAACTTCATCATGCTTAAAGGGATATTCAATGTCTACTTTTTATTTTTTACCCATCTACCAATAGGTGCCCTTCTTTGCGAGGCATTGGAAAACCTCCCTGGTCTTTGTGGTTAAATATGTGTTTGGAATTCACTGCTCAACATAGGGACCTTACAGATAATTGTATGTGTGAGGTACAGAGATGAGGTAGTCATTCAAAAATCAAAAATCACACTATTATTGCACACAGTGAGTTCATGCAACTTATTATGTGACTTGTTAAGCACATTTGTACTCCTGAACTTATTTAGGCTTGCCATAAGAAAGGGGTTGAATACTTATTGACTCAAGACATTTTAGCTTTTACATTTTAATTCATTTGTAAAAATGGCTAAAAACATAATTCCACTTTGACATAGGATATTGTGTGTAGGCCAGTGACAAAACAAATCGCAATTTAATCCATTTTAAATTAACACTTGACTGGACTGACCACCTGCTCTGATTCTCTGCACCTTAACTGCACCTTAACTCTGCACTCACTCACTCACACATGCCCCCATACATACACACACACTCATTCACATATACACTCATGCTACACACACATCATAACTGCTGCTACCAGACACTTATTATGATTGCTAAATACTGAATATTTTAAACAATTGCCCCACAATCCACCATCCCCAAAACACGTGGACTATAAATATTGGACTATAAATTGTGCCTTCCTGTATAAGACGTATGCTAAAATGTTTTCTATTCTACTGAGCCATTTACTTTATGTTCGTATTCTTCAGATGGTGTATCAATACACCCAGTCACTACAAAGATACAGGCGTCCCTTCTAACTCAGTTGCCGGAGATGAAGGAAACCGCTCAGGGATTACACCATGAAATCAATGGTGCCCTTAAAACAGTTAAAGAGTTGAATGGCTGTGATAGGAGAAAACTGAGAATGGATCAACAACATTGTAGTTACTCCAAAATACTAACCTAATTGACAGAGTGAAAATAAGGAATCTTGTATAGAATAAAAACATTCCAAAACATGTATCCTGTTTGCAATAAGGCACTAAAGTAAAACTGCAAAAATGATGTCAAGGAAATATGCCTTATGTCCTGAATACAAAGCATTATGTTTGGGGCAAATCCTACTCAACACATCACTGAGTACCACGCGTGGTGGTGGCTGCATCATTTTATGTGTATGCTGGTCATCAGCAAGGACTAGGGAGTTTTTTAGGATAAAAATAAACTGAATAGAGCTAAGCACAGGAAAATCCTAGAGGAAAACATGGTTCAGTTTTCTTTCAAACAGACATTGGGAGACAAATTTACCTTTCAGCAGGACAATAACCGAAAACACAAGGCCAAATATACACTGGAGTTGCTTACCAAGATTATATGGCAAGACTTGAAAATGGTTGTTTAGCAATGATCAACAACCAACTTGACAGAGCTTGTTGAATTTCAAAAAAGACTAATGTGCAAATATTGTACAATGCGGGTGTGCAAAGTTCTTAGAGACTTACTCAGAAAGTCTCACAGCTGTAATCGCTGCCGAAAGTGATTCGAATATGTTTTGACTCAGGGGTGTGAATACTCATATAAATTATATATTTGTGTATTTAAATTTGCAAAAATATCTTAAAACGTTTTGTAATTATGGGATATTGTGTGCCATTTAGAATTCAGGCTGTAACACAACACAATGTGGAATAAGTCAAGTGGATTGAATACTTTCTGAAGGCACTGTAGGTGTTCATCTTGTCCAGATGTGTTACGGACGTGTGCATAGCGATGGAAATGGCCTCTTCCGTGATCTGTTAGAGTGGTAGGCAATTGGAGAGGGTCCAGTGTGCCTGGCATGCTGTGCTTGATGTGGCCCATAACCAGTCTCTTGAAGCACTTCCTGATGACTGGGGAGAGTGAGATGGGCTGATAGTAATTTGGGTATGTTTTTCTTGGGTACTGGGATGATGGTGGACTCCTTGAAGCAGTATTACTTCATAGAGATGGCTATTTGCTTTCATGCAAGACAAAAATATGGATTCTCCTTTTAAAGAGGGGAAGGGGTGAATCTCAACAGCTGCTTTACATTAAGCACATCATTCCTGTATGTGACTCTCAAAGTACTGAATAATTTAGCAGAGTAAGCATTAAGAACGATTATCTTTTAAATTTTTTTAATTTAACCTGTTATTTAACTAGATATCTCTAAACATTTCCAGGGGAATTCCCACAGATCTCCCCTCCAGTTTTTTACTTCCTGATGGCTACTTCAAAACAGAAAAGTAACTTGACTGTTGATCAGTCAGCACAAACTTTGATGAAAATGTCATGAAGAAAATTGCATTGACAAAAGGAAGGAGCGTACTGAATAAATGCATCATGTATCACGTTTTAGGGAAGACCCAGATGCAGACAGTGTCGAAGTAACAAAAGCTTATTACTAGAACAGGGTCAGACAGAAGTCAATAATCCAGATCAGAGTCCAAAAGGTACAGAACAGCAGGCAGTCTGATGGTCAGGGCAGGCAGGGGTCAATAATCCAGTGCGGTGTGACAAGGTACAGAATGGCAGGCAGGCTCAGGGTCAGGGCAAGCAGAATGGTCAAAACCGTGAAAACTAGAAAACAGGAACTGGAAACAGACAGGAGCAGGGGGAAAACCGCTGGTATGCTTGACGAACAAAATGAACTGGCAACAGACAAACAGAGAACACAGGTATAAATACACTGGGGATAATGGGGAAGATGGGTGACATCTGAAGAGGGTGGAGACCAGCACAAAGACAGGTGAAACAGATCAAGGTGTGACATCAGGAGTTAGGGCTGGAATTTGCTAGCATGCATGTGTACACTGTAATGCACAACAGATGCTACTTGCATGTGCATTGGCTGGGTTTAGATTTAACATGTTTCTTGGCATGGCAATTCGTTTCATCAGTTACAGTTTGTATTTTGAGAAGTCATGGTTGATCTTGGTCGAAGAAATGTAAGCTAACTAGCAGCTGTGTGTGCTGAAAATTTAAGCTAGCCTGTTTGACTGTATAGAGTAGCTAGATGAGCTATGCCCATTGCATATTGTAAGTTAGCCGCAGGTCAGTGTCCAAAACTTCCCAGAGTTTGGTATTGACTATGAACTTTCCTTAGCCATCTAGCTAGCTAGCTATGCTTTGTGGGATAATGCAGGATACATTGTTAACCTTGAATTGTGGTGCACGATCTGCCCACACAGCTACAGTCTTGTTGTCTTGTAGCTACTGGCTAGTTGGCTAGCTAACTGGCTATAATAGCAGTCAAGGATGTGCGCTAGCTTATTTTGTTTGTGCTCTAATTACATGCAAGTGTTGAGGTCAGCAGTTTACACAAATTACTACAGCCACAGAAAATTATAGCTAGCTTCCTTTGCTTGTAGCTTGCCTCTCATCCCACTGCTGTTAGCTAGCTTCAGATCATAGCCTGCTACTAACTATCATAGAATTAGGAATTTGAATACTAGAATGGACACAAACCTTTTTATGACAGTACAAAGGTCAGCCATTTTGGTAAGGGAGTTTGTCAAACAAATTAGCTGCCAATACGCCAACATTCCATTGACATTAATCAACAGCCATACATTTCCGAATTTACCTCTGCCACGTGCTTTCAAGTCATTTTGGTTGATCAAGACTATCCGATATCCCCAAAAAATGTCATTATATTATTCTGATAGTACAATCATTTAAAATGCTATGTTTCATTGCCATTGGTGTCATAGTGGCTTAGATGTGATGGTAAGAAGACTTATCGTCACAACTATAATTTAGACGTGGGATATCAACAGGAAAAATCAAAAAAAAATTTTTTATTTTTTTATTTTTATTTCACCTTTATTTAACCAGGTAGGCTAGTTGAGAACAAGTTCTCATTTGCAACTGTGACCTGGCCAAGATAAAGCATAGCAGTGTGAACAGACAACACAGAGTTACACATGGAGTAAACAATTAACAAGTCAATAACACAGTAGAAAAAAAGGGAGTCTATATACATTGTGTGCAAAAGGCATGAGGTAGGCGAATACTTACAATTTTGCAGATTAACACTGGAGTGATAAATGATCAGATGGTCATGTACAGGTAGAGATATTGGTGTGCAAAAGAGCAGAAAAGTAAATAAATATAAACAGTATGGGGATGAGGTAGGTCAAATTGGGTGGGCTATTTACCGATAGACTATGTACAGCTGCAGTGATCGGTTAGCTGCTCAGATAGCAGATGTTTGAAGTTGGTGAGGGAGATAAAAGTCTCCAACTCCAGCGATTTTTGCAATTCGTTCCAGTCACAGGCAGCAGAGAACTGGAACAAAAGGCGGCCAAATGAGGTGTTGGCTTTAGGGATGATCAGTGAGATACACCTGCTGGAGCGCGTGCTACGGGTGGGTGTTGCCATCGTGACCAGTGAACTGAGATAAGGCGGAGCTTTACCTAGCATGGACTTGTAGATAACCTGGAGCCAGTGGGTCTGGCGACGAATATGTAGCGAGGGCCAGCCGACTAGAGCATACAGGTCGCAGTGGTGGGTGGTATAAGGTGCTTTAGTAACAAAACAAATGTCACTGTGATAAACTGCATCCAGTTTGCTGAGTAGAGTATTGGAAGCTATTTTGTAGATGACATCGCCGAAGTCGAGGATCGGTAGGATAGTCAGTTTTACTAGGGTAAGTTTTGCGGCGTGAATGAAGGAGGCTTTGTTGCGGAATAGAAAGCCGATTCTAGATTTGATTTTAGATTGGAGATGTTTGATATGAGTCTGGAAGGAGAGTTTACAGTCTAGCCAGACACCTAGGTGCTTATAGATGTCCACATATTCTAGGTCGGAACCATCCAGGGTGGTGATGCTAGTCGGGCGTGCGGGTGCAGGCAGCGAACGGTTGAAAAGCATGCATTTGGTTTTACTAGCGTTTAAGAGCAGTTGGAGGCCACGGAAGGAGTGTTGTATGGCATTGAAGCTCGAGGTTAGATAGCACAGTGTCCAAGGACGGGCCGGAAGTATACAGAATGGTGTCGTCTGTGTAGAGGTGGATCAGGGAATCGCCCGCAGCAAAGAGCAACATCATTGATATATACAGAGAAAAGAGTCGGCCCGAGAATTGAACCCTGTGGCACCCCCATAGAGACTGCCAGAGGACTGGACAGCATGCCCTCCGATTTGACACACTGAACTCTGTCTGCAAAGTAGTTGGTGAACCAGGCAAGGCAGTCATCAGAAAAACCGAGGCTACTGAGTCTGCCGATAAGAATATGGTGATTGACAGAGTCGAAAGCCTTGGCAAGGTCGATGAAGACGGCTGCACAGTACTGTCTTTTATCGATGGCGGTTATGATATCGGTTAGTACCTTGAGCGTGACTGAGGTGCACCCGTGACCGGCTCGGAAACCAGATTGCACAGCGGAGAAGGTACGGTGGGATTCGAGATGGTCAGTGACCTGTTTGTTGACTTGGCTTTCGAAGACCTTAGATAGGCAGGGCAGGATGGATATAGGGCTGTAACAGTTTGGGTCCAGGGTGTCTCCCCCTTTGAAGAGGGGGATGACTGTGGCAGCTTTCCAATCGATGGGGATCTCAGACAATATGAAAGAGAGGTCGAAAAGGCTGGTAATAGGGGTTGCGACAATGGCGGCGGATAGTTTCAGAAATAGAGGGTCCAGATTGTCAAGCCCAGCTGATTTGTACGGGTCCAGGTTTTGCAGGTCTTTCAGAACATCTGCTATCTGGATTTGGGTAAAGGAGAACCTGGAGAGGCTTGGGCGAGTAGCTGCGGGGGGGGCGGAGCTGTTGGCCGAGGTTGGAGTAGCCAGGAGGAAGGCATGGCCAGCCGTTGAGAAATGCTTGTTGAAGTTTTCGATAATCATGGATTTATCGGTGGTGACCGTGTTACCTAGCCTCAGTGCAGTGGGCAGCTGGGAGGAGGTGCTCTTGTTCTCCATGGACTTCACAGTGTCCCAGAACTTTTTGGAGTTAGAGCTACAGGATGCAAATTTCTGCCTGAAGAAGCTGGCCTTTGCATTCCTGACTGACTGCGTGTATTGGTTCCTGACTTCCCTGAACAGTTGCATATCGCGGGGACTATTCGATGCTATTGCAGTCCGCCACAGGATGTTTTTGTGCTGGTCGAGGGCAGTCAGGTCTGGAGTGAACCAAGGGCTATATCTGTTCTTAGTTCTGCATTTTTTGAACGGAGCATGCTTATCTAAAATGGTGAGGAAGTTACTTTTAAAGAATGACCAGGCATCCTCAACTGACGGGATGAGGTCAATATCCTTCCAGGATACCCGGGCCAGGTCGATTAGAAAGGCCTGCTCACAGAAGTATTTTAGGGAGCGTTTGACAGTGATGAGGGGTGGTCGTTTGACTGCGGATCCGTAGCGGAGGCAGTGATCGCTGAGATCCTGGTTGAAGACAGCGGAGGTGTATTTGGAGGGCCAGTTGGTCAGGATGACGTCTATGAGGGTGCCCTTGTTTACAGATTTAGGGTTGTACCTGGTGGGTTCCTTGATGATTTGTGTGAATTTGAGGGCATCTAGCTTAGATTGTAGGACTGCCGGGGTGTTAAGCATATCCCAGTTTAGGGCACCTAACAGAACAAACTCTGAAGCTAGATGGGGGGCGATCAATTCACAAATGGTGTCCAGGGCACAGCTGGGAGCTGAGGGGGGTTGGTAGCAGGCGGCAACAGTAAGAGACTTATTTCTGGAGAGAGTAATTTTTAAAATTAGTAGTTCGAACTGTTTGGGTATGGACCTGGAAAGTATGACATTACTTTGCAGGCTATCTCTGCAGTAGACTGCAACTCCTCCCCCTTTGGCAGTTCTATCTTGATGGAAAATGTTATAGTTGGGTATGGAACTCTCAGAATTTTTGGTGGCCTTCCTGAGCCAGGATTCAGACACTGAGCCAGGATTCAGACGCAGTGAGTAAAACAAACTTAGGGAGTAGGCTTCTGATGTTGACATGCATAAAACCAAGGCTTTTTCGATCACAGAAGTCAACAAATGAGGGTGCCTGGAGACATGCAGGGCCTGGGTTTACCTCCACATCACCCGTGGAACAGAGGAGGAGTAGTATGAGGGTGCGGCTAAAGGCTATCAAAACTGGTCGCCTAGAGCGTTGGGGACAAAGAATAAAAGGAGCAGATTTCTGGGCATGGTAGAATATATTCAGGGCATAATGTGCAGACAGGGGTATGGTGGGGTGCGGGTACAGCGGAGGTAAGCACTGGCACTGGGTGATGATAAGAGAGGTTGCATCTCTGGACATGCTGGTTGTAATGGGTGAGGTCACCGCATGTGTGGGAGGTGGGACAAAGGAGGTATCAGGGGTATGAAGAGTGGAACTAGGGGCTCCATTGTAAACTAAGACAATGATAACTAACCTGAACAACAGTATACAAGGCATATTGACATTTGAGAGAGACATACAGCGAGGCATACAGTAATCACAGGTGTTGAATGGGAGAGCTAGCTAAAACAGTTGGTGAGACAACAACAGCTAATCAGCTAGCACAACAACAGCAGGTAAAATGGCGTTGACTAGGCAGAGAGGGTCGGATTAACTACACACAGAGCCTGAGTGCGGCCGACAGATAAAGCATAAACAAACAGAATGGAGTACCGTGATTAATGGACAGTCCAGCAGGCATCAGCTATGTAGCCAAGTGATCACAGTGTCCAGGGGGCAGCGGTGGATGGGACAGGGAAGCTAGACTGGCGAGTATTATCCAGGCTAAAAAAAACTGGCTGGCTGTACAGAAGGTAAAAGCCGCTAGCAGTGGCTAACAATGACTAAATAGCTTGTAGCTAGTTAGCTGGTTAGCTTCTGGAGGTTCTTGAATGTGTTCTAAAAATTAAAAATAATAGCGATTCCGTATCACATTGGGTGAGGCAGGTTACCGGAAGGTATAATCGAATTAAAAATCAAAAAGAGATTGAAAGTAAATATGGGTCCAGTGAGTGGTTGGGCTGGCTGGGGACGCAGCGATTCAGACAGTTAGCAGGCCTGTGCTAACAAGCTAACAGTTAGTAGGCCGGGGCTAAACAAGCTAGCAGTTAGCAGACCGGGGCTAAACAAGCTAGCAGTTAGCAGGCCGAATTAGCAAGCAAGCAGATAGCAAGGGCTAGAAAGTTAGCCTTTGGGGGACGTCGCGATCGGGTTAAGTCTGTTTATGCCTCTTCATGCGATGACATCGATAGACCGGTCGTGGGTCCGGATATTGTAGCCCAGGAATATGCTTCGGTGGTAGCACAGGAGCTCTGGCTGGGCTAGCTTCAAGCTAGGTGGATGGAAACGCTAGCCAGGAGTAGTCATCCGGGGTTGCGGTTAGCTAGTTAGCTAGTTGTGAAGATCCAGATGAAAATGTTCTGTTTGCGGTGGGAATCCGGGGATAAAAATAATAGGTCCATTATGCTCTGGTTAGAGTCGCGTTGTTTGAACTGGCGAGAGCTTTCCTAGCTAAAGGTTAGCTGATGACCGCTAGCAATGGTTTGCAGACTGATAGCTGGTAGTTAGCTGGCTAGCTTTAGTTGAGGGGTTCCAGATCCGAAGTAAATATAAATACTTTAGAAAAAAAACAGATCCACGCTACATTGGGTGAGGCGGGTTGCAGGAGAGTATTTAGATGTTGAGGTTTAGCAAAATGTTTTAAAAGATATGCGAAGAAAAGAGTGTGTCTTTAAATTTGCAGCAATGAGTCTGAAAATAATTTGTTTTCGCCTGCAAAGTGAGGATTAAGTTATTTTGTTGATTCAGTGATTTTCTCATTTAAATTTGTTTTTTTAACAACGTAATATTCAAATGTGACTTTTTGAAAACAGCAGGAGTATTTTTCGTACTTTGAAATGAGAAGTTGAGTTGTAGCAGAGGATTTGGTTGAGTTGCAATATTATATTATGCATAATTAAAGATACTCAAGATTAGTAGCAAGTATCTCATTTCATGTTCAAATTCCCACATAGCGGCCAGGCAAAGGAGATGTCTGGATGAGAATAATAGATAGACAGATAACATCGCATGAGTTCCTCTGAGAAGGCGTTAAGTTAATCCAAGCAAAACTGACACTAGCCATTATCACATTGTTGCTGTAGCTTCATTCACCTGAGTCAATAGGGGATTTAAAATTCTACAAGCACATGACATTCAAGAATTTGCTGCTTGCTACACACAAGCACAGCACCTGGATAAAACTCAAGTTTAGTTTCATGTCAAATCGAACAGCAGTTACCTGCTCATCTACTAATGCCATTTTTACCTCTGCAATGTGTTGAGAAAAAGTCCCGGTGGTCCCTGCAGCTGCTCTCCATAAAGCCAGCCACAAACAGCCTTCCCTCCTGCTCCTAAATATCTGCATGGTCCTAACGTCAGCCCCTAATACCGCTGAACTGCATTTGCCTTTAAATTAAATTGGAATGATTTTAGTAGCCTATTTTAAATTGTTGGTGTTGAGCTAGGGTATGGCAACTGCCATACCTTACCGTAAGGGCCGGATTACCGAACAGACGCGCACGGCACGGGGGGCACATGTCCTCAACCAATTATTGTTATTTTATTTTGGGGGGGGGGGTTGTATTTGTATTTATTATGGATCATGCCTTACTTTTATTTTCCTGTATTCAGAATTATGCCTTTACTGCCATTCATTCCAATTAGACTGGTTTGAAATTCTCCCTGACCAATATGGCTGCCATTTTTACCCCATCCTGGAACTTTGAGATTTTATGACATTGTCCCTCTAGTAAACTAATATTCATCTCTATGGTAGTAACTAGCAGCAACACACCCAAACTAACTCAGGGCCATAGCAAAACATGTCACAGTTGGTTTCATAGTGTAACTAGATTCACCGGCCTGAATCTAATCCAATCTGTAGACAGTCAATGAGATTACATTATTTCTAGAGCTATGTTTATAAATTAGGGATGATGATAATTGTTGACCCTGTTTTTCTGTTAGACAAAGTGCACAGTTGGGTGCCAAACTGATCCCCTGGTCATGAATGGCTGCCAGGACCTACCAGGAGCAAAGATGGATATCATAACATGTCCAGCAATGTGATTGCAATGGTTGAGCGACCTCCCAAAATAATTGAATTCACTGTTCACTTGCTATTTTCACAGCTTGTCAGGCAAGACCTCAGAATAAAAGTGTGCCATGCGACACAAGCACACGTGACACTTCCTCCGTGGTTTCCAGAGTCTCCCTCGACTCCTATGAAAAGGATATGCCATCATGAGGCCTCTGGTATTGACCCGAGTTACTGCCTTGATGACACAGACGGCTTCATCAGTAATGTGTGTTATGTGAAAAGTTGTATAAAAAATGACCCGGTTTGATATACTAGAAGGTTAATTACCCAGCCATGCAGATACAAGTAGTAGATTCATTTTGGTTGTGAAGTGCCTTATCAAAAAGCTTAGTCCTTTCTTCATAACACAATGCAATGTACCACTTGGCTGTCTACTGTATCACCCTGTCACAGGCCTTACCAGTCAACACCAACTCATAAGATTACATTGTTTATGAGGATTGCCTGCTGCATTTGTTCGAGAGGTGTCCAATTTGTAGCCGAACATGCAACATAGAGAAGACCAGCAAGGGGACCCTCAGCATCACGCAGACCTGCCCTCGCTGTGAGCATTCCTATAAATGGAACAGGGAAGACACTTGAATCAGGTTGGTGACATTTGAACTGGTCAAAGGTCAAAACAGTTTCAAGTTTTATCCCAATCCACCTTCTTAACTAGGCTGGGGGAACCAGGGTCATTGCTGCATTTAACACTCTATTTCCCTTCACATATCGTGATACCTGAAGTGAAATAGAAAGGTGAATGCAACGATCAGCTTGGTTCTACCTTGCTAATCATAACCAACATTGTTATTGTAATCAGTGCTCTGTTTGTGTGTGACCGACTAGTATCTTTGATGAGGGGCCAGGAGCTGATCTACGCTGCAATGCCCATCAATGGGGCTCTGACAAAGACCTCACAGTGGCTTGCAAAAGTATTCACCCTCTGTGGAATTTTTCCTATTTTGTTGCCTTACAACCTGGAATTTAAATTGATTTTTGGGGGGTTTGCTTCATTTGATTTACACAACATGCCTACCACTTTGAAGATGCAAAATATTTTGTTTGTGAAACAAACAAGAAATAAGACAAAAAACTAACTTGAGTGTGCAGAACTATTCACCCTCCAAAGTCGATACTTTGTAGAGCCACCTTCTGCAGCAATTACAGCTGCAAGTCTCTTGGGGTATGTCTCCATAAGCTTGGCACATCTAGCCACTGGGATTTTTGCCCATTCTTCATGGCAAAACTGCTCTAGCTCCTTCATGTTAAATGGGCTATGCTGGTGTACAGCAATCTTTAAGTCGTACCACAGATTCTCAATTGGATTGGGGTCTGGGCTTTGACTAGGCCATTCCAAGACATTTAAATGTTTCCCCTTAAACCACTCAAGTGTTGCTTTAGCAGTATGCTTAGGGTCATTGTCCTGCTGGAAGGTGAACCTCCGCCCCAGTCTCACATCTCTGGAAGACTGAAACAGGTTTCCCTCAAGAATTTCCCTGTATTTAGCGCCATCCACCATTCTTTCAATTCTGACCAGTTTCCCAGTCCCTGCCGATGAAAAACATGATGGTGTCCTCGGGGTGGTGAAAGGTGTTGGGTTTGCGCCAGACATAGCGTTTTCCTTGATGGCCAAAAAGCTCAATTTAGTCTCATCTGACCAGAGTATTTTCTTCCATATAGTTGGGGAGTCTCCCACATGCTTTTGGTGAACACCAAACGTGTTTGCTTATTTTTTCTTTAAGCAATGGCTTTTTTCTGGACACTCTTCCATAAAGCTCTGTGGAGTTTACAGCTTAAAGTGGTCCTATAGACAGACACTCCAATCTCCGCTGTGGTTGCTTTGCAGCTCCATCAGGGTTATCTTTGGTCTCTTTGTTGCTTCTCTGATTAACTTGTTATGGCTGAAATCCCGTTAACGGGATAATTGTCATCAACAACTGCTGAATTGCATAGCGCCACATTCAAACAATATTACTAAAAATATTTATATTCATGAAATCACAAGTGCAATATAGGAAAACACAGTTTAGCCTTTTGTTAAAACCTCTTAAGGAGGCTGCGAATTTTCGCAGCTTTTTGTTAAAAATCGCGCAACATTTCAGCGTCCTGCTACTCATGCCAGGAATATAGTATATGCATATGATAAGTGTGTGTGTATAGAAAACACCCTGAAGTCTCTAAAACTGGTTAAATCGTGTCTGTGGCTAGAACATAACGTGTTTAGGAGTCAAAATCCTTCGAAAAACTGCTCACCCAAAACACAAAAATAATATCCATCCGCCAGTCAATGTATTGTCTAAGGCTGAAGAAAATACATATCAAGCCCCTGTAAATGCCTACAGCTTCCACACGATGTCGCCAATGCTGTCATTTAGGGGCTGGTTTATCCTTGGTTTGGAAACGTGACGCATTTCCTTTCTTTGGGCTCACCACAGGATGTTTTGAAAGTGAAAACATGGACGATGATTTCAAGACTTGCTGCTATCGAATACAGATCGCCCCGTGATCAATTTAATAGACTATTAACGTTTATTAATACCTAAAGTTGGTTTAGAAAAGTAATTTGAAGTGATTTGTAAAAGTATATAGGTAACTTTTGTAATTTTAAAAAGTGACGTTGCGTCATGTAAAGGGGCATTTTTCTGGATCAGACCGGTCGTCAGCAAATCACATTTTGGGTATACAATGACGGATTTAATTGGGAAAAAGACCCAATTGTGATGTTTATGTGACATATAGGAGTGCCAAGAAAGAAGCTCGTCAAAGGTAATGAATGTTTTATATTTTATTTCTGCGTTTTGGGTAGCGCCGGCTACCGCAAAATCTGTTGTTTTGTTGACGGTCTTTCGCCGAAAAGCATTTTACAAATCTGACTTGGTGGCTAGATTCACAACGAGTGTAGCTTTAATTCACTACCTTGCATTTGTGTTTTAATGAAAGTTTGAGTTTTATCGAAAACTTTCGGTGGCGCTCTAAAATATCCGCTGATTTGATCCCGCCAGAGGAACATCCTCCCTAACAAGTTTTAATCCACTTGTCGTGTCAGACTTTGAAAATATGCTTTACAGCGAAAGCAATCCAAGCGTTTGTGTAAGTTTATTGATCGCTCAACAAAACATTATGTACACTTAGCATCAAGTAGCTTGGTCACGAAAATCAGAAAAGCAATCAAATTAATTGTTTACCATTGATGATCTTCGGATGTGTCACGTTCTGACCTTAGTTCCTTTGTTTTGTCTTTGTTTTAGTATGGTCAGGGCGTGAGTTGGGGTGGGTAGTCTATGTTTGTTTTTCTAGGATTTGGGATTTCTGTGTTTGGCCTGGTATGGTTCTCAATCAGAGGCAGCTGTCAATTGTTGTCCCTGATTGAGAACCATACTTAGGTAGCCTGTTTTCACCCTTGATTTGTGGGTGATTATTTCCTGTTTAGTGGTTTTGTCTTTCACCTTACGGGACTGTTCGTTTGTTATTTATTGTTTTGTTCAGTGTTCTAGATCGTCATTAAAAGCTATGAACACTTACCACGCTGCGCATTGGTCATCCTCTCCTTCATACGACGACCGTCACAGGATGTTTTCATTCACAAGACTCCCAGTTACACAATAAATGTTCCTTTTGTTCCATGAAGATTATTTTTATATCCAAAATACCTCAGTTTGTTTGGTGCGTTATGTTCAGAAATCCACAGGAAAGAGCAACGCAGACAAATTCCAAATAGTTTCAATAATGTCAACAGAAACATGTCAAACGATTTTTATAATCAATCCTCAGGTTGTTTTTAAAATATATATAATCGATAATATATCAACTGCAAGTAGGAGAGGGAAATGCAATGGCAGCCCAAACTCTGTTACACATACAAAAGGCTGCTGGCACCCGGCCATACAATGACGCAATGTTATTGTTCTCGCTCATTTTTCAAAATAAAAGCCTGAAACTATGTCTAAAGACTGTTGACACCTTGAGGAAGCGATAAGAAAAGGAATCTGGTTGATATCCCTTTAAATGGAGCAAGGGCAGGCTATGGAACATGGAGTTTTCAAAATAGAAGCCACTTCCTGGTTTGATTTTCCTCAGGGTTTCGCCTGCAATATCAGTTCTGTCATACTCAGACAATATTTTGACAGTTTTGGAAACTTTAGAGTGTTTTCTATCCAATACTAATAATAATATGCATATATTAGTAGCTGAGACTGAGGAGCAGGCCGTTTAGTTTGGGCAACTTATTCATCCAAGCTACTCAATACTGCCCCCCCAGCCATAAGAAGTTAATGCCCTCCTTGCCTGGTCTGTGAGTTTTGGTGGGCGGCCCTCTCTTGGCAGGTTTGTTGTGGTGCCATATTCTTTCATTTTTTAAATAATGGATTTAATGGTGCTCCGTGGGATGTTCAAAGCTTCTGATATTTTTTTATAACCCAACCCTGATACTTATTTTCCACCATAATTTGCAAATAAATTCATTAAAAATCCTACAATGTGATTTTCTGGATTTTTTTTCTAATTTTGTCTGTCATAGTTGAAGTGTACCTATGATGAAAATTACAGGACTCTCTCATCTTTTTAAGTGGGAGAACTTGCACAATTGGTGGCTGACTAAATACTTTTTTGCCCCACTGTATGTCTTTTAGTCTTGAGGCGCTTTCTCACAGACACCCTGTTTTGACTGCAATGGCTCACACATCTGCTCAGACCATTTCTTATTAGAGGCAGAGATTTGAAAAGAACTGTGGGACAGTATTAAACCTTATAATGCATATATTGCTCATCTATCATGCAGGACCCTATACATGTAGTGTGGGAGGGTTTTATAGCCCTTCCCCTTCTATTAATACAACATAATCAATTATTAGAATACATCAATCATTTGGTGCAGCCCCTATCATGACCCCAAGGTGACCCCCATCATTCCCCGCTTAGAGACTAATTAGTCTCAGTTTCAATCATAATATGTCCTCTGAAATCAAACAGATTTTGCAAATCCCCCAGATCCATTTGATCCCAGGGATGGCCTGCTAAAAGGAGAAAAAACTCCTGAGTTTCCTGGAATGCTGGTGGGTGGGGTGAGTCTGTCTATATTCCAATTCCTCCTGAGTCCTGGGAAGAACCTCACGAGTTGGATAGACAATGGCATTAAGAAAACTAGAAATGCACCAGTCTCACCTTCAGCACGATTTGTATCAGCTTCCACTTACACCATCACTCCAGCATGTTCAAGGGCAGTTAGTCATTTTATTACAAATATAAACAGTAGCCAAAATCACCAATCCTCCTACAAGTATAGGAGTAAACAATGAAAACAAAGTTTACATCACTTCCACCATGACATTTCCAAATGTAGCATTAAACCAGTGACCAATTTTGTCAAAGACAGGTTTTTCAGATTTTGAGAGAGTTTTACTAAGACCAGCAATCTTAGCAATTATTGCAGTCATATTCTCAGAGGAGTCAGGGAGGAGCATAACACAATTGTCAGGCTCAACAATACCTAGTACGTTACAGTGTCCTCCTTCCTTCGCCGAGTAGGTTGTTTCTCATTACCTCTCTGCATAAAGTATAAAAACCCACATTCAAACTCCATCCTTCTCATAGGCTCTCAACCGGACTCCAGATCAGCTCAGTGGTTGATGTAGGCTTTCTAAATATCAAAACCTGGGTTCCTGACCTCTTAGTCTGATTTCCAATTTTTCTCACCATTTGTATCTATTTGTTGTTTTCCTCAAATCGCCCAAGGGGTCTCGTGGCTGAGCCAACAAGGAGACCCATGGAAAGGATGATGGGGAAAACAAACCCCATACCGGTGTAATCTCTGTTTCCTAGTTATAGAACCTGCGTGTGAGTGTGAAATTATGTCCCCTCCTTCTGCTCATTGGCTAGAGCCTTCTTCTTCTTCATCTTTCTTTCCGGCCTTTTGGTCTGGGCCCTCTGCTTCTGTCCTTTGGCTCAGACCTTCATCTAAAGGAGGAAGTTCTCAGGGCCCTGCTCTCCCTTCAGTTGCTCATCCATGGCTTCCACTCTGGGAGGTGCTTACAGTGGGAGAGATGATGTCAGCCGGACCTCTTCGCCACTCGCAGGGCTGTTGGTATTACCATGGTTACCTGGAATGGACCCATCCATCTTGGTTGGTTCCATTTTCGCTTGTGGACTCTGAGTTTCACCCAGTCTCCAACGTTTATGGGAAGCTCATCAGGGTCCTCACCTGGGATAACCTTGTTTGCTTTCCTGTGGGCAGAGTGGAGAGACCTGACAATAGAAGTTAGTTCTTTTATGTACTCAATGTGATCACATTGTGCCTCAGTTATGTCTATCTGTCGGTCAGTCATAGGTCGAACACCTGGTGTGTTCATGGGTCATCCTGTTAACATCTCGTGAGGTGTACACCCAATACCTTTGTTAAGGCTGCTGCGCATTTTCACGAAGACAAGGGGCAAGCATTCCACCCAGCTCATTTTTGTGGAATGGCAAGCTTTTGCAAGCCCCCCTTTTGCATGCCAGACAAAAGACGTAGCCATAAGCCAGACCCAGGACAGAGAGCACATCCTCTCTCCCTCCACACTTGGTGATTGAGAATATCAGCCTGCTGCTGTTTCTCAAGATCAGTAGTTTAGGATGACAAACGACTAAAAATAGAATGCATGTGTGTGACAATGGGAAGCCACCAATTTGGCCACCTCATCAGCTATGCTGTTACCAATACTAGCATAATCACTCCTACCCGTGTGTGCCTCAACCTAATAGCCAATTTGTTCGGTTTTCGCATAGTTTCAATCAACTGTTCAACATAAGGTCTCTTTTTAATAGGTGTGCCTGTGGTATTAATAAACCCTCTTGCTCTCCAAACCCCACACCAGGATAGACAACCCCCAATGGCATATGCTGAGTCTGAGTAGACAGTAAGGGTCTTCCCTTCCCCCAATTTACAAGCTGTTTTCAGAGATAATAATTCTGCCTGTCACGCTGATAAATGTTCTGGTAGGGGCTGTATAACCTCAATATCACCTTCCACATCTACTACAGAAAATCCTACATGTTTCTGTCCTGTGCTTTGATCTATATACGCAGAACCATCAACAAACAGTACCATGTCAGAGTCAAGCAGAGGTTCATCAAACAAGTCTTTGTCCAGAATACATTCCTGGGCTGTTCCGTTACCCCTGTTACTGTTACTGATGATTTGCTCAGGGAAGCCCGGACAATTTGTCCAGGTTTGCCTAAATAGGAACAGTGAGCTCCAGTGTCTATTAGAAATGGTAGGTAATGTCCATTAACATTAAGAGTACTCATTGACTCTTCTCTTCCATCATTGAATTCGTACTGGGGACACTGGAGCAGGGGAGTCGGGCGCCCTGTTGGTGTTCTGATTTCCCATTGGACATGGCTGTCCTCTGTCATTAACTTGTCCTCCTTGTCCATAGGTAGGGCATAGGTGGCCCCTGGGGGGAATTTCCGGCCCCGGGTGAGTGGTACTGTGGCTGAGGAGCATACTGTTCAGTAGTGGGGTAGTACACTCCATGATGTGCATTAGTAAAGTTTCCTCTTCCTCTGCCAGGCTCAACATTTCCTCTGCCCCTGTTGTAAACCCTGCCTCTCATTTCCCCCACACTGCAAACTCACATGCCCCAACTTCCCACAGGTCCAGCATTGAGTGTTGTTCCAGTCACAAGGGGCTCTGGCGGGCCCACCTCTTCCAGTCCATGTTTGTGGGTCACCAAAAGGCAGAGTGTTGAAAAGCACATACCCTGCAGGCACCAGGTTCATGGTGACTGTGGGGGATCTGCAGGCTGTGGTTTTGGTGAGCCTGTAGAATCAACTTGAGCAGCCATCATATTGTGAGTAGAACCACCCCTTCCTATCTCGATCTGTGCAAGCTGGGCCTTCTTCAGTGCAGTGTCTAGTCCTCCTTTTCTTGATTTCTCATCAGTCTTTAGTTTCTTCCGGTTTCTGAACCAGTGTCAGATACTCTTCTTTCTCTCCTCCAGTCCTTCTTCTTCTCTCTTTCTGTCTTCCTTCCCTTCCTGCTCTCTGAATAGGTCACCCATGGATGGTGGCACATTGTACATGTATTTTACTTCTTTAGTAGTTAGTATGTTTTCTACAGGCAGTCAAATGTCTAGGGTCTTCCAGTCTGCTCCTTTTTGTAGAGTGAGTTGGGGTGGCAAAGGAAACTCCCTCCAGGGACTGTGCCTCCTTTTTTCATCCAATTCTATTGTTCTCATGCCGCTTGTTGTTGTGTCCTACACCTCTTTCATCGTAGTCCCCTTGAGGATAATTGTGGTTGCTTCTCCATTTTCTTCTGTCAGTGGTATGAGAGAGTAGATCTGTGTATAGTCACCCGGGGGTCCTCTGGGTTGAGTCTCATACGGCGGCGGAGCGGTGGGGAGTACTCCTGTTCTGCCTCTGTCCTGACTAATTTCTTTCCTCCCACACTCTAGTTTTATCTCCAGCTTAAGTTGGGTCATGGTAGCCTTGTTCATGAAGATCTGTCCTTCCAGAATCATCATTCCCATCACAGTTTCTGATACAAGGGTACTTTTCTTCTTCCC
Source organism: Oncorhynchus tshawytscha (assembly GCF_018296145.1). Lineage (NCBI taxonomy): Eukaryota > Metazoa > Chordata > Actinopteri > Salmoniformes > Salmonidae > Oncorhynchus > Oncorhynchus tshawytscha. Next base: position 22,786,523 of record NC_056447.1, read on the forward strand.
CATCTTTTTGTCCATTTATATTTTCTGAATTATCTCCTTGACTAAATCCAACCTAGTCTTGTTGAATGAACCATCCAGTGGATATCGGTTTTCTCCTTCCATTTCTGTCCAGACATGCCATTTCTTATAAGTTAATGTAAATTCCATAGCGGGAAACTTATTTAGCATATATTCAACAGGCGTGACAGGCTTCATTACTCCTATCTCCTCATTCTGGTTTGACAGTGCCATGGTGCTCCGGCTTTTTATTTAGATAGTCTGCGTGTAATGTGTTTTCTCATTTCTATAGGGTTACCCTAAAGTGGGTGTAATATGTATGAATATGCCTATATAAATTATTCTCTATCTCCTTTCAGTGTGTGTTAAACAGTGGGTGATACTGAAATCCTAATTATACACTCACTTAATGCAGGCTATAGTAAATGGTTCTACTAAACTCAAATATATTTCACACACGGGCCTCACAGAAACAACCGCATGATAGACTTCAATTCCTAATATTATATCTTAAGGGTGTAGAGTAACAGTAATATTATATCCACCAATGCCCCTGGTGAAAGCGTCACAAAGTAATTTTCTATAAAAATCTCTACAGAACACAACTTCCTTGTAATATTTTACTGGTATACTAAGGGTTGTACATTTCCTATACTGTCCAATGGTAGGAAAGTGTCACTAACAAATACGTTCAACCTTTTAATCAAATAACTTCTGTCCTACTCCTAACTTTTTATTCCACCATTGGGCAATTTCCCAATAAAACCGCCATAATCTGCAAGAACAAACAAATAAATAAAACATACAACATTCATAAATAATTCAATTCATTATTTAGGTCATTGTCCCTGAATTACCTCCCAAAATAAAATAGATGATTATCGATGAACCACCTCTCCAAAATAACTAGTATTTGGGTAATTGTCGATGAATTACCTCAACAGAATCATCCTACCTCTCCGGAGTACTATATTTATTAATCAATGATTCATTCCATTCATTCCACCAATAGCCAGTTATGTAATATCTCCAATCTAGAATTCGACTATGTCATATTCAAAGTTTATGTATATATTTTAGAGTGAGTGAGGTGCCACTTACTTGTTAGGGGGAAAACACACCAGTGAATGTCAATTAATTACAGACTTAGATTACACAAGTGTCTGCTTACCTTGTTCAATTTGGAGCTCTGGCACCATGGTGTGGAATCTCCTCCAACCGGGGTGGACACTCACTCCTGGCAAGCTCGCCAAATGTTGGGATAGGTTCCTTGTTAATCATTGGCTTATTGCTGAAATCAGCAATCAGACAATATCCTCTTTAAGTAAATAATCAAACCTGTATTAATGCAATTGCAGACAAGTTGATAATGGAAATACAGCACGTATGTTTCAGAGTAAGTTCTGCAAAATAAAAAAGGTAAAAGTTGCTTCAACCTCTCTGGGATATGTGAGACGCTCCCACCTGGCCAAAATCCAGGGAAAATGCAGAGCACCAAATTCAAATAAATTACTATAAAAATCTAACTTTCATTAAATCACACATGCAAGATAGCAAATTAAAGCTACACTTGTTGTGAATCCGGCCAACATGTCCGATTTCAAAAAGGGTTTTCGGCGAAAGCAAACGATGCTATTATCTGAGGATAGCACCTCCGTAAACAAAGAGAGAAACCATATTTCAACCCTGTAGGCGCGACACAAAACGCAGAAATAAAAATATAATTCATGCCTTACCTTTGACGAGCTTCTTTTGTTGGCACTCCAATATGTCCCATAAACATCACAAATGGTCTTAATTCCGTCGATATATATCCAAAATCTCCATTTATTTGGCGCGTTTGATCCAGAAAAACACCGGTTCCAACTTGTGCAACGTGACTACAAAATATCTCAAAAGTTACCTGTAAACTTTGCCAAAACATTTCAAACTACTTTTGTAATACAACTTTAGGTATTTTTTAACATAAATAATAGATCAAATTGAAGACAGGATGATCTGTGTTCAATACAGGAGGAAAACAAACTGTAGCTAGCTTTCTGGTCACGCGCCTCTAACAGTACACTTCAAGTGACCCTCGTTCAAGATGGCTGTACTTCTTCATTACACAAAGGAATAACCTCAACCAATTTCTAAAGACTGTTGACATCCAGTGGAAGCGATAGGAACTGCAAGAAGGTCCCTTAGAAATCTGGATTCCCAATGAAAAATCATTGAAAAGAGTGACCTCAAAATAATTAAATCTGAATGGTTTGTCCTCTGGGTTTCACCTGCTAAATAAGTTATGTTATACTCACAGACATGATTCAAACAGTTTAAGAAATTTCAGAGTGTTTTCTATCCAAATCTACTAATAATATGCATATCTTATCTTCTGGGGATGAGTAGTAGGCAGTTGAATTTGGGCATGCATTTCATCCGGACGTGAAAATATTGCCCTGTCACCAAGAAGTTAATATACTTGCAGTCAACCCTGAAAACCTCTTAGGGATCCCTTAACGCTCCAATCCCATTTGTGGGATAGTTTTGACAACATCCGGTGAAATTGCAGAGCGCCAAATTCAAACTACAGAAATATAAATGTTCAACATTCACGACAATATAAGCGTAATACATCAAAATGAAACTTAAAGAAGAAAGGATCTAAACCATCTGACCCAGATGTTTTTTGGGGTCAAGTTTAAGGAGGTCCTTTCGACTTGCGATAACTCTCTGTGGTTCTACATCAATAGCTGTTAAATAGTCCGAAAATGTCGGAAACATTCACTTGCTTGACCATGCTGTAGGTATTATGACACAAGGCGAGACCCATATGCAGACAGAGGAGGCAGATGGTTGGAGTTTAAGATATTTAATAATCCAAAAAGGAGTAGGCAAGATTATGGTCGTGGACAGGCAAAAGGTCATTACCAGTTCAGAGTCCAGGAGGTACAGAGTGGCAGACAGACTCAAGATCAATACAGGCAGAATAGTCAGGCAGGCACAGAGTCCAGAACAGGCAAGGGTCAAAACCGGGAGGACTAGAAAAATGTGAATAGCAAAGGCAGGAGTATGGGAAAAACCGCTGGTTGACTTGGAACATACAAGACGAACTGGCACAGAGAGACAGGAAACACAGGTATAAATACACTGGGGGAAACAAGCGACACCTGGAGGGGGTGGAGACAATAACAAGGACAGGTGAAACAGATCAGGGTGTGACAGTAGGTCATGTAACTGTTTGTTAAATGCAATATACTCCAACTTCACCAGACAGATGTTGCTCTCCGGTTTTGTGATGAAAGAAAGGTGTGGTTGAATATCTGGTCTCGGCCTTAGGCCTATACATCACCATCGCAAAGCATATGACTTAATAACAGGTTATAGAGCAAACAACACAATTATCACAATACATACAGTACCAGTCAAAACACATAGGTTGTAATATGGCTTTTTTTCTGGCTTGGCTTCCCCAGTAACTTTACCCACACACTGCTACTGTCACACCCTGATCTGTTTCACCTGGCTTTGGATTTGTGCACTACAACATCCTGCCCAGCAAATAAAGAACAATCTCCCAAATGTACTGGTCCTGAGTATATGAGCTAATCATTTAATAATACACAACCCATAGCTTAGCTAATGTCATTTTCTATTAAAGAGAAAATTAACATTGTTTTAGTGAACATGTCCTGTAACCTAGTGTCAGGCTTCTTGCATTAAGTCAACGAAACAGGATTTGGAAAGATACTACCTGTACCTAACCTCTTCATTAGTCCTAAACATGCCAGAACCAGTGTGGGACTAGGAGCCTCTTGAAGAGCTCCTCTCCTGTCACGTCCTTGCCTCACTTTGATGTAATATTGATGTAATATTCGCTGGATTCACAGGTGCTCTAGAGAAAGGCCGAAAGAGAAAGGCATTAAGGTGAGAGACTGACCTCACATCTCAATGAGAACATTTAATTTTTCACAGTTGCACTCTAAAACCTGACAAACAGGGTCAATTCAAAAAGAGCCAATCATTTTCTCCCCAAAATGTGATAGTGGTGCCACTTTAAGATCACACTCATGCCCCTGAAAAAGTCTTAGTTTCTGGAGATTACACATATCCCCTGACAAAGCAGCCCTTGGAGTGGGAACAGAGATGTGGCTGTGAAGATTAGTGCAGGGCCAACCACAGCACAGATGAGAATGATACAATCTGAACATCAGACAGAGAAAGCGCTTTGAAAAGTGTCCTTCACTCGTTCGTTCCCTGTGATATGTCTCACAGGCTTTGGAGGAGTAAATCCTTGTGCAGAACTATCGATAGATTTTAAAGTCATTAATATGCTACATTACAGAAATAGCATCCCTGCTGATTGTATGGACTGTAAGTAGATCAAGGTTCAGGTTATGCTAAGACATACATGTAACAGAGACCCTCATCTTTCAAAATGTTAGCATTAGAAATATTACTTGATTGACTTCTAAAATGATGACTTGCCTCTCTAGGCTATATAATCAGTATTATATAGACATGACCCAAGGCACCACATCATTTTTAATCATCGACAGAACTCAATTCACCAACCCTGAGCACCCACTGCCAACTAATCAAGTCAGACATAACTCATAATTCCGGAGACAAACATGCTAGAGTTAGAAATTATCATATTCCTTGCTCAATATTTACCCACATCCCATGTAAATCTATAGGACATTGCCATAGTGTGTAAAGATACATAGACAGAGATGTAAATGTTGCAGCTTAGTTTGGCATTTATACTCTCCACAGGGACGCTAGTGGAGGAGCGACTTAATCCTGATATTATTCTAATCAGACCAGCAGCTTTCAGGACCATGTATACACTAAGACTTTTCTGTCATTTCAAGAGTTAAACACAGGGAATTCACAGTAAAATACCTTAAATGTGTTTTACAGAATTAATGCCTTTGATTGCACTGCATTGTGGGTAAAATGCTGTTATTAACTGTAATTGGAAGCCTCGTAAAATTACTCTAACATACTGTATTTTTTAACAGTAATAGCTTATGCCTACTGTAGATTCACATTTTCAGTTTCAGGTGCCAACCTTACGCTGTTAGGTGACACACATGAAGCAAAAATGTTTTATATAATTTAATTTCTTGCATGCTTTGTAAACAACAGGTGTAGACTAATAGTGAAATGCTTACCTTACAGATCCTTGTCCAACAGTACAGAGTTAAAACTAACAACAAAATATTATAGTGACATGAAGAATAAATACACAATGAATAACAATAACAAGTCAAAAACAACATCCAATACTCTGTATGTAATTATTGGCGGAGAGTCACTTCATATTTTTAGATATACTGTAGGCCTACCGTAGGCAACACAAGTATCACTAGTGTTGAGTAATGTGGTGTAGGTCTTATCTTTTTAAAGAGCATATTGAAGTTAGAAGCAATAGGATTTGAAGCAATAGGCTACAACTATTTTAGCACCATTTCGCGCTGTTCTGAGACAAGCATGGGGCTGGTCTTGTTAAGTATTCAGACCCCTTGACTATTTCCACATTTTGATACATTACAGCCTTATTCTACATTGGATTCAATTGTTTTTTTACCTCATCAATCTACACAATACTCCATAATATCAAAGAAAAAAAATGTTTTTTAGAACATTTTGCAAATGCACATAAAAACTACTGAAATATCACATTTACAGAAGTATTCAAACCCTTTACTTACTACTTTATTGAAGCACCTTTGGCAGCGATTACAGCCTCAAGTTTTCTTCAATATGAAGCTACAAGATTGGCACACCTGTATTTGAGGAGTTTCTCCCATTCTTCTCTGCAGATCCTCTCAAGCTCTGTCAGGTTGGATGGGGAGCGTTGCTGCACAGCTATTTTCAGGACTCTCTAGAGATGTTTGATCGAGTTCAAGTCCGGGCTCTGGCTGGTTCACTCAAGGACAATCAGAGACTTGTCCCGTAGCCACTCCTGCGTTGTCTTGGATGTGTGCTTAGGGTCATTGTCCTGTTGGAAGGTGGACCTTTGCCCCAATCTGAGGTCCTGAGCGCTCTGGAGCAGGTTTTCATAAAGGATATCTCTGTACTTCGCTCCATTCATCTTTCCCTCGCTCCTGACTAATCTCCCAGTCCCTGCTGCTGAAAAACATCCCCACAGCATGATACTGCCACCACAATTCTTCACCATAAGGATGGTACCAGGGTTTCCTCCAGATGTGACGCTTGGCATTCAGGCCAAATAGTTCAATCTTGGTTTAATCAGACCAGATAATATTGTTTCTCATGGTCTGAGAGTCATTTAGGTGCCTTTTGGCAAACTCCAAGCAGGATGTCATGTGCCTTTTACTGAGGAGAGGCTTCCGTCTGGCCACTTTACCATAAAGGCCTGATTGGTAGAGTGCTGCAGAGATGGTTATCCTTCTGGAAGGTTCTCACATCTCCACCCAGGAACTCTGGAGCACTGTCAGAGTGACCATCTGATTCTTGGTCACCTCCCTGACCAAGGCACTTCTCCCCGGATTGCTTAGTTTTGCCGGTTGGCCAGCTCTAGGAAGAGTCTTGATGGTTTGCAAATTCCTTCCATTTAAGAATGATGGTGGCCACTGTGTTCTTGGGGACCTTCAATGCTGCAGACATATTTTGGTACCCTTGCCCAGATCCTTGCCTCAACACAATTCTGTCTCGGAGCTCTACGGACAGTTCGCTTGACCTCATGGCTTGGTTTTTGCTCTGACCATGCACTGTCAACTGTGGGACCTTTTAAAGACAGGTGTGTGCCTTTCCAAATCATGTCCAATCAATTGAGTTTACCACAGGTGGACTCCAATAAAGTTGTATGTTGTTTCATAGCAAAGGATCTGAATACTTTGTTTTTTAAACAGAAAACATTTTTAAAAAACTGTTTTTGCTTTGTTGTTATGGGTTATTGTGTGTAGATTGATTATGATTTTTTACATTTAATCCATTTTAGAATAAAGCTGTAACGTACCAAAAGGGGTCAAAAGTTGAGGGGTCTGAATACTTTCCAAATGCACTGCATGTATTAGTAATATCCCTAGCCGCTCATTTGTGGGGGCTCTTCCGGGATATTATATTATTGTTTTCCTTGAATGATACCGGTATATGTTGCATACTTATTAACCATAATTGCTCAACTTTTATGCTGAGTCACTGTACTGAATGCAAACTGCTAGTTGCTAGTGCTGTGTTTTTTTCTCTCACTCTCGCTGCCTAATTAAGTATACAACATGGAGGAAGATGAGATTGTAGCCTGGAGCACTGAGCAAATAATAGTTCCACTGAGTAATGTATCTATTGAAGTGACAGATGAAGAACTAAACAAAGACTTGAGTCATGTCAAAGCTTTTGGGAAGGTTTTGGTGCCCAATCAATGCTCATATTCCGCTGGTAAAAAGCAGCAAATCTTGGTTGAGATATCACATGACGTAAGACAATAGTGTCAGATGTTGTAGGGATACCTGGGGAGTGTCACAAATTCTAACAATGGTGAGTGGAGGAGTCAAGCGCAGAGAGCAGGTAATTCAGTTCGTGGATATTTTATTCCATAGACTGTGGAGCCACGACATGCAAAACACCAGGGCGCATGAAACAACCCGTCCCAAAATACAACGGACTAAACTGTCCGGAAAAAATACTGATTACACTCATACACCAGATAACAGAAAACAAGCCCGCACAAATACCCAGCGGGCCTAGTGCCCTTAAATAGCCTACAAACAAACACTAACTCAAAACAGGTGTACCCAATAAACAGAAACAAACGGAAAGGGAATCGATGGCAGCTAATAGGCCGGCGACGACAACCGCCGAGCGCCGCCCGAACAGGAAGAGGCACCATCTTCGGCGAGATTCGTGACAGGGAGGTTGGTCCCTGGCCTGTGCATGTCATTGTTACATCACCTGTATCGCCTGCTGATTGTGAATATTTCCAGTCTAAGCTGCTGTATCTTCTGAGGAATAAAGAGAAGATTGTTGCTGATGTACAAGTCCTGCCCTTGCTGTTGATCTAAACACTGAGCTGGTTAGCGCCATTATCTCATTGGTGGAGAAATGTCACAGTGTGCCAACTGATATACTACTGTAAGCTACGCATGTTCTCTGGTGTGAAGTCTACTCCCAGTAGAGAAGAGGAGCATGATCCTTGGGCTGAGCAGCTTTCACCCCAGTTGCTGCTGTAACCATATACTGCAAGCTAACAGTGAAATGGAGCTGCTGAGAAAATAACAGAATCATTTGAAAACTGAGATGACTCATCTTATGTCTGCTGCTGTCACCACAAGTAAGCCTGACGCATACTCTCAGAAGATAAATTCTGCTTTCAAAGTCAGACAGAAGAATGCTTATCCATCTCAAGGCCCTACCAAGGGTGAAGGTAGACTTGATATCTTCTGTTATAAACGTGGAGAGGATAGACACTTCAAATGAGACAGGGCAAAGAAAATCTGAAGAAATTCAACAAGAGTCTCATCAGCCAGAAACAGTCAATGGGAAACTACAAGGGACCCAGTATTGGAGCGATCTGACATCCCGTTGAAGATACGTTCCACCAAGTGCAGCAAGAAACATGCAGAAATTAAAGTCGTACTACCTACTGGCTTAGTGGGCCCTAGCACTGTTGTTCCCGTACAGATTTAAGGCATCTATACTAAAACTTTACTTGTTAGTGGATCTCAGATTACTTTACTCTCCAGGTCCTTTTACAAGTACTTGACGCATCTGCCATTAAAGCCTATTGAACACTTAAAGATTAGCTCAGAGCAATACCCCTACGATGGCTATTTGTCACTGAAGTTGAAGTTCTTAAGATCAGTAGTAGGTGTAGCGAAGACTATTGATGCACTTGTGTTGGTATTTCCAGACTCGGCCATGACAGTCGAAGTCTCTATGCTGGTTGGTACCAACATTTCTGTGGTGATATGGCTGATGACGGCCTGCGAAGAGAAAGGAGGTGAAGACTTCCTGAGCACACTACGAGTTCATCCTGAGAAATCCCAAATGATGTTTATGACGAGAAAAGAGGAACAGTATGGTTCTCACAGACAAAGCCAGTAACATTGCTACCTGGTGGAATAACAAGACTCACCAGAATTCCAAAGTTTCCTGGATCACCTTGTACCCAAACCATCCTGGTGGATAGGCCTGACGAATTCCAATTTCCAGAAGATTCCCGGTGTCCATAAGAACTTCTTGTGAGACCTGAAATTCAGACATGCATAACAGTTGCAGTCAGGAATGTGTTATTGCAGGAAATCACCTTAAAAACTTGGCATGCCCATTGCTTACCTGTTTCCTGTAGATATAGCTCCTGATCCTGATGCCCCTGAGGGGATAAGCTCAACTTACCTGAGAAGCTGACTACTTCCTCATTCGACTTTGGTGATATACCTGTATCTGAAGAGTGGAAGAAGAGGTTTTAGCTGATAAGATGATGGAACGAAAATAAGTTCTCAACTCATGAGATTGATGTTGGTTGTTCCAAGAGTACTCACCATAACATCAGAGTCACTGATGACACATCATTTAGGGAGAGGTCTCGGCGGCTTGCCCCAGCTGACAAGGATGATTTGAGAAAGCACCTGAAAAATGCTGAAATAATTTCTCAGTCAAGTAGACCCTGGTGATTGTGGTGATGAGGAAGAAGAACGGAACCATACGAATGTGTGTGGAATATAGAACACTCAACAGACATACAGTTCCTGACCAATACCCATTTCCACTGATTGAAGACACACTGACCAATTTGAATGGAAGCAAATGGATCATGTTGGATCAAATAAGTCGATATTATCAAATTCCGATGACTGAAGGTGTCAAAGAGAAGAATGATTTCATACACTGAGTATACCAATCATTAGGAACACCTTCCTAATATTGAGTTTAAAATGTAATGATATTTTAGTGATATTGAAATTGTATTTGGTTGTCAAATCAACCAAATATCAACATTTGAAGGAGATGAATCCTCTGATTAGATAGTTACAGGTTTCAGGTTAGAGAGTGAATTTCAGAAACATCGATTTTATTCTATAAGTACTTTTTATTAAGTTAAGCAATAAATGGTAAATGCAATTTCCGTATATACGGGTTCGCTGTAACACCACGCAGGGTAGAACAGAGAACTGGCCAACACACTAATATTATCTTCTAAAATACTCTGACAGAAGTAGTTCCTGCTTCCGAGCTGCCCAGTCAGAGTAGAGACTGGGCGTGGTTTAAACTCACTCAGCCTATCGATGATTGTTGGCGCACGAGCTGGTCCCAGCCCCTAGGCGCTTCAATTGATAGATGTTGCTGTGTAGAATATCTATGCGCTCATACTCTCGATACAGTTATCACACACCTGGCTCCTGTTATCTAACAAAATACCATTTGTTCTCGCAACACTATGTTCTGTATGTGTCCCAGCTCATTAATGAAATAGCTAAACGCTTTTTGAGTCCCCCTTTTGACACCCCATAGGGTGTCACTCATTATCCTTTATTTCAGCGGTCCCAACATAGTAATATGTTAATAGCATTTCATGAAAATAATAAAAAGTTTATTATTATTATTATTCTTTATTTTTTTGACAGAAACACAGAAAAAATCAACAACTGATATATGCTTTTCGACTCTCCCTTTTGACACCCACAAGGGTGTCACACTCAGAATACAAAGGTTAAAAGAAACACACATTTATTGTATAAATAATAAAACCCCTATTTTCCACCCTATGACTAAATCTTATACATCCAATCACACCTCTATTTTTATTAGAATATTATAAAGGCACACATCTATTTTTATTAGAAATATTTATTATTATCCAAATACAACCTAATAGGAACCAATACATGCATTTACACTGGCTGCTGTAGGCCTACATCAGAATCATATCTCTTCTTATCGGGATTTTCGTTACCATCTTCATCAAAGAAACAGTCTAGCATCAAAACAAGATACAACCTAGAATCTCCAAACATCAAAATGGTCTCATCAAACATAGGCTTCTCTATGTGAAGGATACAGATTCATTAATCTACTAGGTCTGAGGCATGTATTCATCATTCCACTGGTCAGAGCTTGGAATCAGTCCGTATCTCACCATCTGTTGTGTCATTGATTTCTCCAGAGTCCTAGAAATAAGAACCTTTCACACCGGAATCATCCGCACAAAACTAACACATTCACACAGGTGAAGATAGCCGACAATACAGTGATCATGACATTTTCCCATTTTCCAAACATACTGTCAATCCAATTAGTCAGAGACGTATCCACCCCAGAGTTCTCTGCCAGCTTGTGAGCTAGGGTGGTTAAACCAACCAGGGCCTTGGTCACTGATCCATCCGGAGCTGTGTCATCAGGGATGAAATCACAACATTCTGCTCAGAACCTCATACATCCCCCACCCTTTTCAGCCAGTGACATATCCAAGACTATTCTATTCTGTCATCCCATCAACCTAGTTGCAACTGTTATCACCAGAAGATGCTTGATTCCTATCCAGAACTAATCAGGTAACCCCCTTGGAACTCCAATGCTATCAATGTAAACTCTATTGTCAAAAGATCCTGATGGAGCACTCCTTCTCACTCTTCTACCTGACTCTGGGTAAGAGTAAAGACTCTTTCCTATGGCAAGCTCTATGTTCTTACTTCCCCTATGTCCCATCCGTGTGTGGTGTAGCGAGCCGTACAATAATAATATCCTCCTGTAACTGTGAAAGGGGGAAGTCTGGATGTAATCGGCACCTGGGGACAGATATCACAGATCAACGCAACTGTCATTGTTCATCTCCCTGCCCTCTGGAACAGCTTTACCACACAGGCCATTCCCCTAGGTGAACAATTCCATCAAATGGAAAGGGAATGGTTATGAACTGAGGTTTTGCTGAGGCGCAGGCCTAACATTCTTCTTTCGCTACTGATCTGGCTTTATACTGAATCCATTCTAACGATAGGTTAGAATCCCCATAACCAGTTTCCACCTCAATCACTTCCTTAAGGAATAATGATATAGCTGACAAACAAAATGAATTTATTACATTTTGGCAAAATTGTAAACACAACACTATACTTACTGCACATGCATATACTGTACACCACACACCAGTACATAGCTTATTTATCATTACAATCACGAGTTTAGCATTTCTTTATAGCACTTCCAAATCAAATACAATTCTAAGCTTGAGTTTACAGCGCACTGATGACACAATATCAAAGTGGCAAGCTTTCTAGCTCCCAATAATAGTAACAAAATCAAATCAGCCAAAAATATACAGCTTTTTAGAATACAAATAATGCTACAAAATCATATCAGCAAATCAATAAACTGAGTAAGCAGTTAGATAAAGAGCGTTTTGTTAAAGCACACATTTGTTTATTTTGCAGTTATGTTAGAGAATGTTATAATTAGCCATAACAAAGAGAATGATGTTCTACTTTTCAAATCCATGATCAACATTAATTATGTTTTAACAGTTTTTTGGCAAAATGACAAAAGTATTCTCAATTTATCTTAATGATGTAGGGAGAATGAATACTTGCTTTTCTTTAAAGCTAGAATCCTTAGTTGCTACATACATTTTTGACTTCTTGAAGAATATAATTTATAAATGCCTCATGAACTTAGTTCAACTGTCGTACCCCATCAGAACAAAGTATACCCTTGTTTTACTCCAATGTTTGTAAATAATGTAAATGTAAGCAAACACTGTATTGATATCAAACTCTACATGTGATATCACGGATGGTCAGTCCTTGCTTCCATAGCTCTGTCTATGAATTTGAGTGTTACATTTCTCCAGCCCCATCCCTTAACTTTTTAGCGAAACAGAGGAAGAGATAGCGCTTAATTTATTATTTGCCTTTCTTTCAACTCCCTCCATTATACTCATCAATTAATGATATAATGCTATATCTTTTGTTTTCAGGAGATCCAGGGATATACAGATGCAGTATCTTAAATAATCCTGCAGCAACAGGAAATGTGAATTATTATGAGGATTGTAATAAATGGCCATTTTTGTCTGGGTTGATACATTTTTCGTTAGGAAAAATCAAGTCTGACATTTTTTAAAGTGGGAATTACAAATATTAGAAGCCTTACGATAGCAGATCTGTACATGCAGACCATTAGGCTTACTTTTACTCTTACAGGTGTTCATATTTGCGTAATAAAACGTTATAGTCTGACGACCACTGGGTTTGGAGAACCACATGTAAGATCACCCAGGACACCTGTATCTGTCTGACATTAACGTATGATTACATTTACTTTTCAAGGTTGAAATCAGCAATGTAACATGTAGCCAGCCAGGGTTTATGAACTGATAGACAAAACAATGTTGGAGTTTTTATTTTATTTTTATAATTAAAATTATTATACAAAATTCTTGAAAGATTTTGCTGCGAAGAGACAGAATCATTAGATCATTTGTTTTGGTACTGTCCATATGTAGCTTTTTTTTGGTCGCAGGTTCAGGAATGGCTGAAAAACCACAACATTTACTTGAAACCATCTTTGCAAATAGCACTGCTGGGTGGTCAGTCGATCAATAATATAATAGTACTTTTAGTAATGCTGGATGGCTTTTAGAGATAGATGGGAGAGGTTGATGGTAGCTGAAGGGTAAAAACATTTTTTATAACTAATGTAAAAGGTACCATGTACCGTGTCCCGTCTCCATAAAATGTATATAGTATGTACAAGCTGGAAGTAGAAACCTAAGTGTTGTTGTCTATTAGTTTACTCCAAATCGGGGAGGGGAAGTAGGGTTAGGGGAAAAGAATAAAGGAAAATACACTGCTCAAAAAAATAAAGGGAACACATAAACAACACAATGTAACTCCAAGTCAATCACAGTTCTGTGAAATCAAACTGTCCACTTAGGAAGCAACACTGATTGACAATAAATTTCACATGCTGTTGTGCAAATGGAATAGACAACAGGTGGAAATTATAGGCAATTAGCAAGACACCCCCAATAAAGGAGTGGTTCTGCAGGTGGTGACCACAGACCACTTCTCAGTTCCTATGCTTCCTGGCTGATGTTTTGGTCAATTTTGAATGCTGGCGGTGCTTTCACTCTAGTGGTAGCATGAGACAGAGTCTACAACCCACAGGTAGCTCAGGTAGTGCAGCTCATCCAGGATGGCACATTAATGCGAGCTGTGGCAAGAAGGTTTGCTATGTCTGTCAGCGTAGTGTCCAGAGCATGGAGGCGCTACCAGGAGACAGGCCAGTACATCAAGAGACGTGGAGGAGGCCGTAGGAGGGCAACAACCCAGCAGCAGGACCGCTACCTCCGCCTTTGTGAAAGGAGGAGCAGGAGGAGCACTGCCAGAGCCCTGCAAAATGACCTCCAGCAGGCCACAAATGTGCATGTGTCTGCTCAAACGGTCAGAAACAGACTCCATGAGGGTGGTATGAGGGCCCGACGTCCACAGGTGGGGGTTGTGCTTACAGTCCAAAACCGTGCAGGGCGTTTGGCCTTTGCCAGAGAACACCAAGATTGGCAAATTCGCCACTGGCGCCCTGTGCTATTCACAGGTGGGGTGGCATTTCTTTGGGGGGCCGCACAGCCCTCCATGTGCTCGCCAGAGGTAGCCTACCTGCCATTAGGTACCGAGATGAGATCCTCAGACCCCTTGTGAGACCACATGCTGGTGTGGTTGGCCCTGGGTTCCTCCTAATGCAAGACAATGCTAGACCTCATGTGGCTGGAGTGTGTCAGCAGTTCCTGCAAGAGGAGGGCATTGATGCTATGGACTGGCCCGCCCGTTCCCCACACCTGAATCCAATTGAGCACATCTGGGACATCATGTCTCGCTCCATCCACCAACGCCACGTTGCACCACAGACTGTCCAGGAGTTGGCGGATGCTTTAGTCCAGGTCTGGGAGGAGATCCCTCAGGACACCATCCGCCACCTCATCAGGAGCATGCCCAGGCATTGTAGGGAGGTCATACAGGCACGTGGAGGCTACACACACTACTGAGCCTCATTTTGACTTGTTTTAAGGACATTACATCAAAGTTGGATCAGCCTGTAGTGTGGTTTTCCACTTTAATTTTGAGTGTGACTCCCAATCCAGACCTCCATGGGTTGATACATTTGATTTCCATTGATAATTTTTGTGTGATTTTGTTGTCAGCACATTCAACTATGTAAAGAAAAAAGTATTTAATAAGAATATTTCATTCATTCAGATCTAGGATGTGTTATTTTAGTGTTCCCTTTATTTTTTTGAGCAGTGTATATTTTAAAAAATAAGAAAGAAAGAAATATATGGGGGATTGGAAATAATGCAAACAACTACATTGATAGAACCCACAATCTATCTGCAATATTAAAGCTGATCTAACCCCGATTTTTTTTTTACAAACATTCAAATAAAACACGTAGCTATGTATTCAGTATTTTACTCCAGTTACCTAAATGTACATTATATTACATTTCTTCTCCTGTTCCCAATCTAGTACAGTAACCGTCTCACAACAGTGACTACAACCATATAGGTCATGTATCTCCATCCAGCGCAACTGCACTACAGGGAGCGATCAGAGTTGGCTGGACTCTCTATAGTAAATACATACACTCAGGCACTGAGGGAGACACAGTCAGCCACCTGTAGACTTCTAGCAGGAAAAATACAATGGCACAGATCATCCATAACTCTCTGGCACTATAACTATCCGTAGTAAAAAGCTGCAAAGCTTACTCAGATTGACAGAGCTTACTCATATTGACAGAGCTTACTCATATTGACAGAGCTTACTCATATCTCGATTGCTACTAGCTAGAAATTATTGAAACTAAAGTGGGATTCTCATTACAGTATTAGTTAATTGCACACATTCCCCTTTTATTCAGGATCTGTAATGTTAAGGAACCATTTGAAAGAGACTCAGCCTGGGCTGGGACCATGACTCATCATGAGGTATGGATGTGTAGAAGATGATCCACTCTTTCAATAATGCAACGACTTGAACTAATTTTCGCTGCGTGGTGAACCACTTTGAATCAAAGGCCAGCATCCTAATATCCCCACTTCTCCAAACATTGTTAATGGATCATTTGTATCCGTTATTCCGGATATTAACTCAAACGTTAAACATCTATGGGCATTTGTATACTCTGGTTGCTTTTGTTGAATACCATTCAGCCACAAATGAATGGATCACTAACTCCGGTTACCCCACCCATTCCAACTTTCTCATGTGGCCCAGAACATTCAAATTAATCTCTTGGCAAAGTGGAGGTAAAATAATAGCAAAATGTCTTATGCTCTGAGCTGGGGCTTTTGTGCAGAACAAATGGTGGTGCTGTACAGTGTTGTCCCTGGGTCAAGGGGTAGAACTTTTTAGCTTTATATATTTTTTTATATCAAACTTAGAAATGTGTTGTTTTCACATATGTAGACACTGGTATTGTGCTTGGGATAATACAAATTAGGTTGAAAAGTGGTGAAATTGCCCTTTAAAGGCAGTTAGTGCTCTCTCTCTTAACATCATGTTATTCCTCTTTCCCTCTGAGTATAACAACCTAATGAGAAGCGTACCTAATGAAATGCACTAACAAGAGCAGAGTAGCCCTGCAGTGATCCTTGGGAGTGACCCATAACACTCTGCAGAGGAGTTAGGTGTTGATGATGGTTTTTACGATCAGCCAAACACCCAGAATCCTAAATTATAATACTGTTAATTGCCTGAATCTTTTCATTCTGCAATAGGTGATGGTGCTTATTCAAGGGTAATTAATGGATTACTTTTCCATTCTAATGCATCCTGCAATACCATAAAGCAGGGGTTCTTAAACTTTTTCAGCTCGAAACCCAAACGAGAAATTGACCGTCCTCATGTTACTCAAATCATCCTTCAACAACTCAAATTAAAAGAAGAATTACTGTATATACGTAGATGTATAATGCCCAGGTCCCACTTTGGGCTTGATATGTTACCACATTTTTTGGGGATTGGCGAACGAAGAATACTCACTTACTCATGTTAAAACAAGCTTGCTTTATCTACAGCACTGTGTGATTAATTCCTGCCTCACTCATCTCAGGTTGCCCAGGTGTGGCTTTGATCTCAGTTTGCCCAGATGTGGAGTTGGTCTCAGATTGCCCAGGTGTGGAGTTGGTCTCAGATTGCCCAGGTGTGGAGTTGGTCTCAGATTGCCCAGGTGTGGAGTTGATCTCACCAAAGCTTGTGTCTTTCCTCTCTTCCTTCAGGTGATGCAGATCCTTCCTCTCTTGGGCTGAGGTGTCTTTGCTCTGCCACTCTGTCACTGTGTCAGTGCAGGTCACTCTCCTTGCCCCCTGTTTGGTCTCGTTGCTAGTCTGTTGGGAGGTGCGTGGGTCCCTGGCCATGCTGTAGCCGGTCTGGTTCATGGAGAGTGTACAGTGGGCCTCCAGCCTCTGGCACTGGGAGAGCCCGCGGAATGCTGAACGGAACTTCTGAGACATCAGGTTGTACACTACAGGGTTGATGGCACTGTTGGCATACATACAAATCCGACAGAACAGTACAAACCAGGCGTCCAGGTAAGGTGTGTCAACGAAGGAGTTAATAAGGACCAAGGTCCGATAGGGCATCCACAGTAAGGCGAACAGGATCACCACCACTGACAGCATCTTGGTGACCTGTGGGAGAGACAGGAGAGGTGAGACCAGGGAAGACGTGTTGCAGTATCATTATAACACAATTTGGTATTTATCTGTGTGAGGCTTGGTTTAAGCAAACAAACACACTTTGGCCACTCTCAGCCAGAGTGGATTGGGTCTACGAGGCCCCAGTTGCCCTGAGTGACTTAGGGAGAACAGGCCCCCATCTGAGAGCTAGGCACATCCTCAAAAAATCAGAGAGAGAGTACTGTAGGATCACTCAGCCCCTGGCTTTGTGACCATGGTGACGGCACACAGGCAGACATTCCAGAACCCCGGTGAGACAGATGGAAAGAACCACCGTAACCACCACTCCTTAGCCTTATCACTTCCAAACAATGGCACAGGCTTTCTTTTATCCCCTGCTCACCTTTCTGTCTGTATGAATTTTAAACATGTGTTGTTGAAGCATGGCCACCTTTTTTTAGTCTTCCTACGTTTGATCATGGCAACACAAAAGAGGCAGGTTGACATTTATTGGGATGAGTCTTTTCCTTGTGTCAGAACTGAGCGATTTCCGCTAGATGGGCATGCTCCAAAGTCAAAATTGGTTATTATTGTAAAAATGTATGTAAATAATAATGAGCTTTTTGGTCTTAATTTAAGGTTAGGGTTATGCATTTGGGTTAGCAGTGTGGTTAAGGTTAGAGTTAGGTTTAAAATCAGATTTTATGACTTTGCTGCTGTGCCAGCTAGTGACCACACTGCAGAGCTGCCTCCAGAACAAAAACGGTAACCTGCACAAAAGAGGGGCAGTTGATAAACCTATCATACATGACCTATTTAAGCTTAATGCTATTCGAGATCAAGTACGCTTGTTAAACAGCAGTCATTGACAGCAATCCTGGTTGAAATAAAGAAATTCATGATACAACAAAGTGTTTAATTGAGGCGAGAGAAGTAGGGAGGTGGAAGCTTTAATTTTCCAATGGTGAGATGATGACACTTAACACATCACCAGTAGAGGGATTATCAACATGAAGCCAAAAACAAAACAGACAGCTTTAGGTTTGCATTAGGTTGAATACAGAACTCCAGTTTACCTTTGGATACACTACAATGATAATCACTGGTCTAGCTAATAGTGAGGAAAGAGTCACCCTTTGCAGCATCCTTTCTTATTAGGTACATTGGGAGATTGTCGACAAAAATCATATACTTATACTACGGCCTCGATTCAATCAGATCGAGCGTTAACCTGAGTTAGCTGACAACCGCATGTTTTGGTGCTCTTGGAGGTGTATGAGCTAACAAATCAGTGAGCGGCTGCTCGTGTGTCAAAAACCACTCCCTTCCTATTATCCTTACCACGTTAGAAGTTCAAAAGGGCAATATAAAGTGTAGGCTCTATTAAGTATAGAAATAATGACAGTGTTGTGTTAATTTCGATGGGGGTATTTATAGCCTGTCAGTCTAATCGAGGTGTAGACAATATAACGTGTAATGCGGTTGCATGAACTTACGCGGTTGCATGGGATTTGAAGGATATAAAGTTGGGTGTAGTTTTGTTCCATCCAATGGCAATGTCCGTCATTTGTGGATTTGACAGCTCTATGTCATGGTTCCACTGTCCACAGAGGGAAGCAGAGACCGCCCTAGAGACATTAACGACACTCAGGTGTGTCCTATTTACTCATTATGATTTCCCTGTTGAAACAAGTGTGTTTTCTGTTGTCCTTTGCTGAACCTTGAATTGTGTGGAATGTGCATATGTCTCATGAGTGAGTTTGAGACTTAGTGTTTGTTGTTTTCCCAGTGTTACTGTGATCCTTCCGTTACCATTTCTAAGTAAAGTACTATGTTATCCTTAACCACTGATTCCTCATCTGGTCTCTTCACCTCACCATGTCACAGCAAGCTTACAGCACCTGGGGTTCCCAAACAGTCTCCCAACCAAGTACTAACCAGGCACAACCCTGCTTATCTTCCGAAATCACATGAGACAGGGCTTATGGCCATACCAGCCTGAATATGCCAGATTTCGGCATATTCATGCAATTCCAGTCTTGTTACATGACTGAAGACATTAGCAGAATATCATTTTTTTATACCACCATTATTCTGAGCTAATAGTCGGCGGTCCAATTAATAGACCTACTCTATTTAATGACAATAATATAATAATTTAGATAAAATCACCAATGTTTCTAGGAAAGGAGTTTTGTAGCCTATGTTTATTTTCTCTTTTTGACGCGGTCGCTGGTTGCAAATAATTACATCTGAGACCTCGTATGATCCTAAGCATTGTAGCCTACTTTCAAAACGTACCCTTACACCGCAGACAGAGCCCCGACAGGGGGAGGTTCTACTAAGCTGACATATGGAATTGTTTTAAGATGGTCATACCATGGATCATTTAGAATTTTAGGACAC
This sequence comes from Oncorhynchus tshawytscha, assembly GCF_018296145.1. Taxonomy (NCBI): domain Eukaryota; kingdom Metazoa; phylum Chordata; class Actinopteri; order Salmoniformes; family Salmonidae; genus Oncorhynchus; species Oncorhynchus tshawytscha. The sequence goes on from NC_056447.1 coordinate 22,806,546, forward strand.
CTGTAGGTATCAATAAAAAATATATATAAAGTTGAAGTCGTAAGTTTACATACACTTAGGTTGGAGTCATTAAAACTTGTTTTCAACCACTCCACAAATTTCTTGTTAACAAACTATCATTTTGGCAAGTCGGTTAGGACATCTACTTTGTGCATGACACAAGTCATTTTTCCAACAATTGTTTACAGACAGATTATTTCACGTATAATTCACTGTATCATAATTCCAGTGGGTCAGAAGTTTACATACACTAAGTTGACTGTGCCTTTAAACAGCTTGGAAAATTCCAGAAATTTATGTAATGGCTTTAGAAGCTTCTGATAGGCTAATTGACATCATTTGAATCAATTGGAGGTGTACCTGTGGATGTATTTCAAGGCCTACATTCAAACTCAGTGCCTCTTTGCTTGACATCATGTACAAATCAAAAGAAATCAGCCAGAAAAATGTGTAGACCTCCACAAGTCAGGTTAATCCTTGGGAGCAATTTCCAAATGCCTGAAGGTACCACATTCATCTGTACATACAATAGTACCCACGTCTAAACACCATGGGACCACGCAGCCTTCATACCACTCAGGAAGGAGAAGTGTTCTGTCTCCTAGAGATGAACATACTTTGGTGCGGAAAGTGCAAATCAATCCCAGAACAACAGCAAAGGACCTTGTGAAGATGCTGGAGGAAACAGGTACAAAAGTATCTATATTCACAGTAAAACAAGTCCTATATTGACATAACCTGAAAGGACGCTCAGCAAGGAAGAAGCCACTGCTCCAAAACCGCCATAAAAATGCCAGACTACGGTTTGCAACTGCACATGGGGACAAAGATCGTACTTTTTGGAGAAATGTCCTCCTTGATGAAACAAAAATAGCTGTCTGGCCATAATCACCATTGTTATGTTTGGAGGAAAAAGGGGGACGCTTGCAAGCCGAAGAACACCATCCCAACTGTGAAGCACGGGGGTGGCAGCATCATGTTGTGGGGGTGCTTTGCTGCAGGAGGGACTGGTGCACTTCACAAAATAGATGGCAGCATGAGGAAGGGAAAATGTGTGGATATATTGAAGCAACATCTCAAGACATCAGTCAGGAAGTTAAAGCTTGGTCGCAAATGGTCTTACAAATGGACAATGACCCCAAGCATACTTCCAAAGTTGTGGCAAAATGGCTTAAGGACAACAAAGCCAAGGTTTTGGAGAGGCCATCACAAAGCCCTGACCTCAATCCCATAGACAATTTGTGGGCAGAACTGAAAACGTGTGTGCGAGCAAGGAGGCCTAAAAAAGCTGACTCAGTTACCCCAGCTCTGTCAGGAGGAATGGGCCAAAATTCACCCAACTTATTGTGGGAAACTTGTGGAAGGCTACCCGAAACGTTTGGCCCAATTAATCAATTTAAAGGCAAAGGCAAATACTAATTGAGTGTATGTAAACTTCTGACCCACTGGGAATATGATGAAAGAAATAAAACCTGAAATAAATCCTTCTCTCTACTATTATTCTGACATTTCACATTCTTAAAATAAAGTGGTGATCCTAACTGACCTAAAACATGAATTTTTACTTGGATTAAATGTCAGGAATTGTGAAAAACTGAGTTTAAATGTATTTGGCTAACGTGTATGTAAACTTCCGACTTCAACTGTATATTGGATGAAACTTTGAATTAAGACTTAATGCTATTAGCCCAGAGAAATGATTTAATAATGTTTTGTACAATCAGTGTATAAGGATATATGTTTTACTGTGGATTGACCCGGATACCTTTGATACTGAAATGCTCTATTCACTTTCATTCATGTTTCAGCCCCGTACTCGGTTACCTAAAGACGAGGCTTGAGTCATAGTGCAATACAACCTACATGTAGGCCTACGTGTTCGTGAGAGTCTCAGTTTTTGAATGGTGGGGTCATATTAGTTGCTATCCCAAAGCATTTGGTTTTTCGGGATGTCACCTGGTCTGACAAGCACAGATGTAGCTCTGTCACCTTCCACCGCAGGTACAGAAGCAGGTTGATGTTTATTGTCATGAACCTTGACCTAGAGGCAGAACTGAGCTCCAAACTTGGCTATTATAATAAAAATGTATGAAAACAAACATTTGCTTTTTAGTCTAAATTTAAGGTTAGGGTTAGGCCTTAGGGTTATCAGTGTGGTTAAGGTTTGGGTTAAATCAGATTTATGACTTTGTGGCTGTTCCAACTAGTGACCCCTCTGCAGAGCTGCCTCCAGTACATGAGTTATGACAATAAATGCCCATATGTGTTGCGGAAGGCCGACATGTAACGTTTATTTAACTAGGCAAGTCAGTTAAAACAAATTCTTATTTACAATGACAGTCTACCCCAGCCAAACCCGGACATTTGTGCACCGACCTATGGGACTCCCAATCCCAGCTGGATGTGATGCAGCCTGGATTCAAACCAGGGACTGCAGTGATGCCTCTTGCACTGAGATGCAGTGCCTTAGACCGCTGCGCCACCCGGGAGCCCAGATTGAAATGCTGTGGATTGAGATGCAGCCCATGCAAGAATATAGAAACCTCTAATTTAAACAGAGATTTTGATGGGGATTTTTTATTATCCTCATTAAATTTCCTCGTGGGCGCACACATCGACTCTAGTTAAACACCTTTTTAACAGAAGGTGAATAGCTCAATTGATAGCAACATAGGACTATTACTTCCCAAGCAAAGTCTTTTTTTGTTTTTCTCAACTATAGATCTTATAATCTTATAATGGATGGAACTGAGCCAATGGAATGGCATCAACAACATGTAATCCATGTGTTTGATGTATTTGATACAATTACACTTATTACGCTTCATCCATTACCATCAGCCTGTCCTCACCAATTAAGGGGTCACCAACGTCCTGTGATCGGAGTTGCATTTTGCAGCTAATTTCTAGCGTAAAGTATTGCGGAGGAAAGCGTCATTATAGATTGCTTTATACAATCAGAATCCGGTTTCGAATTTTTCAAGCTAACAAGGGGTTTGCTTTTTGCCATTTTCTTTAACAAAAATATACTATGGCATACCCTCACATAGGCCTGCCCCTTCAATTCAAGCACTGGTTTTAACTTAACACATCAAGCCCTTCATGGACACAGAGGTATTTAAAGAGTGGTGACACTATTGGAGGAGTTGGCTGACAAATCTGTGGACATTCCATAATTTAGTCTGTTTAACAGGTAGGCCTACCTCTTATTGATTGCGCTGCGGCTGCCGCTTCATGTTTCAGCACCACAAAGCTGTCGTGCAGTTACTCTAATCTGGTTTATTGTGAGGTCAATACCGCTGATAAAAAGCCTCATCATGCCTCACCTTTGGAGAGGCAAATATCAAAGATGCGACGAATATAAGCCAGGAGCCGACAGCGGCAACTCATGTGGGGACTTTGGCATAGGCTAGTGTATAAGGAAAGTACCAAAATACCTTGATAGGGGAGTCACTTTGTTGCAAGCAAGTTTGCTTTAACACTCAGGTGCATGTAATCTCCCAGTAGTAGCTTTTTAAGAAATCCATTAGTAAAGTGTAGCACAGCACTACATTCTGCCTGTTGGTTGCAATTCACCCCCTCGGTATTGTGTGCTTGTTGTTTAACCATTGATACATTACATAGCCAAAAGTATGCGGACACCTGCTCGTCAAACATTTCATTCCAAAATCATGAGCATTAATATGGAGTTGATCCCCCCCTTTGCTGCTACAATATAACATCCTCCACTATTCTGGGAAGGCTTTACACTAGATGTTGGAAAATTACTGCGGGGACTTGCTTCCATTCAGCCACAAGAGTATTAGTGAGGTCGGACACTGATGTTGGGCGATTAGGCCTGGCACGCAGTCGGCATTCAAATGAATTCCAAAGGTGGTCGATGTGGTTGAGGTCAGGGCTATGTGCAGGCCAACTGAATGTATGTTCTAGGGGCCATTTTGAGACCTTAAGGAGCACCAGGTACTGCTGGAATATCTACCAATGGCATGTCCATCTTTTTGTGAGAAATTACACTGGCCGCTCAAAACATTTATAAAGAATTTATAACGTATAAATATCCCACACTTTAGATGAGGACACATAAAACGACTTAACTAATGGTTAGTAAATGGTTTATAAGGACCTGAGCATCTTATGAGTGATGTTATTAATCATTATTAAATACTTTAAAAGTTGTTTATAAATGCGTGAATAACTAGATTACTATCATGATAAATAATTGACTAATTCATTATAAATGCTTTAGCACATGGTGTTATTATAAAGTGCTACTGATGATAATAGTCTCAGTTCTCCAACAGATACTCTTTGCTCTTTTATTCATTGGAAGTCTGAAGTTCTGATGAAACTCCTGTATACTTTTGAATGACTGGGCTAGATTCTATCAGATCCACGCCAGCCGACATCCGCAAAGCAGTTTTGGCGGTGTCAGAGGTGGAACTGCATTAGAGTGTCATGGTTCTACCTGTCACCAGAGGGCAGCAGAGAACATCCAAGAGACACTCAGGTGTGTCCTTTTTACTCATTATGATTTCCCTGTTAAAATAGGTGTGTTTGCTGTCCTTTGCTGAAGCTTGAATTGTGTTCCTTGTGCGTTTGTCTCCTGGGGGCGTTTGAGACTTAGAAGTAGTAAGCCTGTATTTCATTCAAGTGTTTCCCCTAAAATGGCAAAATAATACGGCCTAATATACAGTGGGGCAAAAAAGTATTTAGTCAGCCACCAATTGTGCAAGTTACCTCACTTAAAAAGATGAGAGAGGCCTATAATTTTCACCATAGGTACACTTCAACTATGACAGACAAAATGAGGAAAAAAAATCCAGAAAATCACATTGTAGGATTTTTAATGAATTTATTTGCAAATTATGGTGGAAAATAAGTATTTGGTCAATAACAAAAGCTCATCTCAATACTTTGTTATATACCCTTTGTTGGCAATGACAGAGGTCAAACATTTTCTGTAAGTGTTCACAAGGTTTTCACACACTGTTGCTGGTATTTTGGCCCATTCCTCCATGCAGATCTCCTCTAGAGCAGTGATGTTTTGGGGCTGTTGCTGGGCAACACGGACTTTCAACTCCCTCCAAAGATTTTCTATTTGAGATCTGGAGACTGGCTAGGCCACTCCAGGACCTTGAAATGCTTCTTACGAAGCCACTCCTTCGTTGCCCGGGCGATGTGTTTGGGATCATTGTCATGCTGAAAGACCTAGCCACGTTTCATCTTCAATGCCCTTGCTGATGGAAGGAGGTTTTCACTCAAAATCTCATGATACATGGCCCCATTCATTCTTTCCTTTACACGGATCAGTCGTCCTGGTCCCTTTGCAGAAAAACAGCCCCAAAGCATGATGTTTCCACCCACATGCTTCACAGTAGGTATGGTGTTCTTTGGATGCAACTCAGCATTCTTTGTCCTCCAAACACGACGAGTTGAGTTTTTACCAAAAAGTTATATTTTGGTTTCATCTGACCATATGACATTCTCCCAATCTTCTTCTGGATCATCCAAATGCTCTCTAGCAAACTTCAGACAAGCCTGGACATGTACTGGCTTAAGCAGGGGGACACGTCTGGCACTGCAGGATTTGAGTCCCTGGCGGCGTAGTGTGTTACTGATGGTAGGCTTTGTTACTTTGGTCCCAGCTCTCTGCAGGTCATTCACTAGGTCCCCCTGTGTGGTTCTGGGATTTTTGCTCACCGTTCTTGTGATCGTTTTGACCCCACGGGGTGAGATCTTGCGTGGAGCCCCAGATCGAGGGAGATTATCAGTGGTCTTGTATGTCTTCCATTTCCTAATAATTGCTCCCACAGTTGATTTCTTTAAACCAAGCTGCTTACCTATTGCAGATTCAGTCTTCCCAGCCTGGTGCAGGTCTACAATTTTGTTTCTGGTGTCCTTTGACAGCTCTTTGGTCTTGGCCATAGTGGAGTTTGGAGTGTGAGTGTTTGAGGTTGTGGACAGGTGTCTTTTATACTGTTAACAAGTTCAAACAGGTGCCATTAATACAGGTAACGAGTGGAGGACAGAGGAGCCCCTTAAAGAAGAAGTTACAGGTCTTTGAGAGCCAGAAATCTTGCTTGTTTGTAGGTGACCAAATACTTATTTTCCACCATAATTTGCAAATAAATTCATAAAAAATCCTACAAGGAGATTTTCTGGGGAGAGATTGGGGGAAGAAAGGACTCCCGTATAGTTGGGGACGGTACCAGAGGTAACAGGAGGGAGTTCCGTTTTTGATCCCCACAGGATACAGCAAGACCCGGAGCCCAGAAGACGGTATCCCAGAGAGGGTCTCTTGGGGGAGACCTATTCTTATCTTTTGGACTATTATTTTAATAAACACCTTTGAAACTGAGCTAATCCTACTCTGTCTGTGTCTGATCTGTGTAAACGTTTTGACCCAACCCCCTGGTCTGCTACAACAAGTGGTGGAGACATGACACGGAAGCTCTATTAGACTCTGGATGTCTGGTTACCCTCGTAACCATGAGCCTGCTGAACCAGGAGACTGAATGTGGTAGGGAGATGTCCATTTCCTGTGTTCAAGGGGACACAAAGCGGTATCCAACTGTATGGGCCAACATCGTGACGCCACAAGGGAAATGCAAGATGATGGTGGGTGCAGTACCAGAGTTGCCGGTACCTCTCCTAGTGGGACGAGATTGTCCACTGTTCGTGGCCCTGTGGGGGCACGAACTGAGGAAGAAGGTACGAGCAGTCCGGAGACGAGAGCGAGGATGACCCATCTCCTGTGCGGCCCGGAAGCAAACGGTTGACCAACCTGTATCTACGGGTCTGGAGTCGGAGTCAGGGGGTACCGGACCCGACCCCCCTGGGGAACCATGGGAGGAAGAGCCCAGCTTCCCTCTCCTCGATTTCGAGGGGCCAGTGGAGACACCCTCTGGGGGCCAACTGTGGGGACAATTTGGGACGGCCCAGTGGGAGGACCCTAACTTGAAAGTCGCCGCAGCCCAAGTGATAGCAGGAAAGGGACAGCTACTTCCGGGGGTGAGTGACTGGCGATACCCCCATTTCCAAATCAAGAATAACCTTTTGTATCAGGTGTCAAGCCAACAGGAGGAACTTCGAGAGGTATTGCTGCTACCCCGATGGTATGTGGGAACTGTTCTTTAGCTGGCCCACACCCACCTGTTGGGGGTGCACCTGGGAATGGTGATGACCCGGGAACAGATCGCCACCCTGTTCCACTGGCCCGGGATGAGGAGGGCCGTGGAAGACTACTGTCGCAGCTTCCGGAGTGTCAAATGCCCCAAAGGTACACTTCCCCCTACCGATCATCGAGGTGCCCTTTGAACGCATTGCCATGGACATAGTGGGACCCCTGGTAAAAACAGCACGAGGAGACCGGTACATCCTGGTAATCGTAGACTATGCCACCCGGTATCCCGAGGCCATTCCCTTACGGGCGGTGGTGTCCAAAGGAATCGCCCGGGATTCAGCCAGTACCAGTTACCTTCAGACGAGTCCCGTGAAACTTGTGGGGGTCATAGAGCAAAACAGAGAACACCATCGTATTTGTGATAATTTGTGATAATCTCCCCTTTCCATAGCGTGGTCATAAAAGTTTGTAGACCAAACAGTTTGGACGCTACAGACAGAAGTTGACACATCGGCGGTAACAACTTCTTGGGAGTCGTGGAGCAAAACAGAAAACAGTATTGTGTTCATGAGAGTCTCATCTTTCCATAGAGTGGTCATAGTAGTTTGTAGGCCAAACATTTTGGATGCTACAGACATTTTGATGAGAAGACTGATTTTCGGGATGTCTCATGGTCTGACGAACATCATCTGTAGCTTGGCAACCTTCCACCGCAGATGAGGAAGTCTGACAAAGGCGGATACGGTGGATTGCAAAAAAAAACAGGTATCTCTAGCTTAAATTGGCGAATTTTGATTGCCATTTTGTAATACATTACTTAGATTGAAGCACAAGCTTTAAGGCTCAGACTTAAAGCTTGTCAATAGACTCATAAAACTCAGACGCACAGGTAGTGTTGGCAAACATTTGCCTGTCAACAGTACTTAGCACCTCTGAACAAAGTGTTGGCAATCAATCTCTTTTGTGTTCAAACCGCAAAGACCTTGGAAGTCGTCAGCCAATCAACCTTGTTAAAATACTCCAAACTAGAAGGTGGCAGTAGCTACCATCCCATAGCATACTTTGCATATGAAGTGTGACTGGCTCATCAGTGGATGTATGGAGGTACCCACTTTTTTGGGGGGCTCCCCTATGTATGGGTTCGTTTGGCTCAAAGTCAAGTTGTTGGCCACTAACGAGAATTGTGATTCTATTAGGAGAATCAATAGGTATGTTGCTACCGGGACGGCACGCAGCAGGTATTGTTTTTGTTCTAGCAAGAGAAGGATCAACCTCCCACAGTGATGAGTACCTATTGGCAGTGAGATTCTTGTTGTGTTTCATGCATCACACTAAAATGGCATTATCAAAATTTTTACAATTTCACAGTATTATTTCAACCTCATAATATAATATATATACTGTATGTAAACAACATGACCCAAATTATGTGGGCACCTGCTCGCCAAACATATCATTCCAAACTCATGGGCATTAATATGAAGCTGGTCCCCCCCTTTGCTGCTTTAACAGCCTGGCTCGCAGTTTGTGTTCCAATTCATCCCAAAGGTGAAAGATAGGGTTGAGGTCAGGGCTCTGTGCAGGCCAGTCAAGTTCTTCCACGCCGATCTCGACAAACCATGGACCTCACTTTGTGCATGGGGGAATTGCAATGCTGAAACAGGAAAGGGCCTTCCCGAAACTGTTGCAACAAAGTTGGAAGCACATAATTGTCTAGAATGACATTGCATGCTGTAGCTAAGATTTCCCTTCACTGGAACTAAGGGACCGAGCCCAAACCATAAAAAGCAGCCCCAGAACATTATTCCTCCTCCACCAAACTTTACAGTTGTCAATATGCATTCGGGCAGGTAGCATTCTTCTGGCATCCACCAAACCCAGATTTGTCGTCGGACTGCAAGATGGTGAAGCATGATTCATCATTCCAGAGAATGCATTTCCACTTCCACTGAGTCCAATGGTGGTGAGCTTTACACCACTCCAACTGATGCTTGGCATTGCGCATGGTGATCTTAGGCTTGTGTGCGGCTGCTCGGCCATGGAAAACCATTTCATGAAGCTTCCGATGAAAAGTTATTGTGCTGACGTTGCTTCCAGAGGCAGTTTTGAACTCGTTATTGAGTGTTGCAACTGAGGACAGAAGATTTATATGCACTACACGCTTCAGCACTCTGGTGTCCATTTCTGTGAGCTTGTGTGGCCTACCAATTCACAACTGAGCCATTGTTGCTCCTAGACGTTTCCACTTCACAATAACAGCACTTACAGTTGACCGGGGAAACTCTAAATCAAATCAAATTCTATTGGTCACATACACATGGTTAACATATGTTATTGCAAGTGTAGCGAAATCCTTGTGCTTCTAGTTCAGACAGTGCAGTAATATCTAACAAGTAATATCTAACAATTCTACAACAAATACCTAATACACACAAATCTAAGTAAAGGAATGGAATAAGAATATATAAATATATGGATGAGCAATGACAGAGCGGCATAAACTAAGATGCAATAGATAGTATAGAATACAGTATATACATATGAGATGAGTAATGCAAGATATGTAAACGTTATTAAAGTGACATTATTAAAGTGGCCAATCATTTCAAGTCTGTATGTAGGCAGCAGCCTGTCTGTGCTAGTTTAACAGTCTGATGGCCTTGAGATAGAAGCTGTCTCTCGGTCCCAGCGTTGATGCACCTGTACTGAACTCGCCTTCTGGATGGTAGTGGGGTGAACAGTGGCTCCTGGTGGTTGTTGACCTTGATGATCTTTTTGGCCTTCCTGTGATATCGGGTGCTGTAGGTGTCCTGGAGGGCGGGTAGTTTACCCCCGGTGATGCATTTTGCAGACCACACCACCCTCTGGAGATCCCTGCCGTTGTGGACAGTGCAGTTGCCATACCAGGCAATGATATGCTCTCAATTGTACATCTGGAAAAGTTTGTGGGGGTTTTAGGTGACAAGCCAAATTTGTTCAGCCTCCTGAGGTTGAAGAGGCACTGTTGCGCCTTCTTCAACACACTGTCTGTGTGGGTGGACCATTTCAGTTTGTCTGTGATGTGTACGCTGAGGAACTTAAAACTTTCCACCTCTCCACTGCTGTCCCGTCGATGTGGATGGGGGGGGGGTGCACCCTCTGCTGTTTCCTGAAGTCCACATCATCTCCTTTCTTTTGTTGACGTTGAGTGAGAGGTTATTTTCCTGACACCACACTCTGTGAGCCCTCACCTCCTCCCTGTAGGCTGTCTCGCCATTGTTGGTAATTAAGCCTACTACTGTTGTGTCGTCTGCAAACTTGATGATTGAGTTGGAGGCGTGCAGTCATGTGTGAACACGGAATACAAGAGGGGGCTGAGCACACACCCTTGTGGGGCCCCAGTGTTGAGGATCAGCGAAGTGGAGTTGTTGTTTCCTACCTTCACCAACTGGGGGTGGCCCATCAGGAAGTCCAGGACCCAATTGCTCAGGGAGGGGTTGAGACCCAGGGCCTCAAGCTTAATGATGAACTTGAAGGGTGCTATGTTGAATACTGAGATGTAGTCAATGAATAGCATTCTTACATAGGTATTCCTCTTTTCCAGATGGGATAGGGCAGAGTGCATTGTGATGGCAATTGCATTGTCTGTAAACCTATTGGGGGGGGGTAAGCAAATTGGAGTGGGTCTAGGGTAGCAAGTAGGGTGGAGGTGATATGATCTTTGACTAGTCTCTCAAAACACTTCATTTCGCAACAAAGCATCCTTCACTCATGCTGCCAATTGTACCCTTGTAAAACTGACTATCCTACCGATCATTGACTTCGGCGATGTCATTTACAAAATAGCCTCAAACAATCTACTCAGCAAATTGGATGTAGTCTATCACAGTGCCATCCATTTTGTCACCAAATCCCATATACTACCGACCAATGCGATGTGTATGCTCTCGTTGGCTGGCCCTCGCTTCCTACTTGTCACCAAACCCACTGGCTCCAGGTCATCTATAAGTCTTTGCTAGTTAAAGCCCCACCTTATCTTAGCTCACTGGTCAGCATAGCAGCACCCACCCGTAGCACGCGCTCCAGCAGGTATATTTCACTGGTTATCCCCAAAGCCAACACCTCCTTTGGCCGCCTTTCCTTACAGTTCTCTGCTGCCAATGACTGGAACGAATTGCAAAAATCACTGAAGCTGGAGCCTTATATTTCCCTCACTGACTTTAAGCATCAGCTGGCAGAGCAGCTTCCCGATCATTGCACCTGTACACAGCCCATCTGTAAATAGCCCACCCAACTACCTCATCCCCATATTATTATTATTTATTTTTTGCTCCTTTGCACCCCAGTATCTCTACTTGTACATTCATCTTCTATACATCTATAACCCCAGTGTTTAATTGCTAAATTGTCACTATTTGCCACTATGGCCTATTTATTGCCTTATCTCCCTAATCTCACTACACTTGAACACACTGTATATAGATTTTTCTATTGTGTTATATGTTTGTTTATCCCATGTGTAACTCTGTGCTGTTTGTGTCACACTGCTTTGCTTTATCTTGGTCAGGTTGCAGTTGTAAATGAGAACTTGTTCTCAACTGGCCTGCCTGGTTAAATAAAGGTGAATTAAAAATAAACAAAAAAATTATGACAGAAGTGAGTGCTAGTCACTTTGCTTTCTTGGGTACAGGAACAATGGTGGACATCTTGAAGCAACTGGGGACAGCAGACTGGGTAGGGAGAGATTGAAAATGTCCGTGAACATACCAGCCAGCTGGTCTACCCGGGCTCTGAGGACGCGGCTAGGGATTCCGTCTGGGCCGGCAGCCTTGCGAGTGTTAACACGGAGAAGTAGAGCCCACAGTCCTTGGAAGCGGGCCATGTCGGTGGCACTGTATTATCTTCAAAGGGGGCAAAGAAGGTGTTTAGTTTGTCTGGAATCAAGATGTCGGTGTCCGTGACGTGGCTGGCTTCCTTATGTAGTCCGTGATTGTCTCTAGACCCTGTCACATACATCTTGTGTCTGAGCTGTTGAATTGCGACTCCACTTTGTCTCTGTGCTCACATTTTGCTTGTTTGATTGCCTTGCAGAGGGAATAACTATACTCTTTGTATTCGCCATATTCCCAGTCATCTTTCCATGGTTAAATGTGGTGGCTTTGCGTGAATGCCGCCACCTATCAATGGTTTCTGGTTTGGGCAGGTTTTAGTAGTCACAGTGGGTACACCATCTCATATACACTTCCTTATAAAAACTCACTCAGCGAATCACGGAAGTTAGAGTAACAGTGGTCCAGTGTTTTTCCAGCGCGAGTGCTACAGTCGATATGCTGATAGAATTTAAGTAGCCTTGTTCTCAAATTTGCTTTGTTAAAATCCCCAGCTACAATAAATGGAGACTCAGGATATATGGTTTCCAGTTTGCATAAAGTCCAGTGAAGTTCCTTGAAGGCCGTTGTGGTAACAGGCTTGAAGGGGGAAATACACGGCTGTGACAATAATCTAAGAGAATTCTCTTGGGTGATAATATGGTCTGCATTTGATTGTGAGCAATTCTAGGTCAGGTGGACAAAATAACTTGAGTTCCTGTATGTTGTTACAATTACACCATGCGTCGTTTATTCCTGTCGGCTTGATGTTTATTCCTGTCGACGTGACGCACTGACAATCCAGTGGCTGTATTGACTATGACAGCATATCCCGAGAGAGGATATGCATGTTTCCGTGAAACAGAGTATGTTACAATCGCTGATGTCTCTTTGGAAAGCAACCCTGGAAAGCAACCCGGACATTAGCGAGTAATATACTCGGAAGTGGTGGTTGGTGTGCACGACTCCGAAGTCTGACCAGAAGGCCGCTCTGTCTCCATCTTCTCCGGCGCTGTTGTTTTGGGTTGGCCTCTGGAAACAGTTGAAATGCCCTGGGTGGTGCGGACAAAGGATGCGCTTCGGGAAAGTCATATTCCTGGTCGTAGTGTAAATTGTAAATTGACATTGCGCTGATATCCAATAGTTATTTCCGGCTGTATGTAATAACACTTAAGATTTTCATCAATGTAAGATTTTCTGTCAATGTAAGAAATAATACATAAAGAAAACACAAATTAGCTGGAAAACTTTGTTTTAGCTATTTTCCAGCAATTCTACGCATTTTGTCATGGGGCAGCTAGAAATCTAGCAGGGCATAAACGTGACAAACTGACTTGTTGGAAAGGTGGCATCCTATGATGGTGTCACGTTTGTTGGGGATTAATCAGAATTAGTTGGGTAACATAGATAAGATGTTTTATTTTCATGATATGCTTATGAGTTATTTCTCATAAGAATGTATTTTGTTGTACTATAGTGGTGGCCATTTGCAATTATCTGTTCTCTGTCAAGACTAAGTTGCTTGGGCCGCAGAGAGGGGAGAGGTCAAGGTGTCATCATGTGTAAACATATCTTTTAAACCATGTGAAGGGATGATTGATGGGGAACCAATTATCTTTTGGCTCCACTGTGTCTGTGTATCAGTCACTCCCTACTTTTCCCATCGGGGAGAGGAGGATGGCAGTGTCTGGAACCATTCTATGTTCCCTCTCTCGTTGCCCTATTTTGACCTAGAAGCTCACTTTCCTCTCCATGAGCTTGTCCAGAATTGGTTGTATTTAGGATGGGGTATCTAAAATGACAATTTGATATATATCATTGGGTGGGGGTAATGTCTTGGTACCATTTTGTACCAAGGACGAGATAAGAGCTTTGTTTAGGAGACCAAACTGAACGATAATTTATAGCCAATTCTGTCTGGCTAGGGGATATTCTTTCTTTGTGTAAGTTCCTAAGACCTGTGGTTTGTCATGTCGTCTAGGGGGGGTGGATCTTTGCTATAAAGGATCCCAGTTGCCATTATGTTGAGCACTCTCAACTTTTCATTAGAGATACTGAACTGTTGAAAGTCAAAATGCTATTGCAAAAGCTTAATTATTATTAAAGGTGAAGATTAAGCATAACTCTGACTGGTGTGTGATTTGCTCTCTCATCATTTGGTAATTAAGGAAATCCACGACACTTTGAAAGTCACTAAGCTCTTCAGTAAGGCCATTTTACTGTCAATATTTGACTATGGAGATTGTATGGCTGTGGGCCAGATTTTATACACCTGTCAGCAACGGGTGTGGCTGAAATAGCCAAATCCACAACATTTTGAAGGCGTGTCCACATACTTTTGTATATATAAATACACGTTTTTGACTGCACTGGGCCTTTAAAATTAACATGAGCCAGTGAGATACCCTGAAGGAGCAGAGCCTAATGCTAAGACTAACATATTGTATGTATTGTAATCTTTTTCTAATGGTTGAATGAATGCTTGGTGTATCCTGTCTGAACCAAGTATATTATATTCCAAAACACAAAAAAATGTATCTGATGATTTTTGCATTGGATGGTGCCCACATTGGTCATGCCAATTATAAATATCTGGGCATCTGGATTGATGAAAAGCTATCTTTCAAAAAGCATATTGATGAGTTAGGTGCACCGTTTGGGTGTCACATTGTTAATCAGTATGTGTTACACCTGTGCTGGTTGCCATCTCATTAGTGTTTCACCTTTGCTGGCCCTAATGGTATTCAAGAGTGGCTGGCCTAGTGCTCCAGTGGTCTTGAGAGATGTGGAGGGTTAGTTGGCGCTCCCTATTTTAACTTCTAGACAAACAATCCTTTATTTGATCCTCCCTGTTTTTGTTTTGCTCAACTTTTTGGTTTGCTTCCTGTCTTTAAGTTTGGTGTGGGTTTCTTTTTTGTTTGCCTCTACTTGGGCAAATTTATTGGGAGCTCGTGGTGGGTGTCTTTTAGATTCCAGTTGTTGTTGTTAGTCAACTTTCAGTGGACACTTCCATGAATGTCTTTTAGAACCCCTCCTAAATCCCCACCTGTTTCGTTTTGCCTGTTGTCAGTGACTCTTTGTTAGTTCCCCGTTCTGAGAGTGACAGTATTTTGTTTTCTTGCTGGGGAACATGACACATTTTAAACCTAAATTCCAGCAATTCTACACATTTTGTCATAACTTATGCCATGTTAATATGATATCTGAGTGAGAGTGACAAAATAAATGGGGGCCCCCTGGAGGTTAGGGCCCCTGGACATGCCCGGTTGGTATTCGGCCATAATTACTACAAGTTTAGATAGCTGGCTAGTCTAATTTAGCAACACCATTTTTTTAAAAATCAATTGATCGAATTCTTGTTCTAGGTCATTGACAAAAACTCTGGTAATCAATATGGAAATGAGTATACACAACTTTTCAGAACCACTACCGGGTGAAGAATTTGTTTTTGAATAATTGAAACACAAAGTGTTTATGATCTACTATTTTGAACAAAATAATGAGAAAGGAGACAGTAGAGGACACTGACACACTACAAATCAAAAAAATTGTTGGCTGACATGGCAAATTGAGTGGGGCAAAACATTTTGTATCAGAAAACAGGCAATACTTCTTTAAAGTCTTGTAAATCGATCCATTGCACAAACTTCCACCGTACCTTCATTGTTAACATACAAATGTCCTAGCTGCCAGACCCGGTCTCAGGGATGGCTAGCACTGGGGATCCCTTCGATCTCCACTGAGTTACTGTAGGTCAATCTGCTTTTAGTTTTTTGCACCTTACTTGTGGAATAATCTCCAAAGCTCTCTGAAACTGAAGGATTCGGTGCCTCCCGGGCCATTCAGACAGCTGATTCAGGACCCTTTTACTAAAGATTGTGTTTTTCTATGATTGAATCGTGTCTCTCTGTTTTGCTTTTCTTAGTGTGATTTGTATATTCTTTGTAATTACAAGGCTCCTCTGTGGAAGACAATTTGGTCTCAGTAAGCTATGACTCTGTCAAAATAAAGGTTACATAAAATAAAGAGTGCTCCATATTCGTTGACACACACACCTGTTTCCTGGAGAAGAGCACACTCTTCGGGCGGCCCTGACGACCCCCTTTTCCTTCGTCTGCTGGTTCCTTGCAGCTCCTGCGGAGCGTGGTGGCGCCAGCAGAGACTGTACCCGCGTCGTGCCGGTTGGGGAGTTGGTTGAGGTACAGGACGCGGGCAATGAGGCCGTACAGGACTATGGCCAGGAGCAGAGGGATCACGTAGAAGATGGCAAAGTCAATGAGGTAAATGGGGAGGTAGAGGTCACGGGACACCTTGTAGCCACACTGGATGGTGCTGTCCTTCATTACCTGGATGTCCACCAGGAAGAACCACAGCATGCAGTAGACACAGGTGAACACCCACACCCCTGCTATGATCCGCTTGGCCCGGGACAACGTACACACTGTCTGGGCCCTCATTGGGTGGCAGATAGCAATGTACCTGGAAATGGAGAAGAACAAATAATAGACTCTTCGGCATGTTGTTCTACAGAGACGTTTATACAGTAAATTATTCAGATATTTTTTTGTATACAGTGCATTAGGAAAACATTCAAACCCTTTGGCACTTTTTTCCAAATGTTGTTATGTTACGGTCTTATTCTAAAATTGATTAAATAAAAATGTTTCCTCATCAATCTACACACAATACCCGATAATGACAAAGCCAAAATAGGTTTTTAGACATTTTTGCAAATGTATAAAAATAAAAAAACAGAAATACCTTATTTACATACAGTTTGGACACACCTACTCATTCAAGGGCTTATCTTTATTTGTACTATTGTCTACATTGTAGAATAATAGTGAAGACATCAAAACTACGAAATAACACATATGGAAACATGTAGTAACAAAAAAAGTGTTAAACAAATCAAAATATATTTTATATTTGAGATTCATCAAAGTAGCCACTCTATGCCTTGATGACAGCTTTACACACTCTTGACATTAACCTGTTAGTGATCTCTTCGCGTGCCAATCCCTTTAGCGGGATCGATTTGACAACATCCAGTGAAATTGCAGTGCGCCAAATTCAAACTACAGAAATATCAATATTCAAGATTCACGAAAATATAAGTGTAATGCATCAAAATAAATATTAACTTCTTGTTAATCCAGCCGCAGTGTCCGATTTCAAAAAGGCTTTAAGGCGAAAGCAGACCATGCGATTATCTGAGGTCAGCGCCCCGCATACAAACCCATGAAAATCATTTTCAACCAGGCAGGTGATGACACAAAAGTCAGAAATAACGATATAATAAATGCCTTACCTTTGAAGATCTTCTTCTGTTGGCACTCCAAAATGTCCCAGAAATGGTCCTTTTGTTCGATAATGTCCTTCTTTATATCCCCACAATGTCCATTTATTTGGCACGTTTGATTCAGAAATACATCGGTTCCAACTCGCCCAACATGACTACTAAGTATCTAATAAGTTACCTGTAAACTTGGTCCAAACATTTCAAACAACGTTCCTAATCCAAACTCAGGTATCCTAAAACATAAATAAATTATCAAATTTAAGAAGGGATAAACTGTTTCCAATACCGGATAAAAACAAAGTGAAGCGCTTTCCAGTTCACGCGCACCAAACAGTAGAGTCCACATGGAGTGACACTTACAAGTGACACTTGTTATACTCACAGACATTATTTTAACGGTTTTAGAAACTTTAGAGTGTATTATATCCAAGTCTACCAATTATATGCGTATCCTAGCTTCTGGGCCTGAGTAACAGGCAGTTTACTTTAGGCATGCTTTTCATCCGGAAGTGAAAATACTGCCCCACTGGTTGAGACAGACACCTGGAATGCATTTCAATTAACAGGTGTGCCTTGTTAAAAGTTCATTTGTGGAATTTCATTCCTTCTTAATGCGTTTGAGCCAATCAGTTGTGTTGTGACAGGGTCGGGGTGGTATACAGAAGATAGTACTATTTGGTAAAAGACCAAGACTATATTATGGCAAGAACAGCTCAAATAAGCAAAGAGAAATTACAGTCCATCATTACTTTAAAACATGAAGATCAGGCAATCAGGAACATTTCAAGAACTTTGAAAGTTTCTTCAAGTGCAGTCGCAAAAACCATCAAGCGCTATGATGAAACTGGCTCTCATGAGGACCGCCACAGGAAATAAAGACCCAGAGTTACCTTTCC
This sequence comes from Oncorhynchus tshawytscha, assembly GCF_018296145.1. NCBI lineage: Eukaryota > Metazoa > Chordata > Actinopteri > Salmoniformes > Salmonidae > Oncorhynchus > Oncorhynchus tshawytscha. The sequence continues at coordinate 22,824,714 of NC_056447.1, forward strand.
TGCAGAGGATAAGTTCATTAGAGTTACCAGGCTCAGAAATTGCAACCTGAAATAAATGCTTCACAGAGTTTAATTAACAGACACATCTCAACATCAACTGTTCAGAGGAGAATCAGGCCTTTATGGTCGAATCAGGCCTTTATTGCCGCAAAGAACCCACTACTAAAGGACACCAATAAGAAGAAGAAACTTGCTTGGGCCAAGAAACACGAGCAATAGACATTAGACCCGTGGAAATCTGTCCTTTGGTCTGATGAGTCCGAATATGAGATTTTTGGTTTCACCCGTCTTCTCTTTGTGAGAAGCAGAGTAGGTGAACGGATGATCTCCACATGTGTGGTTCACACCATGAAGCATGGAGGAGGAGGTGTGATGGTGTGGGGCTGCTTTGCTGGTGACATTGTCTGTGATTTATTTAGAATTTAAGGCACACTTAACCAGCATGGATACCACAGCATTCTGCAGCAATATGGCATCCCATCTGGCTTGCACTTAGTGGGACTATCATTTGTTTATCAACAGGAAACAGGAAAATGACAACAAGTGCTCAGCATATGTGGGTACTCCTTAAAGACTGTTGGAAAAGCATTTACAGGTAAAGCTGGTGGAGAGAATGCTGAGAGTATGCAAAGCTGTCATCAAGTCAGAGAGTGGCTACTTGGAATTATCAAAAATCAAAAATACATTTTCATTTGTTTAAGACTTTTTGGTTACTACATAATTCCATATGTGTTATTCCATACAATGTAGAAAATAGTAAAAATAAAGAAGGACCCTTGATTGAGTAGGTGTGTCCAAACTTTTGACTGGTACATCTACAGACCCTTTTACTATGACATTCGAAATTGAGCTCAGGTGTATCCTGTTTCCATTGATCTTCCTTGAGATGTTTCTACAATTTGATTGGAGACCACATGTGGTAAATTCAGTTGATTGGACATGATTTGGAAAGTCACACACCTGTCTATGTAAGGTCCTACAGTTGACAGTGCATGTCAGAGCAAACACCAAGCCATGAGGTCAAAATAATTTTCTGTAGAGCTCCAAGACAGGATTGTTTTGAGGTACAGATCTGGGAAGGGTAACAAAAAATGTCTGTAGCATTGAAGGTCCCCAAGAACACAGTGGCCTCCATCATTGTTAAACAGAAGAAGTTTGGAACCACCAAGACTCTTCCGAGAGCTGGCCGCCTGGCTAAATTGAGCAATCGGGGGAGAAGGGCCTTGGTCAGGGAGGTGACCAAGAACCTGATGGTCACTCTGACAGAGCTCCAGAGTTCCTCTGTGGAGATGGGAGTACCTTCCAGAAGGACAAACATCTCTGCAGCACTCCACCAATCAAGCCTTTATCGTAGAGTGGCTAGACGGAAGCTACTCTTCAGTAAAAGGCACAACAGCCTACTTTGTCAAAAGGCATCTAAAAGACTTTCAGACCATGAGAAACAAGATTATCTGTTCTGATGAAACCAAGATTGAAGTATTTATCCTGAATGCCAAGCGTCACGTCTAGAGGAAACCTGGCACCTTCCCTACGGTGAAGCATGGTGGTGGCAGCATCATGCTGTGGGGATGTTTTTCAGCGACAGGGACTGAGAGACTATTTAGGATTGATGAACGGAGCAAAATACAAAGAGATCCTTAATGAAAACCTGCTTCAGAGCACTCAGGACTTCAGACTGGGGTGAAGGTTCACCTTCCAACAGGGCAACGACCATAAGCACACAGCCAAGACAATGCAGGAGTGGCTTCGGGACAAGTCTTTGAATGTCCTTGAGTGACCCAGCCAGAGCCCGGACTTGAACCCCGTCGAACATCTCTGGATTGACCTGAAAATAGCGGTGTAGCGACACTCCCCATCCAACCTGGAGTACGGATCTGCAGAGAAGAATGGGAGAAACTCCACAAATACAGGTGTGCCAAGATTGTAGCATCATACTCAAGAAGACTTGAGGCTGTAACCGCTGCCAAAGGTTCTTCATTAAAGTACTGAGTGAAGGGTCTGAATGTGATATTTCCGTTTTTTATATTTTGTATAAATTAGCATACGTTTCTAAAAACCTTTTTTTTCATTATGGGTTATTATGTGTAGACTGACGAGGGGAAAATAACTATTTAATCCATTGTAGAATGAGGCTATAATGTAACAACAATTGGAAAAAGTCAAGGGGTCTGAATACTTTCTGAATGCACCGTATATGGCTGGTACTTGATGATGTGTAAATGGGGTACAGTAGTTGAGGTGTCACTTACCTCTCCACAGTGAAGGCTGTAATGGAGCAGGAGGACACATTGATGCCAAGATACTGAAGGTAGGTGATACCAAGGCAGCCAGCATGCCCAAACACCCAGGTGCCCATCAGGCTGTCTGACACATTAGGCAGACCAGCGGCCACCAGCACGGTCAGGTCTGCTATGGCCAGGCTGACCAGGTAGCAGTTGGTGGGCGTACGCATGTGTCGCGTGGTGAGGACCACCAGAACCACCATGATATTACCCACAATGCCAAGTCCACAGACCAGCAGAACCAGGAACACTGCCACAGTCTTGTACTCCAGAGACTGAGATATGGGGTCCCCTGGGCCCACCAAGGAAATGTTGGTTGGGGTGTCCATCCTTGAGCTTACATTTTCTGTCATGATTGCAGGTAGTGAGCTTGTTTCTATTTGAGTAAGACAGAGAGAGTGAATGACACATGAACTGATGCGCGTGGGAATGTAGGAATAAGTGTCCCTGTATGTGTTCTGTACTTGTTGCTAATGTTAGTAATCCCTTTTAATGGTTTACTATGTTCTGTCTGTCTTTCAACCTATTGATATATTTTGTTTGTTTCTCCTCTTCAAAGCCTCAAAGTCTTGTAGGGATCTACTTCGACTTCAATAATCAAATTAGCACGTTGAAGCTAATTTTCCTCTGCCTTTAGCCCTTTTAAACAAATGAGCATTCCATTGATCCGCCTGAAAATAGAAAAATAATTGTAGTTAATTGGAAGAATACTACTACTAAGGTATCTACCTTTGGAAAGACATGCATTGTTGGACATGGTAGTTTGCTGTTTGTTTGAATGTCGACATTAGGAGTCAAACAATTGGCTCGACATATGGTGGTTAAACAACACGTTATAAACCATCTTTATAGAACACCTGCTAGGTGTATATTCTCTGCACTGAACATTACTAACAGGGAAACATGATAAGCTACCACAGAGAATTATTAAAATGAGACATTTTAGTTCTGCCCAGCACTAGCTCAGCATAAGAAATTCCTAAAAAGCATGCCAGTGCTTTCCAGACACATTCCCAAAAGGATTCATGTCTAAACAACATACCGTATGTTTACTTGAAGACCACATAAAGCATATAAATATTAAATAGAATATTATTAACCTTAAGGAAAACAGGTTTAAAAGCTTAATGAGTGGGTGAAGTACAATAGAAGTGTCTATTCTCATATATTCAAATCAAATCAAATCAAATTTTATTTGTCACATACACATGGTTAGCAGATGTTAATGCGAGTGTAGCGAAATGCTTGTGCTTCTAGTTCCGACAATGCAGTAATAACCAACAAGTAATCTAACTAACAATTCCAAAACTACTGTCTTATACACAGTGTAAGGGGATAAAGAATATGTACATAAGGATATATGAATGAGTGATGGTACAGAGCAGCATAGGCAAGATACAGTAGCTGATATCGAGTACAGTATATACATATGAGATGAGTATGTAAACAAAGTGGCATAGTTAAAGTGGCTAGTGATACATGTATTACATAAGGATGCAGTCGATGATATAGAGTACAGTATATACGTATGCATATGAGATGAATAATGTAGGGTATGTAAACATTATATAAGGTAGCATTGTTTAAAGTGGCTAGTGATATATTTACATCATTTCCCATCAATTCCCATTATTAAAGTGGCTGGAGTTGAGTCAGTGTCAGTGTCAGTGTGTTGGCAGCAGCCACTCAATGTTAGTGGTGGCTGTTTAACAGTCTGATGGCCTTGAGATAGAAGCTGTTTTTCAGTCTCTCGGTCCCAGCTTTGATGCACCTGTACTGACCTCGCCTTCTGGATGATAGCGGGGTGAACAGGCAGTGGCTCGGGTGGTTGATGTCCTTGATGATCTTTATGGCCTTCCTGTAACATCGGGTGGTGTAGGTGTCCTGGAGGGCAGGTAGTTTGCCCCGGTAATGCGTTGTGCAGACCTCACTACCCTCTGGAGAGCCTTACGGTTGAGGGCGGAGCAGTTGCCGTACCAGGCGGTGATACAGCCCGCCAGGATGCTCTCGATTGTGCATCTGTAGAAGTTTGTGAGTGCTTTTGGTGACAAGCCGAATTTCTTCAGCCTCCTGAGGTTGAAGAGGCGCTGCTGCGCCTTCTTCACGATGCTGTCTGTGTGAGTGGACCAATTCAGTTTGTCTGTGATGTGTATGCCGAGGAACTTAAAACTTGCTACCCTCTCCACTACTGTTCCATCGATGTGGATAGGGGGGTGTTCCCTCTGCTGTTTCCTGAAGTCCACAATCATCTCCTTAGTTTTGTTGACGTTGAGTGTGAGGTTATTTTCCTGACACCACACTCCGAGGGCCCTCACCTCCTCCCTGTAGGCCGTCTCGTCGTTGTTGGTAATCAAGCCTACCACTGTTGTGTCGTCCGCAAACTTGATGATTGAGTCGGAGGCGTGCGTGGCCACGCAGTCGTGGGTGAACAGGGAGTACAGGAGAGGGCTCAGAACGCACCCTTGTGGGGCCCCAGTGTTGAGGATCAGCGGGGAGGAGATGTTGTTGCCTACCCTCACCACCTGGGGCGGCCCGTCAGGAAGTCCAGTACCCAGTTGCACAGGGCGGGGTCGAGACCCAGGGTCAAGGTCAAGACATCCTGGTCCGTGACTGGGCTGGATTTCTTCCTGTAGTCCGTGATTGACTGTAGACACTGCCACATGCCTCTTGTGTCTGAGCCGTTGAATTGAGATTCTACTTTGTCTCTTTACTGACGCTTAGCTTGTTTAATAGCCTTGCGGAGGGGATAGCTGCACTGTTTGTATTCAGTCATGTTACCAGACACCTTGCCCTGATTAAAAGCAGTGGTTCGCGCTTTCAGTTTCACACGAATGCTGCCATCAATCCACGGTTTCTGGTTAGGGAATGTTTTAATCGTTGCTATGGGAACGACATCTTCAACGCACGTTCTAATGAACTCGCACACCGAATCAGCGTATTCGTCAATATTGTTATCTGACGCAATACGAAACATCTCCCAGTCCACGTGATGGAAGCAGTCTTGGAGTGTGGAGTCAGCTTGGTCAGACCAGCGTTGAACAGACCTCAGCGTGGGAGCCTCTTGTTTTAGTTTCTGTCTGTAGGCAGGGATCAACAAAATGGAGTCGTGGTCAGCTTTTCCGAAAGGGGGGCGGGGCAGGGCCTTATATGCGTCGCGGAAGTTAGAGTAACAATGATCCAAGGTCTTTCCACCCCTGGTTGCGCAATCGATATGCTGATAAAATTTAGGGAGTCTTGTTTTCAGATTAGCCTTGTTAAAATCCCCAGCTACAATGAATGCAGCCTCCGGATAAATCGTTTCCAGTTTGCAGAGAGTTAAATAAAGTTTGTTCAGAGCCATCGATGTGTCTGCTTGGGGGGGATATATACGGCTCTGATTATAATCGAAGAGAATTCTCTTGGTAGATAATGCGGTCTACATTTGATTGTGAGGAGTTCTAAATCAGGTGAACAGAAGGATTTGAGTTCCTGTATGTTTCTTTCATCACACCATGTCACGTTAGTCATAAGGCATACGCCGCCGCCCCTCTTCTTACCAGAAAGATGTTTGTTTCTGTCGGCGCGATGCGTGGAGAAACCCGTTGGCTGCACCGCCTCGGATAGCGTCTCTCCAGTGAGCCATGTTTCCGTGAAGCAAAGAACGTTACAGTCTCTGATGTCCCTCTGGAATGCTACCCTTGCTCGGATTTCATCAACCTTGTTGTCAAGAGACTGGACATTGGCAAGAAGAATGCTAGGGAGTGGTGCACGGTGTGCCCGTCTCCGGAGTCTGACCAGAAGACCGCCTCGTTTCCCTCTTTTTTAGAGTCGTTTTTTTGGGTCGCTGCATGGAATCCACTCCGTTGTCATGTTTGTAAGGCAGAACACAGGATCCGCATCGCGAAAAACATATTCTTGGCCGTACTGATGGTGAGTTGACGCTGATCTTATATTCAGTAGTTCTTCTCGACTGTATGTAATGAAACCTAAGATGACCTGGGGTACTAGTGTACTAGTGTAAGAAATAACACGTAAAAAAAAACATAAAACTGCATAGTTTCCTAGGAAAGCATAGTTTCCTAGGAAAGCATAGTTTCCTAGGAACGCGAAGCGGCGGCCATCTCTGTCGGCGCCGGAATTCAACACAATATCAATCCAATTCAACAAAAACATCAATATAATTTACACAAATATCAATCCAATAACCTCCTCTCATTCCAGAGAATGAGTGTTTCAAATCTGCTTTAGGCTTAGTCAGAGTGCACATTTAGTGAGTGAAAGCCATCCAGACATCTGTTGCTCTTTTCAGTCTCCTTCACTTGTAATTCAAATCCGGGTTTTCTCTCCGGAGGGCTATCTTTAATAAATGGAGGTGGAAATTAAAAGTAATCTAACTGAAGCCCACCATCAATCAGACCCCCCCCACACGTCTCACAGTTCTACATTTTCAAATAAAGTAAAATAAAATTGTATTTGTCACATGCGCTGAATACAATGGGTGTAGACTTTACTGTGGAATGCCTTCTTATGAGCCCTTCCAAACGATGCAGAGTTAAAAGGCAGATATGTACATTAAAGCAGGGTAAATTGGCGAGGCATAGATAATAATACAAGTATAAAGAACAGGGTAGCAGCAGCATATGATGAGTATAAAAGTGTGTGTGTGTGTTTGTGTTGTGTCGGTATGCATGTGCACTCTTAGAAAAAAAGTTCCAAAAGCAATATTAGGCTGTCCTCATAGGATAACCATTTTTGGTTACAAGTGGATCCCCTTTGGGTCCCATGTAGAACTATCTGTGGAATTGGTTCTATATTGAACCCAAAAGGGTTCTACCTGGAACCAAAAATGTTTCATCGAAGGGTTCTCCTATGGGGACAGCTAAAGAACCCTTTCAGGTTTTAGATAGCAGCTTTTTTTTCGAAGAGTGTGTGACGTGTGTGTGTGGGGGTGGGGGGGGGGGTTGTGTGAGTGTATGTGTATAAAGTGTGTATATATAGTTTTGTGAGTGTGCATAGAGTCAGTGCAAGATAGGGTCAGTGCAGATAGTGCAGGTAATCATTTAATTAACTATTTAGCAGTCTTATGGCTATTTAGCAGTCTTATGACTTAGGGGGTAGAAGCTGTCTTGGAGCCTGTTGGTCTGAGAGCCGGTCCTCCGGTATCGTTTGCGGGTAGCAGAGTGAGGGTAGCAGAGTGAACAGACTCTGGCTTGGGTGAGTTGAGTCTTTAGCAAGGCTAGGGGCTTCTTCTGACACGGCCTGATATAGAGGTCCTGGATGGCAGCGAGCTTTGCCCCAATGATGTACTGGGCTGTCCGCATCACCGTCTGTAGCGCTTCGCGGTCGAGGGTGGTGCATTTGCCACACCAAGCGGTGATGCAGCCATTCAAGATGCTCTCGATGGTACAGCTGTAGAACTTTTTAAGGATCCGAGGACCTATTCCAAATCTGTTCAGCCTCCTGAGGGGGAAGAGGTGCTGTCGTGCCCTCTTCACGACTGTGCAGTGTGTGTGTGGACCATGTTAAGTCCTTAGTGATGTGGATGCCAAGGAACTTGAAGCTCTCGACCCGCTCCACTACAGCCCTGTCAACGTGGATGGGGGTGTGCTCTCCCCTATTTCTCCTGTAGACCATAATCAGCTCTTTGGTCTTCCTGACATTGAGGGAGAGGTTGTTGGCCTGGCACCACACTGCTAAGTCCCTGACCTCCTCTCTATAGGCTGTCTTATCGCCGTCGGTGATCAGGCCTACCACCGTTGTGTCGTCAGCAAACTTAATGATGATGTATGAGTCTTGCATCGCCACGCAGTCATGGGTTAACACGGAGTACAGGAGAGGACTAAGCATACACCCCTGAGGGTCCTTCATGTTGTCGGTCAGCGTGGCGGAGGTGTTGTTGTCTACCCTCACCACCTGGGCCCGGCCTGTCAGGAGATCCTGGATTCAGTTGCAGAGTGAGGTGTTCATCCCCAGGGTCCCCAGCTTGGTGATGAGTTTGGAGGGGATTATGGTGTTGAACGCTGAGCTTTAATCTATGAACGGCATTCTCACATAATTATTTCCCCTCTTGTCCAGGTGGGAGTGGGCAGTGTGAAGTGCAATTGAGACAGCGTCATTTGTGGATCTGTTGGGGCTGTATGTGAATTGGAGTGGGTCCAGATTGTCTGAGATGATGGTGTTGAGGTATGTCATGACCAGCCTTTCAAAGCACTTAATAATTACAGATATGAGTGCTACAGGGCAATAGTCATTTAGTCAGGTTACCTTGGTTACCTTTAATTATGTTGGGCTGTTTGGCTGAAGCAATTTCATATCATCACTATGCAGAGTGTAGTCCATGAGCCAGATCCCCAAGTTTGGGCTGTTGGGCTCACATGGGCCGACGATGTCTCATAGTGATTTTCTTGAAGGTCTATGTCCCTAGAGTTGGAACATGTGTGAGGCAATGGCAGTGAGGAAATGGCAGCTTTATCTGTGTTATCACTCTTTCTTTCATCCCTCCATCCCATTCATTTTTCCCAGTGGTGTAAAATACTTAATAAAAATACTATAAAGTACTACTTAAGTAGTTTTTGGTGTGTATGTACTTTACTGTTTACTTCACTACATTCCTAAAGAAAATGATGTACATTTTACTCCATACTTTTTCCCTGAAAACCAAAAGTAGTCCTTATATTTTGAATGCTTAGCAGGAAATGGAAATGGTCCAATTCACTCACCTATATCAAGAGATCATCCATGGTCATCCCTACTGCCTCTGATCTGGTGGACTCACTAAACACAAATGCTTAGTTTGTAAATCATGTCTGCATGTTGTATTATGTCCCTGGCTATCCATAAATACATTTTAAAAAACAAGAAAATTGTGCTCTATGGTATGCTGAATATAAGTCATTTCAAATTATTTGGACTTTTACTTTTGATACTTAAGCATATATTTTTGCATTTACAATGATACTTAAGTATATTTAAAACAAAATACTTTTAGACTTTTACTCAATAGTATTTTACTGGGTGACTTTCACTTTTACTTGAGTCATTTTCTATTAAGGTATTGTGGTGTCCCAGGAGGTCTATCCCAGGGGAGGGTAATAGAGGGGAGGTACGTGAGGCGACGTTGGCTCCCTCTACTGGGAATACGGGAGCTGGGCACCCCGACACAGACAGCTCTAAGTGGAGGTAATTGGAGGAAAGTGCCAACCAGGCGTGGAGGCCAAATAAAAGGAGCACGGTGGCACACCGCAGGAGAGAAGGGGGAGAGACTGACACCAAGTAAAAGTAGAGAAGAAGGACTGAGCGAAACCGAAGTGATTTTCTTTGCTATATTTATTTTCTGTCTTAGTAAAGTTGTTTTTGCGGACAAAAGCCCTGTCTCTGTGTCAATCTCTGCATGCTCAACCCAACACCCCACGGTTTACCACATATGGTGGAGAATGCTGGCATCTCAGTAGCTTTGGGTGCCGTGGGGTCGAGCGTATGGAGATTACCATGGAGGAGCTGGTGGCTCAATTCATCCTCAGCCATCAGAAGCAACAGGCTCTCCAGGACCAAGCACTGGAGGAGCAACACCAACAAAACTGCAGACTGGTAGCGGAGGTAGCCCAGTTGAAGGTTGGGAGGGCTCAGGAGTCTGGCCGGAATCAGTTCCTGGTTCAGTTAAGGGAGGAAGATGACTTGGAGTCGTATTTGTTCACCTTCAAGAGGATGGCACAGCGGGAAGGATGGCCCAAGAGGGCCAGCCTTGTTGGCACCCTACCTCTCTGGGAAGGCCCAGAAGGCCTAAGTTGATTTGAAAACTGACCAGGCTGCGAATTATGAGGGACTCAAACAGGAGATACTGAGCCGTTATGATTTCAATCTCGCACGCCGTGAACAACTGGTCCACAACTGGGCCTTTGACCCCAACCGTTCCCCCCGGGCTCAGATGAGCGACCTGGTGTGCCTGACCAAGGGCTGGCTACTGACGGAAGTACCGTCCCTCCCGATGCTCGACAAGCTCGTCCTGGAAAAATACCTTCGGGCCCTGCCATATGAGATGAAGAAGACGGTGAGCATGCAGAGCCTGGAGGAATTGCTGACCGCGGTGGAAATTCACCAGAACACCCAGGATCTGCTGAAAGGTGCCCAAGCGGAGAGAGGATACGCTGTGAGGGGGACGAACAACACAGAGGCGAGGAGCTGAAGAGGGCCCGGACAGAACCAGCCGAGGCTGTAAAGCGGGAGGGTGACCCAAACCGAAGCCGGTGGCTGCTGGACCCAGATCAGTCGAGCTATACCTCACGTGGAGCTATCCGTGCCGGGAGGGGGCTATGCCCTCCGCATCTCCCAGCTCTAGGGTAACCCGGATGGCGAGTTAAGTCACCTCCTGTTGGGCGCACACCGAGACAGCCCCTCCGGAGGGTTCCTGTGCGAATAAATGGCATCGACACCAGTGCTCTGCTGGACTCCGGCAGCATGGTGACCCTGGCCCACCGGGGAACAAGGAGGTGACAGTGTCCTGGGGACACGAAGAGGTATCCAACGGTGCCAGTGAGGATAACCACCCCAAGGGGGGAGTGCCAGATGCACGTGGGAGCTGTTCCTAATAACCTATCCGTGTCCATTCTCCTAGGTCGAAAAAGCCCTCTCTTCCAGGCACTGTGGAGGAGGGACCTGGGAAGGCGAGCACGGGAGGTAGGAAGAAAAGAAAAACGGACGGTGGCCTGTGCAACCCAACCCCCGCCACAAGAGGTGTCCACTGGGCCCGAGTCGGACCCGGAGGAGGGAGACGACCCTGCTCCGGCAAGCGAGCCACCGGGCAAGGAAGACCTCAGGCTCCCCTTTATGGAGGTGGAGGCCCTAGATGGACCTCCCGACATGGGAATCCTCACAGGTCAGTTTGGGATGGCCCAGTTAGAAGACCCCAATCTCCAGAACGCTAGGGGCCAGGTGATTGTGGTGGATGGGGTACTGTTACCTGGGGTAAGTGATTGGCGGTACCCCCACTTCACAATCAAGCATAATTTATTGTATCAGGTAGTAAAGCATAATGGGGAGACAAAAGACTTATTACTCATACCCAGCCAGTATGTTAGGACTGTTGCAGCTTGCCTACACCCACCTGCATGGGGCCACCTGGGGATGGAGAAAACCAGGGAGCGGATCGGGAACTGGTTCCACTGGCCCATAGTCAAGCGCGCCGTGGAGGCTACTGCCATAGTTGCCTGGCATGCCAGATCACAGCTCCGAGGGTGCATTATCGAAACCCTTTGGTTCCTTTGCCCATTATAGGAGTGCCATTTGAGTGGGTGGCAATGGATCTGGTGGGTCCATTGGTGAAGACCGTGAGGGGAGACAATACATCCTGGTAATCATGGATTAACACCACCCGGTATCCTGAGGAAATACCGCTAAGCATGGCGGCAGTAAAGGGTATCGCACGGGAGCTCTTCCATTTATTTAGCCAGGTGGGTATTCCGCGGGAAATTCTGACAGACCAGGGCACTGCATTCATGTCTCGTGTGATGAAAGATGTCTGCAATCTGTTGGTGAGGACCAGTGTGTACCATCCATAAATGGACGGGCTGGTAGAACGCTTCAATAAGACCCTAAAACAGATGCTGAAGAAGGTCATCGAGAGAGACGGGAGGAACTGGGACCAGCTGCTGCCCCACATGATGTTTTCAGTGCGCGAGGTATCCCAAGCATCCACGGGGTTCTCCCCCTTTGAGCTCCTGTATGGCCGTCAGCCTTGCGGGCTGCTGGACCTAGCCAAGGAGGTCTGGGAAGAGCAGCCGACCCCCCCCCCCTTCGCAGTGAAGTAGAACATGTGGAGGAGATGAGGGAGAGGATGAGGGCGATTTGGCCAGTGATGAGAGAACACATGCCCAGGAGCATGTCAACAACCCAGGGGCCCAACCACGAGAGTTCCTTCCCGGTGAGAAGGTCTTGGTGCTGATCCTTACAATGGAGAGGAAATTCCTGGCTACGGGCCCTATGACATTGTTGAGCGGGTAGGCGACATCAACTATAAGGTCCACCAACCGGGGTGGAGAAAACCCCTCCAGCTTTACCATGTTAACTTACTGAAGAAATGGCACGCACGCGAGGTCATGTTCTCCGAGGTGCCAGGGCGCACGGATTTCGTGGAACATCGGATCCACACCCCTCCAGGAGAAAAAGTGCGTAAACGGCCATACTGGATACCAGACGCAATACCAGTGGCGGTCCAGGGGGAAGTGACGACAATGCTAGAAATGGGGGTACTGGAGGAGTCACACAGTGAGTGGTCTAGCTCCATAGTGCTGGTCCCGAAACCGGACGTAACTGTCCGCTTCTGTAATGACTTCCGGGGGCCTGAATGAGGTCAGTAAGTTTGATGCCTACCCCATGCCCCGAATGGACGAACTGATCGACCGCTTGGGGATGGCGAGTTATGTCAGCACCTTGGACATGACGAAGGGGTACTGGCAGATACCACTGGCAGAGGCCTCCCGGTAGAAGACTGCCTTCTCCACCCGGGGGGGGGCTCCACGGGGCACCAGCGACCTTTCAGCGACTCATGGACCACATCCTGCGGCCGCACAGTGAGTACGCAGCTGCTTATCTGTATGACATCATTGTGCACAGCGACAGTTGGGAGTCATCTTTGTAAGTTACAGGCCGTGGTTGATGCGCTAAGGAATGCAGGCCTGACCGCAAACCCCCACAAGTGCAAGCAGGACTTCGCCGAGGTGGAGTACCTGGGATATCAGATCGGGAGGGGAAATGTGAAACCCCAAGAACAAAATGTCCTGCCATTAGAAGATGGCCGGTCCCCCGAACCAAGAGGCAGGTGAAGTCATTCCTGGGTTTAGCAGGGTACTACAGTAGATGTGTACCTAACTTCTCAAAACATCTCCTGGTCCAGAGAGATGTGTCTGACACAGGGGTAGGGGCTGTTTTGTCCCAGGAGCAGGAAGGTGAGGAGCACCCCATCATGTATGTCAGCAGGAAGCTCCTCCCGAGGGAGAAGAAATACTTGATTGTCGAGAAGGAGGGACACCCTCAAGTATTACCTCCTCAGGAGGAAGTTCACCCTAATCACTGACCATGCCCCCCTTGTGTGGATGGCAAGAGGTAAGGACACGAATGACTGTGTCACCCACTGGTTCCTGTCCTTACAACGATTCTCTATCATCCACAGGTCGGGGGCCCAGCACGGCATATTGGGACGCCCTATCCAGGAGGGATGCAGACCTAGCCCTGAGCATGCCTCCCTTCCAGTCGGGGCTAAGGGGGGTAATGGAGGGGAGGTGCGTGAGGCGACGTTGGCTCCCTCTGTTGGGAATACGGGAGCTGGGCACGCCGACACGGACAGATCTAAGTGGAGGTAATTAGAGGAAAGTGCCAACCAGCCGTGGAGGCCAAATAAAAGGAGCACGGTGGCACACCGCCGGAGAGAAGGGAAAGGAAAGTCTTTGTCTTCAGGCCTGGAGGGAAGCCAAAGTCATTCCGCTACCCAAGATTGGTAAAGCGGCCTTTACTGGTTCTAACAGCAGACCTTTCAGCTTGCTGCAAGTTCATAGCAAACTGTTGGAAAAAATTGTGTTTGACCAAATACAATGCTACTTCTCTGTAAATAAATGGTTCAGCATGCTTATAGAGAAAGGCACTCAAAATGCACTGCACTGACATAATTGACTGATGATTGGTTGAAATAAATTCATAAGAAGACTGTGGGAGCTGTACTGTTAGATTTCAGTGCAGCCTTTAAATATTATTGACCATAACCTGTTGTTGGGAAAACGTATGTGTTATGGCTTTTCCACCTCTGCCCAATCGTGGATTCAGAGCTATCTATCTAATAGTGTTTTCTTAAATGGAAGCTTCTCTAATGTCAAGCATGTAAAGTGTGGTGTACTCTAGGGCAGCTCTCTAGGCCCTCTACTATTTTCTATTTTTACCAATGACCTGCCACTGGCATTAAACAAAGCATGTGTGTCCATGTATGCTAATGAAATCACTGAAACCCTGAAAGAGTTGCAGTCTGTTTTGAAATGGGTGGCAAGTAATAAACTGCCCCTGAACGTCTCTAATACTAAGAGCATTGTATTGTATCTTATATAGTGCAGGTGAACAGCAAACCTGGTTTAAAAAAACAAATAAGCAACACCTCATGGCACAACGTCTCTCCCCCATGTGGCCTACTTGTTGTGTGTACTGACATGTACAGTATCAGTCAATAGTTTGGACATGCCTACTCATTCCAGGGTTTTTCTTTATTTGTACTATTTTCTACATTGTAGAATAGTGAAGACATCGAAACTATGAAATAACACAGATGGAATATTGTAGTAACATTAACATGTAACATTAACATTAAATGTATGTAAATCGTAAAGTATTTTGTCAGTAATGTCTTTTCGTTAAATGTCGGACCTCAGTAAGACTAGCTGTCACCATTGGCACCGGCTAATGGGGATTCTAATAGATCAAATCAAATATCAGTATACATTACAAGTTATTGCTCACATACACCCTTTAATCATACAGTTGAAGTCAGAAGTTTACCTTAGAAAAATACATTTAACTCAGTTTTTCACAATTCCTGACATTTAATCCTAGTAAAAATTCCCTGTCTTAGGTCAGTTAGGATCACCACTTTATTTTAAGAATGTGAAATGTCAGAATAATAGTAGAGAGTGTAACGGCTGTTGGTGGAAGAAGACCAAGGTGCAGCGTGGTACGTGTTCATATTTATTTATTGAACACTAAAATAACAAAAATAACAAAGAGAACGAACGAAACCGAAACAGTTGTCTGGTGCAAACACAAAACAGAAAACAACTACCCATAAAACCCATGTGGGAAAAAGCTACCTGAGTATGGTTCTCAATCAGAGACAACGATAGACAGCTGCCTCTGATTGAGAACCACACCCGCCAAACAACAAAGAAATACAAAACATAGAAAATGAACATAGAATGCCCACCCTAGTCACACCCTGGCCTAACCAAAATAGAGAATAAAAGACTCTCTATGGCCAGGGCATGGCAGAGAGAATTATTTATTTCAGCTTTTATTTCTTTCATCACATTCCCAGTGGGACAGAAGTTTATATTCACTCAATTAGTATTTGGTAGCATTGCCTTCAAATTGTTTAACTTGGGTCAAATGTTTCGGGTAGTCTTCCACAAGCTTCCCACAATAAGTTTGGTGAATTTGGCCCATTCCTCCAGACAGAGCTGGTGTAACTGAGTCAGGCTTGTAGGCCTCCTTGCTCGCACACGCTTTTTCAGTTCTGCCCACAAATGTTCTATAGGGTTGAGGTCAGGGCTTTGTGATGGCCACTCCAATACCTTGACTTTGTTGTCCTTAAGTCACTTTGCCACAACTTTGAAAGTATGATTGGGGTCATTGTCCATTTGTAAGACCTATTTGCGACCAAGCTTTAACTTCCTGACTGATATCTTGAGATGTTGCTTCAATATATCCACGTAATTTTATTTTCTTATGATGCCATCTATTTTGTGACATACACCAGTCCCTCCTGCAGCAAAGCACCCCCACAACATGATGCTGCCGCCCCCATGCTTCACCGTTGGGATGGTGTTCTTCAGCTTGCAAACCTCCCCCTTTTTCCTCCAAACATAATGATGGTCATTATGGCCAAACAGTTCTATTTTGTTTCATCAGATCAGAGGACATTTCTCCAAAAAGTACGATCTTTGTCCCCATGTGCATTTGCAATCCGTAGTCTGCCATTTTTATGGCGGTTTTGGAGCAGTGGCTTCTTCCTTGCTGAGCGGCCTTTCAGGTTCTGTTGAAAATAAGAATTTGTTCTTAACTGACTTACCTAGTTAAATAAAGTTAAATAAAGGTTAAAATATATATATATATATATATATATATATATATATATATATATATATATATATATAGGACTTGGTTTACTATGGATATAGATACTTTTGTACCTGTTTCCACCAGCATCTTTCACAAGGTCCTTTGCTGTTGTTCTGGGATTGATTTTCATTTTTCGCACTAAAGTACGTTCATCTCTAGGAGACAGAAAACATCTCCTTCCTGAGCGGTATGACAGCTGTGTGGTCCCATAGTGTTTATACTGCATACTATTGTTTGTACAGATGAATGTGGTACATTCAGGCGTTTGGAAATTGCTCCCAAGGATGAACCAGACTTGTTGAGGTCTACAATTGTTTTTATGAGGTCTTGGCTGATTTCATTGATTTTCCCATGGTGTCAAGCAAAGAGGCACTGAGTTTGAAGGTAGGCCTTGAAATAGATCCACAGGTACACCTCCAAAACTATAGTTTGTTAACAAGAATTTGTGGAGTGGTTGAAAAAATTGTTTTACTGACTCCAACCTAAGTGTATGTAAACTTCCGACTTCAACTGCATATCATTGGAAAGATTCAGAGCTATACATCAGACACATTTTTGGAATGTTGTGGTCAACAGAACCTTGACCATTGAGCTATAGGATACCATGATACCTTTGATCTCTAGGAGCGGCAGTGGCCAGTAACCGAAAGGCCGCTGGTTCGAATTGCCAAGCCGACTATGTGAAAAAAATATGTTGATGTGCCCATGAGCAAGGCATTTAAGATGAGCATCTGCTAAATGACAACAATTGTAAACATGTAAATGATGCTACCAAGATTACGGATAATCCTGAATGATTCGTGAATAATTAGTTGCAGAGTGTCAAAGACCATACCCCCAAGACATGCTAACTTCTCACCATTACCAATAACAGGGTAGGTTACTTGTATGAAATATAATTGTAGTATGGCCAATAAAATCTTAACATTTTTGTTGTGATGTACAATACACAACCAAATGAGCCAGGTGTGCCAGAAATAAAGATGTTCAATTATTTATAGAGCTGTGGTAAGAATATGCCCAAAAAGCTGTGTGAATTGCAGATTTCTGAATATGTCATAATTGCAACATTTAATCTTCAAACATATAAAAATGTTATCCTATTAACTCTTTTCATAAAATGCCAATACATTTAACCTAGTATATTGATGATGAGAGCAGCAAACCATTACACATAGTTTGACTCAATTAAGGTGTATTCTTACTATGGGCCCATAGCAGATTGGTCTGTTACTAGAATACTAAAAGTAATATAATTGGCCTCAACAGGCCCAACATTGGATTTTTACTACATTGTAATGGAATATATGGGGCAGGTTTATAGTCCTCAGTTAAAGGATAACATTGTTTATAATTTTAATCATCCCAAATCCATGATTATTTAGATGTTTAAATCCATTTCACATGTTTGAAGATGAAGTATTGCAATTACGGATTGAAACATACAGAAATGAGTGATTCGGACAGGTTTTGGGAACATTCTTACCACAGTTCTGTGAATAATTGAACATCTTTACATATCTGTCGCACTTGGTTCATTTGGTTGTGTATTTTACATCACCATGAACATTTTAAGATATTATTGGGCAAGCTACAATTATGGTCATACAAAATTTAGTTGTTTGGCGGCCATATTGGATACGTGAATCCTTTGATGGCCCTGTTTCTACAAATCTTCTTAATACCCTGTTCTGGCTGTGTGTATGAAATGTTGTGCCTCTATCACCAAATGTATAATCCAAAAACATAGCTGCCCAACTACATGGAATTCAATAGCTAATCTTCTGACATTTGAATGTCAATTGGCTATTTTTAAACAATAGTTGTAGCTGATAGCAAAGTTCATTATATTACATATAATTTGAAAGGTAATTTTATGACATTTCAGAACTCAATTCAAAAGGAACTCGCATATCTGAGCAATCTTATTTGCAGGTGCATGGCAACAATTGAACAAGATGAAGGAAAAAAGAAACCGCACACTGCTCTTGATAGTATCACCGATATTTAATAAGCTTACGTATCGGCCTCACGGCCTTCGTCAGAGATTTTGTGATTTTTTAAAAATGTTCACCCTTATGTAAACCTAGCCCCACCCACATCCGTTCCACACATCGAAGGGGGTTGGAGGCAAAGGAAAAACAAATAAGTGCTACCAAATATAACAATATGCATTTCATAAATATTACACACGTGTATAAATAAGACGTATGAAATACGTCTGTAAAACCACAATGAGGACATGTTTTCATTAGTCATTGGGTACATTATACGAAAAACATAGTAATCTTAAATAGGCACATAATTCATGTTCAAATTCACAACATAACATACGTAGGCATTTCATCATTAAGTCCTTTAGGAAATAATGTCTGGAGGGTGAAAATCCCAAAACATTCTCTTTTACTCAGAGTTTTATTGATATCACCTCCCCTGTCTGATATCTTAACTTTCTCTATGCCACAAAATCTAAAGGTAGAAATGTCATGCTTTCAGGTCACTGAATCATACTATCAAGAGCAGTGTTCAGTTTCCTTTTTCCTTTTTCCTTCATCATGACATTTCAGAAGCACTTCAAATGTATCAGGGTTTCGTTTTTTAAACTACTTATACAGGTAATTATGATATGTACCCTAGAGATCAAAGGTCAAGGTTCTGTTGACCTGAACATTCCAAAAATGTGTCTGATGGATAGCTGTGAATCTAAGCTCTCCAATGATATACTGTACAATTAAAGGGTATACGTGAGTAATAACTTGTGCAAAGGAGGCTGGTGGGAGGAGCTATAAGAGGACATGCTAATTGTGATGGCTGGAATGGAATAATGGAAACAAACACATCAAGCATATGGAAACCACATGTTTGACTCCAGCCATTACAATGAGCCTGTCCTCGTATAGCTCCCACCACCAGCCTCCTCTGATTTTGTTATATACCAACATTGTTTGTAATAGGGTAAAATTCTTATGGGAAAACTGAATGGGATGGAGGGATGAAAGAAAGTGTGATAACACAGAGGAAGCTACCATTGCTTCACTGCAATCACACATTTACCAACTTTAGGGACGTTCAAGAAAATCACTATGAAACATCATCGGCCCAAGTGAGCCCGACCAAACCCACTGGCTCATGGACTAGAGATGATTGGAAGAAAAATAATTCTGTATTGTGGTCAGTAGGTCATCATCTACCAGCTGCAGGCTGTACCTTTAAAGAACTGTTTAATAAATTACTAAGTTTGACCTTAAAGAAAATGGAAGTAAGCCTTGTCTGCTAACAACAGATACCTTGCTGTGACTATTACATTTAAAGGCCTTAATTTCATTGTTTCAATTTTGCATATTCATCTAATGACATATATCTTTACAGTGTTCTCTGCAGTTTGAACTCTCTGCTGCCATCGGTTGCTCTGCTCATTCCTGCGAAATACACAATCGTGAGAGTCATTATTGCTCTGGGCTTCAATTGCCTTGCTGTGTCATGACGAATGGCAACTTTAATTCTGATTGTGTTGGAAATGACATGATGGTAACTGAAGTCATGTGATGTGAATTAAGCTGTTGCAGATTTTGTGTCCCCTGACAGTATGGTCATAAATGGAAGAAACTATTTGGAACTTGTTTGTAAATCTGTCAGTGTTTTTGTGCCTGAGCTTAACAGCAGTATCTGTGACAACAGCATGAGAATCCACGGAGTCCAGTACAAGTTGTTTAAAATAGGTGGCTCATAGAGGCTTATCACAGTCTTTGGGCATCAAGGAGTATTGTCACTTCAAATGTCCAAGTAAATTAACTAAAACAATACTGTCATACAGATCTGCATAATTACTGAAATCAATTACATTAACTAATCATCAAACTCATTAATATATACTCAAACTCATAAATAAATATTCATTAGTCAATATTCAGCATTAACTTTACTGAGAATGAAATGTGATAGGCTTATCAGGTCGTCATGTCTATTTGAGAGACTTATCCACAAAATAATAAACAGCTACCATCTCCCACTACATGTCATTCTCAAATGCATAGCCTATCATACTGTCACCAAAACCCACAAAGATATTCCACAAATCCCTGCTGTAGCGGCATCTCCCAGAGATTATTAAAAATGTATGGTGAATTTTGCAGGAAAATTGCAGTAAAGTATTAGGCAAACAATGTGAATGAATTATGGCGTTAATAACTTTGATCCCTTGCACATCTCTGGCACTAGTCTTCCACAACATTTGCACACCTACCTTATATCCATTCTTGATGATTGATGTGCATGGACACACTTCCCCAATTTCTTGTTTCTTCAGATTATTTTCAGCTCTGTTATTCACCTGGAATACTGTGTAGCTAATAATTGTTTCTGTTGTCTAAGAGAATTTACAGTCTCGCGGACCAGCAATGAGGCTATGATGCGCCTTCCCAGCCTCTTCAGCGCTCTAAGTACCACATGCTTTCATCATGGCTCATGTCTCCCCCTTGCGTTGAACCGCTTCCCAAGTGCTGTCATTCACATAGCCTAGGCTACTACTGTTCTTCCATCTTTCACTTGCATTAAACTGTTGTGGGGGTGCGTTTTGTTAATCATTAACCCCTGTAATCCTAAAATATGCAGTTCTGCATGCAGGAATACAGACTCCAATAGATAATTCAGCCAGTCATCAAGATCTACAATTATTTTTGACTCAGCTATGGAGGCTTCTTACAGGGTTCTGTTATTCTGATGGTAATCACTAGCCTGTAGCCTACAATGTACATTATTCCCTAAAATTAACACAGCAGGTCTAGCCCTCCACTTACACTTCACCTTCACAAGTCCATCACCTATGGGACAGCACCATCCCACTGAAATCAAATCGTATTTGTCACATGTGCCAAATACAACAGGTATTCGGTACCTTACAGTGAAATGCTTACTGACAAGCCCTTAACCAACAATGCAGTTTTGAAAAAATACATAAAGAAAAATACAAAATAAATGTAACAAATAATAAAAGAGCAGCAGTAACATAACAATAGAAAAGCTATGTACAATATGTGGGGTCACTGGTTAGTCGAAGTAATTTTGCCTCAGCAATCTCACTAGGATAAAGACCTCCTCCATTCCTGTCATTATTGAAAGAGATCGTGATACCTCACATCTCAAAATAGGGCTACTTAATGTTAGATCCCTTACTTCAAAGGCAATTATAGTCAATGAACTAATCACTGATCATAATCTTGATGTGATTGGCCTGACTGAAACATGGCTTAAGCCTGATGAATTTACTGTGTTAAATGAGGCCTCACCTCCTGGCTACACTAGTGCTCATATCCCCCGTGCATCCCGCAAAGGCGGAGGTGTTGCTAACATTTACGATAGCAAATTTCAATTTACAAAAAGAAAAATGACGTTTTCGTCTTTTGAGCTTCTAGTCATGAAATCTATGCAGCCTACTCAATCACTTTTTATAGCTACTGTTTACAGGTCTCCTGGGCCATATATAGCGTTCCTCATTAAGTTCCCTGAATTCCTATCGGACCTTGTAGTCATAGCAGATAATATTCTAATTTTTGGTGACTTTAATATTCACATGGAAAAGTCCACAGACCCACTCCAAAAGGCTTTCGGAGCCATCATCGACTCAATGGGTTTTGTCCAACATGTCTCTGGACCTACTCACTGTCACAGTCATACTCTGGACTTAGTTTTGTCCCATGGAATAAATGTTGTGGATCTTAATGTTTTTCCTCATAATCCTGGACTATCAGACCACCATTTTATTACATTTGCAATTGCAACAAATAATCTGCTCAGACCCCAACCAAGGAACATCAAAAAGTCATGCTATAAATTCACAGACAACACAAAGATTTCTTGATGTCCTTCCAGACTCCCTCTGTCTACCCAAGGACGTCAGAGGACAAAAAAACATTTAACCACCTAACTGAGGAACTCAATTTAACCTTGCGCAATACCCTAGATGCAGTTGCACCCCTAAAAACTAAAAACATTTCTCATAAGAAACTAGCTCCCTGGTATACAGAAAATACCCGAGCTCTGAAGCAAGCTTCCATAAAATTGGAACGGAAATGGCGCCACACCAAACTGGAAGTCTTCCGACTAGCTTGGAAAGATAGTACCGTGCAATACCGAAGAGCCCTTACTGCTGCTCGATCATCCTATTTTTCCAACTTAATTGATGAAAATAAGAACAATCCGAAAAAAAAGCAGCATTCCCCAAGAGAGGATGGCTTTCACTTCAGCAGTAATAAATTCATGAACTTCTTTGAGGAAAAGCTCATGATTATTAGAAAGCAAATTACAGACTCCTCTTTAAATGTGCCTATTCCTTCTAAGCTCAGTTGTCCTGAGTCTGCTCTTCCATTCCTCACAAAATGTTTAGAAAAGGATGTTGCGTAGCAACTCACTGCCTTCCTGAAGACAAACAATGTATATGAAATGCTTCAGTCTGATTTTAGACCCCGTCATAGCACTGAGACTGCACTTGTGAAGGTGGTAAATGACCTTTTAATGGCATCAGACCGAGGCTTTGCATCTGTCCTCGTGCTCCTAGACCTTAGTGCTGCTTTTAATACCATCGATCACCACATTCTTTTGGAGAGATTGGAAACCCAAATTGGTCTACACGGACAAGGTCTGGCCTGGTTTAGATCTTATCTGTCGGAAAGATATCAGTTTGTCTCTGTGAATGGTTTGTCCTCTGACAAATCAACTGTAAATTTCGGTGTTCCTCAAGGTTCCGTTTTAGGACCACTATTGTTTTCACTATATATTTTACCTCTTGGGGATGTCATTCGAAAACATAATGTTAACTTTCACTGCTATGCGGATGACACACAGCTGTACATTTCAATGAAACATGGTGAAGCCCCAAAATTGCCCTCGCTAGAAGCATGTGTTTCAGACATAAGGAAGTGGATGGCTGCAAACTTTCTACTTTTAAACTCGGACAAAACAGAGATGCTTGTTCTAGGTCCCAAGAAACAAAGAGATCTTCTGTTGAATCTGACAATTAATCTTAATGGTTGTACAGTCGTCTCAAATAAAACTGTGAATGACCTCTGCCTTACTCTGGACCCTGATCTCTCTTTTGACGAACATATCAAGATTGTTTCAAGGACAGCTTTTTTCCATCTACGTAACATTGCAAAAATCTGAAACTTTCAGTCCAAAAATGATGCAAAATCAATCCCATGCTTTTGTTACTTCTAGGTTAGACTATTGCAAGGCACTACTTTTCGGCTACCCGGATAAGGCACTAAATAAACTTCAGTTAGTGCTAAATACGGCTGCTAGAATCCTGACTAGAACCAAAAAAATGGATCATATTACTCCAGTGCTAGCCTCCCTACACTGGCTTCCTGTCAAGGCAAGGGCTGATTACAAGGTTTTACTGCTAACCTACAAAGCATTATATGGTCTTGCTCCTACCTATCTCTCTGGTATGTCCTGCCGTACATACCTACACGTACGCTACAGTCACAAGACGCAGGCCTCCTAATTGTCCCTAGAATTTCTAAGCAAACAGCTGGAGGCAGGGCTTTCTCCTATAGAGGTCCATTTTTATGTAATGGTCTGCCTACCCATGTGAGAGACGCAAACTCGATCGCAACCTTTAAGTCTTTACTGAAGACTCATCTCTTCAGTGGGTCATATGATTGAGTGTAGTCTGGCCCAGGAGTGTGAAGGTGTCACTGGTGCTCTCTCATGCCGTCCCTGGAAGGGGTGCATCACCTGAGTGGGTTGATACACTGATGTGGTCATCCTGTCTGGGTTGGCGCCCCCCCTTGGGTTGTGCCATGGCGGAGAATCTTTGTGGGCTATACTCAGCCTTGTCTCAGGATGGTAAGTTGGTGGTTGAAGATATCCCTCTAGTGGTGTGGGGGCTGTGCTTTGGCAAAGTGGGTGGGGTTATATCCTTCCTGTTTGGCCCTGTCTGGGGGTGTCCTCGGATGGGGCCACAGTGTCTCATGACCCCTCCTGTCTCAGCCTCCAGTATTTATGCTGCAGTAGTTTATGTGTCGGGGGGCTAGGGTCAGTTTGTTATATCTAGAGTACTTCTCCTGTCCTATTCGGTGTCCTGTGGGAATCTAAGTGTGCGTTCTCTAATTCTCTCCTTCTCTCTTTCTTTCTCTCTCTCGGAGGACCTGAGCCCTAGGACCATGCCCCAGGACTACCTGACATGATGACTCCTTGCTGTCCCCAGTCCACCTGGACGTGCTGCTGCTCCAGTTTCAACTGTTCTGCCTTATTATTATTCGACCATGCTGGTCATTTATGAACATTTGACCATCTTGGCCATGTTCTGTTATAATCTCCACCCGGCACAGCCAGAAGAGGACTGGCCACCCCACATAGCCTGGTTCCTCTCTAGGTTTCTTCCTAGGTTTTGGCCTTTCTAGGGAGTTTTTCCTAGCCACCATGCTTCTACACCTGCATTGCTTGCTGTTTGGGGTTTTAGGCTGGGTTTCTGTACAGCACTTTGAGATATCAGCTGATGTACGAAGGGCTATATAAATACATTTGATTTGATTTGATTTGACCAGGCAGTGATGCAACCAGGAAGCTCTCGATGGTGCAGGATCTGAGGACCCATGCCAAATCTTTTCAGTCTCCTGAGGGGGAATAGGTTTTGACGTGCCCTCTTCACGACTGTCTTGGTGCTTGGACCATGTTAGTTTGTTGGTGATGTGGACTCCAAGGAACTTGAAGCTCTCAACCTGCTCCACTACAGCCCGATGATGAGAATTGGGCATGCTCGGTCCTCCTTTTCCTGTAGTCCACAATCATCTCCTGACACCAATGTAGGATTTTATTTGTATACAGTTGACGTCGGAAGTTTACATACACGTAGGTTGGAGTCATTAAAACTCATTTTTAAACCACTCCACAAATTTCTTGTTGACAAACTATAGTTTTTGCAAGTCGGGTAGGACATCTACTTTGTGCATGACACAAGTCATCTTTCCAACAATTCTTAATAGACAGATTATTTCACTTATAATTCACTGTATCACAATTCCAGTGGGTCAGAAGTTTACATATACTAAGTTGACTGTGCCTTTAATAAACAGCTTGGAAAAATCTGTGTCAATTGGAGATGTACCTGTGGATGTATTTCAAGGCCTACCTTCAAACTCAGTGCCTCTTTGCTTGACACCATGGGAAAATCAAAAGAAATCAGCCAAGACCTCAGAAAGAAAAGTTTGAGACCTCCACAAGTCTGGTTCATCCTTAGGAGCAATTTCCAAATGCCTAAAGTTACCACATTTATCTGTACAAACAATAGTATGCAGTTATAAACACCATGGGACCACGCAGCCATCATACCACTCAGGAAGGAGATGCGTTCTGTCTCCTAGATATGAATGTACTTTGGTACGAAAAGTGAAAATCAATCCCAGAACAACAGCAAAGGACATTGTGAAGATGCTGGAGAAAACAAGTACAAAAGTAACAATATCCACAGTAAAACGAGTCCGATATCGACATAACCTGAAAGGTCACTCAGCAAGGAAGAAGCCACTGCTCCAAAACTACCATAAAAATGCAAGACTATGGTTTGCAACTTCACATGGGGACACAGATCTTACTTTTTGGAGAAATGTCCTCTGGTCTGATGAAACAAAAATAGAACTGTTCGGCCCCAATGACCATCGTTATGTTTGGAGGAAAAAGAGGGGAGCTTGCAAGCCGAAGAACACCATCCCAAGGGTGAAGTACGGGGGTGGCAGCATCATGTTGTGGGGGTGCTTTGCTGCAGGAGGGACTGGTGCACTTCACAAAATAGATGGCATCATAAGAAAAGACAATTATATGGATATATTGAAGCAACATCTCAAGACATCAGTCAAGAAGTGGGTCTTACAAATGGACAATGACCCCAAGCATACTTCCAAAGTTGTGGCAAAATGGCTTAAGGACAACAAAGTCAAGGTTTTGGAGTGGCCATCACAAAGCCCTGACCTTAATCCCATATAACATTTGTGGGCAGAACTGAAAAAGTGTGTGCAAGCAAGGAGACCTACAAACCTGACTCAGTTACAACAGCTCTGTCAGGGGGAATGGGCCAAAATTCACCCAACTTATTGTGGGAAGCTTGTGGAAGACGAAACAATTGACCCAAGTTAAACAATTTAAAGGCAATGTTACCAAATACTAAGTGAATGTATGTAAACTTTTTTGTATGTAAAATTTTCTCTACTATTATTCTGACATTTCACATTCTTAAAATAAAGTGGTGATCCTAAATGACCTAAAACAGGAAATTTTTACTAGGATTAAATGTCTGGAATTGTGAAAAACTGAGTTTCAAGTATTTTTCTAAGGTGTATGTAAACTTCCTACTTCAAATGTAAACTCAGCAAAAAAAAGAAACTTCCTCTCTCTGTCAACTGTGTTTATTCTCAGCAAACTTAACATGTGTAAATATTTCTATGAACATAACAAGATTACACAACTGAGATGTAAACTGAATAAATTCCACAGACATGTGACTAACATAAATGGAATAATGTGTCCCTATAATCCCTATAAGTAACTAGGCAAGTCAGTTAAGAACAAATTCTTATTTTCAATGACAGCCTAGGAACAGTATTCAGGGGCAGAATGACAGATTTGTGCCTTGTCAGCTCAGGAGTTTGAACTTGCAACCTTGCGGTTACTAGTCCAACACTCTAACCACTAGGCTAACCTGCTGCCCCAATGCACTGCAGTACTTAATGCAGTACTTAATGCAGCTGCTGGCCACACCAGATACTAACTGTTAAATAAAGGTAAAGTATTTTTTTTAATTTTTTTTTTTAAATCTCCTCCTCATGGACTGCACCAAATTTGCCAGTTCATGCTGTGAGATGTTACCCCACTCTTCCACCAAGGCACCTGCAAGTTCCCAGACATTTCTGGGGGGAATGGCCCTAGCCCTCACCCTCTGATCCAACAGGTCCCAGACGTGCTCAATGGAATTAAGATCCGGGCTCCTCGCTGGCCATTGCAGAACACGAACATTTCTGTCTTGCAGTAAATCATGCACGGAACGAGCATTATGGCTGGTGGCATTGTCATGCTGGAGGGTCATGTAAGGATGAGACTGCAGGAAGGGTACCACATGAGGGAGGAGGATGTCTTCCCTGTAACGCACAGCGTTGAGATTGCCTGCAATGACAACAAGCTCTGTCCGATGATGCTGTGACACACCACCCCAGACCATGACAGACCCTCCACTTCCAAATCGATCCTGCTCCAGAGTACAGGCCTCGCTGTAACGCTCATTCCTTTGACGATAAACACGATTCCCACCATCACCCCTGACGGGAAAAAACGTGACTCATCAGTGAAGAGCACTTATTCCCAGTCCTGTCTGGTCCAGCGACGGTGGGTTTGTGCCCATAGGCGATGTTGTTGCCAATGATGTCTGGTGAGGACCTGCCTTACAACAGGCCTACAAGCCCTCAGCCCTCAGTCCAGCCTCTCTCAGCCTATTGCGGACAGTCTGAGCACTTCATTCAATCAATCCCTATACCAGTCTTTCTTTTGATGTTTTTCAGAGTCAGTAAAAAGGCCTCTTTAGTGTCCTAAGTTTTCATAACTGTGACCTTAATTGTCTACCGTCTGTAAGCTGTTTGTGTCATAACGACCATTCCACAGGTGCATGTTCATTAATTGTTTATGTGTCATTGAACAAGCATTGGAAACAGTGTTTAAATTTTTTGCAATGAAGATCTGTGAAGTTATTTGGATTTTTACCAATTATCTTTGAAAGACAGGGTCCTGAAAAAGAGTTTCTTTTTTTGCAGAGTTTATATATATTTGGACCTTTATTTAACTAGGCAAGTCAGTTAAGAACAAATTCTTATTGTCTACCAAAAGGCAAAGGCCTCCTGCAGGGACGGAGGCCTGGGATTAAAAATAAATAAAATAAATAAAAGGACAAAACACACATCACAACAAGAGAGACAACACAAGACTACATAAAGTCACACCTAAGACAACAACATAGCAAGGCAGCAACACATGACAACACAGCATGGTAGTAACACAACATAACAACAATATGGTAGCCACACAACATGGTAGCAGCACAAAACAGGGTACAAAAAATATTGGGCACAGACAACAGCACAAAGGGCAAGGTAGAGGCAACAATACATCACACAAAGCAGCCACAATTGTCAGTAAGAGTGTCCACGATTGAGCCTTTGAATGAAGATATTGAGATAAAACTGTCCAGTTTGAGTGTTTGTAGCAGCTCGTTCTAGCTGCAGCGAATTGAAAAGAGGAGTGACCTAGGGATGTGTGTGCTTTGGGGACCTTTAACAGAATGTGACTGGCAGAACGAGTGTTGTATGTGGAGGATGAGGGCTGCAGTAGATATCTCAGACATGGGGGAGTGAGGCCTTTTATAAATAAGCATCAACCAGTGGGTCTTGCGACGGGAAGAGATTACCCGTTTACAGAGGAGTATAGAGTGCAGTGATGTGTCCTATAAGGAGAATTGGTGGCAAATCTGATGGCCGAAAGGTAAAGAACATCTAGCCGCTCGAGAGCACTCTTACCCTGCCGACCTATAAATTATATAAATATAAATTAAGCTCTAAACCCTCAGAGGTAGAAATAACACCTGTGGGAGGAGGGGCATTCTTCTTACCAAACCACATGACCTTTGTTTTGGAGGTGTTCAGAACAAGGTTACGGGTAGGGAAAGACTTAACCAAATATTAAAATAGGATATAGAAAGATAACCCAGATGAACAAATAGGTCAAAAATCTAACACCACCATCCTCGTAAAACAAGGTTAAACCACATGACCTTTGTTTTGGAGGTATTCAAAACAAGGTTAAGGGTAGAGAAAGCTTGTTGGACACTAAGAAAGCTTTGTTTGCCAGCTGTATCATCTGCATATAAATGGATAAGAGAGCTTCCTACTGCCTGAGCTATGTTGTGATGTAAATTGAGAAGACTGTGGGGCCTAGGTTTGAGCCTTTGGGTACTTCCTTGGTGACAGGCAATGTCATTTACAAAATAGCCTCCTGCACTCTACTCAGCAAATTGGATTGCGGTCTATCACAGTGCCATCCGTTTTGTCACCAAAGCCCCATATAGTACCCACCACTGCGACCTGTATGTCTTGTTGGCTGGCCCTCGCTTCATATTCCTCATTATACCCACTGTTTCCAGGTCATCTATAAGTCTTTGCTCGGTAAAGCCCCGCCTTATCTCAGCTCACTGGTCACCATAGCAGCACCCACCCGTAGCATGCGCTCCAGCAG
Source organism: Oncorhynchus tshawytscha (assembly GCF_018296145.1). Classification (NCBI taxonomy): domain Eukaryota; kingdom Metazoa; phylum Chordata; class Actinopteri; order Salmoniformes; family Salmonidae; genus Oncorhynchus; species Oncorhynchus tshawytscha. Next base: position 22,854,110 of record NC_056447.1, read on the forward strand.
GTATATTTCACTGGTCACCCCCAAAGCCAACTTCTCTGTTTGGCGCCTTTCCTTCCAGTTCTCTGCTGCCAATGACTGGAACGAATTGCAAAAATCACTGAAGCTGGAGACTCATATCTCCCTCACTAACTTCAAGCGCCAGCTGTCAGAGCAGCTTACAGATTACTGCCTCTGTACATAGCCCATCTGTAAATATCCCATCCAACAACCTCATCCCCATACTGTTGCTTATTTTTGTTGCTCCTTTGCATTTATTGCCTTACCTCCCTTATCCTGCCTCATTTGCATTCACTTGTATATAGACGTTTTCTATTGTATTATTGACTGTGTTTGTTTATCCCATGTGTAACTCTGTGTTGTTGTTTTTGTCGCACTGCTTTGCTTTATCTTGGCCAGGTCGCAGTTGTAAATGATAACTTGTTCTCAACTAGCTTTAAATAAAGGTGAAATAAATTAAAAATTTTAAAATCACTGCGGAGAGTTTTTTGTTTTAACGTTATTGAAGTCATGTTTAATATTGAGCGCACGGTGGCGCCAAAGGACAATAACGTTGCCCGTTTATGGCGTAAACTGACAGTGTCGTATTTTGATGACGTCACTGCAATGGCCGCTCTCACTGTATCGTGTAGGTTTTTTTTATTTCCTCCAGCATAGCAGATAAATAACCATACCATTATTTATTGTAGAGCCTCAGACAAAGAGGAAGAGAGACGGGGTTGTTCTTAACGCCGCCTGTCTTCAACGAGGTTCAGGTTGGAAAGGTGACTGAAAATATTTCAAGTTTATGTAGCTAACGTTACTGGTGTTTGTGGGGGGTTGCATTGTTAATTGAACAGACAAGCATGCTTCGATAGCAGACCAGAAAGTGCTATTTTGCGTGTATAAAGTTGCTTTTCAGTTGCATTGGTTGGTTAAACCTTTTTAACTCAATTGTGGCATCTTCTAAATACAAATCAGACGTTAGCCTCTTGTCTGGTATAGCCCTCGCAGTTTTCGGGCCTGCTTCACCCGGTAACAAGCTAACGTTAGCATTGTTGTTGTAAGCTAACGAGACATCTTTTCGTCCTACTGCGCTGAAGTTGCCTCTTAATTTGCTTATATCTAGCTACGACATTGTTCTACTAAAAACACAGAGTCCCCCAGTTTTAATAAGAAAATTGTGTTGAAGGCAGCTATGATCACCTTCTCTAGTTGAAACACAACTAGTTAACGTTCGCTTACTTCGCTAGGTAATTTACCAATAAAATGTGATTTGATATAAAATATCAATATGTAATCATCTCTGACAGACTTATTGACCTGCGTGAAGTTTACTATTCTCGAGATATGGCGGATGCACTCGCTACATGCATATCTTATTACGAACTTTGGGGCCATATGCAATCAGATTACTAGCTACAATTCGCGTTTTGACGTCTTCCATCGAGATGATTTAAATGAAATCACATTTTCTTGGTCACATACAGTACCAGTCAAGTTGACACTTACTCATTTCAGGGCTTTTATTTTTTACTACATTGTAGAAACTATGACATAACACATGGAATCATGTAGTAACCAAAAAAAGACTAATCAAAACATATTTTTGATTCTTCAAAGTAGCCACCCTTTGCCTTGACAGCTTTGCACACTCTTGGCATTCTCTCCACCATCTTTACCTGCAATGCTTTCCCAACGGTCTTGAATGAGTTCCCACATGCTGAGCACTTGTTGGCTACTTTTCCTTCACTCTGCTGTCCAACTCATCCCAAACCATCTCAATTGGGTTGAGGTTGGGTGATTGTGGAGACCAGGTCATCAGATGCATCACACTCCTTCTTGGTCAAATAGACCTTACACTGCCTGGGGGTGTAAAAACAAATGATAGTCCCACTAAGTGCAAACCAGATGGGATGGCGTATCACTGCAGAATTCTGTGGTAGCCATGCTGGTTCAGTGTGCCGTGAATTCAAAATAAATCACTGACAGTGTCACCAGCAAAGCACCATCACACCACCTCCATGCTTCACGGTGGGAACTACACATGTGAAGGTCACCAGTTCTGCGTTTCACAAAGACACAGCGGTTGGAACCAAAAATCTGAACTTTGGACTCATCAGACCACTGGTCTAATGTCTGTTGCTCGTGTTTCTTGGACCAAGCAAGTCTTCTTAATATTGGTGTCCTTTAGTAGTGGTTCCTTTGCTATAATTTGACCATGAAGGCCTGATTCACACAGTCTCCTGTGAACAGTGGATGTTGAAAAGTGTCTGTTACTTGAACTTTGTGAATCATTTACTTGGGCTGCAATTCTTGAGGCTGGTAACTTGTAACTAATGAACTGACCATCTTCAGCAGAGGTAACTCTGGGTCTTTATTTCCTGTGGCAGACCTCATGAGCCAGTTCCATCATATTTCTTGATTGTTTTTGTGACTGCACTTGAAGAAACTTTCTTAAGAAAACTTTTTAAAGTTCTTAATTTTTGATATTGACTGACCTTCATGTCTTAAAATAAGTATGGACTATTGTATCTCTTTGCTAATTTGAGCTGTTGCCATACTATGGACTTGGTCTTTTAACAAATAGGGCTCTCTTCTGTATAGCACCCCAACTGATTGGCTCAGATGCATTAAGAAGGAAAGAAATACCACAAATGAACTTCTAACAAGGTATACCTGTTAATTGAAATGCATTCCAGGTGACTACCTCATGAAGCCTGTTGAGAGAATGCCAGGAGTGTGTAAAGCTGTCATAAAGGCAAAGGGTGGCTGCTTTGGTGAATATCAAATATAAAATACATTTTGGTTACTACATGATTCCATAGTTTATTTCTTCACTATTATTCTACAATGTAGAAAATAGTATAATTAAATAAAAACCCTTGAATGAGTAGCTGTGTCCAAAATTTTGTCTGGTACTGTATGCTGAACAAAAATATAAACCCAACATGAAACAATGAATGATTTTACTGAGTTCATATAAGGAAATCAGTCAATGTTCTGTTATAATCTCCACCCAGCACAGTCAGAAGAGGACTGGCCACTCCTCATAGCCTGGTTCCTCTAGGTTTCTTCCTAGGTTTTGGCCTTTCTATGGGAGTTTTTCCTAGCCACCGTGCTTCTTCACCTGCATTGCTTGCCGTTTGGGGTTTTAGGCTGGGTTTCTGTACAGCACTTTGAGATATCAGCTGATGTAAGAAGGGCTATATAAATTGATTTGAATTTAACTAAATTCATTAGGCCCTAATCTATGGATTTCACATAACTGGGCAGGGGCGCAGTCATGGGAGGACATAGGCACACCAACCTGGGAGCTAGGCCCATATGTTTGTAAGTAACTCTGATTGACAGGGCCTAGCTCCCAAGTGGGTGGGCCTATGCCAACCTATGGCTGCGCCTAGTTTCATCAGCTGTCCGGATGGTTGGTCTCAGTTGATCCCACAGGTGAAGAAGCTGGATGTGGAGGTCCTGGGCACGTGTGGTATGCGATTTTGAGGCCTGGTTGGACATACTGCCAAATTCTCTAAAATTATGTTGCTTTATGTTTGAGAAATTAACATTATATTCTCTGGCAAAACCTCTGATGGACATTCCTGCAGTCAACATGCCAGTTGCACGCTCCCTCAAATTGAGACATCTTTGGCATTGTGTTGTGTGACGACAACTGCACATTTTATAGCGTCCTTTTCTTGTCCTCGGCACATGGTGCACCTGTGTAATGATTGTGCTGTTTAATCAGCTTTTTGATATGCCACACCTGTCAGGTGGATGGATTATCTTGGAAAAGGAGAAGTTCTCACTAACTGAGTAAACAAATTTGTTCACAAAATTGGAGTGAAATATGGAACATTTCTGTGATCTTTTATTTCAGCTCATGAAACATGGGACCAACACTTTACATGTTGCATTTATATTTTTTTCTCTGTATATTTATCAGATGTTATTGCAGGTGTATCAAAATGCTTGTGATCCTAGCTCCAACGTTGCAGTAATATCTAACGATACACACTAATGTAAAATATTGGAATTTAGAAGTATTAGGACGCGCAATGTCGGAGTCAGGACTATGTATTAGATACACCTTAGCCAACTACATTTAAACTCAGTTTTTCACAATTCCAGACATTTAATCCTCGTAAAAATTCCCTGTTTTAGGTCATTTAGGATCACCACTTTATTGTAAGAATGTCAGAAGAATAGTAGAGAGAATGATTTATTTCAGGTTTTATTTCTTTCATCACATTCCCAGTGGGTCAGAAGTTTACATACACTCAATTAGTACTTGGTAGCATTGCCTTTAAATTGATTAATTGGGCCAAATGTTTCGGGTAGCCTTCCACAAGCTTCCCACAATAAGTTGGGTGAATTGTGGCCCATTCCTCCTGACAGAGCTGGTGTAACCGAGTCAGGTTAGTAGGCCTCCTCGCTCTCACACGCTTTGTCAGTTCTGCCCACAAATTTTCTATGAGATTAAGGTCAGGGCTTTGTGATGGCCACTCCAATACCTTGACTTTGTTGTCCTTGAGCCAATTTTCCACGACTTAGGAAGTATGCTTGGGGTCATTGTCCATTTGTAAGACCCATTTGCGACCAAGCTTTATTTAACTTCCTGACTGATGTCTTGATGTTGCTTCAATATGTCCACATAATCTTCCTTCCTCATGACGCCATCTATTTTGTGAAGTGCACCAGTCCCTCCTGCAGCAAAGCACCCCCACAACATGATGCTGCCACCCCTGTGCTTCACAGTTGGGATGGTGTTCTTCGGCTTGCAAGCATCCACCTTTTTCCTCCAAACATAACGATGGTCATTATGGCCAAACAGTTCTATTTTTGTTTCATCAGACCAGAGGATATTTCTCCAAAAAGTACGATCTTTGTCCCCATGTGCAGTTGCAAACCGTAGTCTGTCTTTATGGCGGTTTTGGAGCAGTGGCGTCTTCCTTGCTGAGCGGCCTTTCAGGTTATGTCGATATAGGACTTGTTTTACTGTGGATATATATACTTTTGTACCTGCTTCCTCCAGCATCTTCACAAGGTCCTTTTCAGTTCTGGGATTGATTAGCACGTTGCGCACCAAAGTACGTTCATCTCTAGGAGACAGAACGCATCTCCTTCCTGAGCAGTATGATGTCTGCGTGAGTCCATGGTGTTCATACTTGCGTACTATTGTTTGTACAGATGAACATGGTACCTTCATGCATTTGGAAATTGCTCCCAAGGATGAACCAGACCTGTGGAGGTCTCAAACTTTCTGGGGTCTTGGCTGATTTCTTTTGATTTTCCCATGATGTCAAGCAAAGAGGCACTGAGTTTGAAGGAAGGCCTTGAAATACATCCACAGGTACACCTCCAATTGACTCAAATGATGTCAATTAGTCTATCAGAAGCTTCTAAAGCCATGACATCCTTTTCTGGAATTTTCCAAGCTGTTTATTGGCACAGTCAACTTAGTGTATGTAAACTTCTAACCCACTGGAATTGTGATACAGTGAATTATAAGTGAAATCATCTGTATGTAAACAATTGTTGGAAAAATGACTTGTCATACACAAAGTAGATGTACTAATCGACTTGCCAAAACTTTGGTTTGTTAACAAGAAATGTGTGGAGTGGTTGAAAAATGAGTTTTAATGACTCCAACATAAGTGTATGTAAACTTCTGACTTCAACTGTATGTGTGGTAAGAAGTATAGACATTATGGACAGTATATGAATATAATATGTAGTCAATCTGAAGAGTGGTATATGTACAGCAGTATTTATACAGTGCATTCGGGAATGTATTCAGACCCCTTCCCCTTTTCCACATTTTGATACCTTTCAGCCTTATTCCAAAAAGGATTGACATAAATACAAATTCTCATCAATCTACAAACAATGACGAAGTGAAAACAGGTTATTAGAAATGTTTGCTAATTTATTTACATAAGTATTCAGATCCTTTGCTATAAGACTCGGGTGCATCCTGTCCTTGAGATGTTTCTGCAACTTGACTGGCGGCCAACTGTGGTGAATTCAATTAATTGAAAAAGAAAGGGAGAGCTGCACACCCTAGGAGCTCAGATGCAATAATTAAATAACCTAATATCTAATGTTTAGACAGACAAGCTGTTTTCATCAGGATATTTCAATTCATTGGACATGATTTGGAAAGGCACACACCTGTCTATATACAGGTTGACAGTGCATGTCAGAGCAAAACCAAGCCACGAGATTGAAGGAATTGTCTGTAGAGCTCTGAGACATGATTGTATTGAGGCACAGATCTGGAGAAGGGTAGCAAAAAATGTCTGCATTGAAGGTCTCCAAGAACACAGTGGACTCCATCATTCTTAAATGGAAGAAGTTTGGAACCACCAAGACTCTTCCTAGAGCTGGCCAAACTGAGCAACCGGGGGAGAAGGGCCTTGCTCAGGGAGGTGACCAAGCACCCGATGGTCACGCTGACAGAGCTCTAGAGTTCCTCTGTGGAGATGGGAGAACCTACCAGAAGGACAACCATCTCTGCAGCACTCCACCAATCAGGCCTTTATGGTAGAGTCGCCAAACAGATGCCACTCCTCAGTAAACGTTACATGACAGCCCGCTTAGAGTTTGCGGGAAAAAAGGCACCTAAAGGACCTCCAGATCCTCTGATCATAAGAAACCAAGATTCAACTCTTTAGCCTGAATGCCAAGCATCACATCTGGAGGACACCGGTCACCATCCCTACGGTGAAACGTGGTGGTGGCAGCATCATGCTTTGAGGATCTTTTTCAGCGGCAGTGACTGGGAGACTAGTCAGGATCGAGGAAAATATGAATTGAGTGAATTAAAGCTCCAGAGCGCTCAGACTGGGGTTCACCTGAGGTTCACCTTCCAACAGGACAACGACCCGAAGAACACAGCCTAGACAATGAAGGAGTGACTTCGGGGCAAGTCTCAGTGGCCCAGACAGAGCCTGGACATGAACCTAATCGAATGTTTCTGAAGAGACCTGAAAATAGCTGTGCAGCAACTCTCATCCAACCTGACAGAGCTTGAGAGGATTTGCAGAGAAGAATGGGAGAAACTCCCCAAATACAGGTGTGCCAAGCTTGTGTCATACCCAAGAAGACTCAATGCTGTAATCGCTGCCAAAGGTGCTTCAACATGGTACTGAGTAAAGAGTCTGAATGCTTATGTAAATGTGATATTTCAGTTTATTTGTAATAATTTTGCAAAATGTCTAAAAACCCATTTTTGCTTTGTCATAATGGGGTATTGTGTGTAGATTGATGAGGGGGGAAAAGATTTAATCCATTTTAGAATAAGGCCATAAGGTAACAAAATGGGAAATGTCAAAGAGGTCTGAATACTTTCCGAATGCACTGTATAGGATAGGCCTTGACTAGAATACAGTACATACTTATGAAGTGGGTAAAACAGTGTGTAAACATTATTAAAGTGACCAGTATTCCATTACGATGTACATAGGGCAGCAGCCTCTAAGGTGCATGGTAGAGTAACTGGGTGCTAGCTGGCTAGTGACAGTGACTAAAGTTCAGGGCAGGGTACTGAGTGGAGGCTGGCTAGTGGTGACTATTTAACAGTCCGATGGCCTTGAGATTTAGTTGTTTTTCATCCTCTCGATCCCAGCTTTGATGCACCTGTACTGGCCTTCTGCATGGTACCGAGGTAAACGGGCTGTGGCTCGGGTGGCTCAAGTCCTTGATGATCTTCTTGGACTTCCTTTGACACCGGGTGCTGTAGATGTCCTGGAGAGCAATGTTCCCCCGGTGATGCGTTGTGCAGACCATGTGATCAAGCCCGACAGAATGCCCTCAATGGCGCATCTGTAAAAGTTGGATGGTTTTAGGGGCCACTCCTGAGGTTGATGAGGTGCTGTTGTGTCTTCTTTACCCACACTGTCTGTTTGGGTGGACCATTTCAGATTGTCAGTGACGTGTATGTCGAGGAACTTTAAGCTTTTCAATTCATCCACTTCGGCTCATCGATGTGGTTGGGGGCATGCTCCCTCTTCTGTCTCCTGAAATCCATGATCAGCTCCTTTGTTTTGTTGACGTCGAGGGAGAGGTTATTTTCCTGGCACCACTCTACCAGGGCCCTCACCATCTTCCCGGTAGGCTGTCTCGTCGTCGTTGGTAATCCGGCATACCACTATTATTGTCTGCAAACTTGATGATTGAGTTGGAGGCGTGCATGGCCACGCAGTCATGGGTGAACAGGGAGTACAGGAGGGAGCTGAGCACACACCCTTGTGCGGACCCTGTGGTGAAGATCAGTGGAGTGGAGATGTTGTTTCCTACCTTGGTGGCCTGTCAGGAAGTACAGGGCCCAGTTGCACAGGGTGTGGTTGAGACCCAGGGCCCTCACCACTTGGTGGCCTGTCAGGAAGTACAGGGCCCAGTTGCACAGGGTGTGGTTGAGACCCAGGGCCCCAAGCTTGATGATGAGTTTGTTAGGGTAACATGGTGTTGAAGGCTGAGCTGTAGTCTATGAACAGCATTCTTACATAGGTATTCCGCTTGTCCAGATGGGAGAGGGCTGGGTGCAGTGTGATGATGATTGCGTTATCTGTGGATCTGTTGGGGCGGTATGCAAATTCCAGTGGGTCTAGGGTGTCGTAAGGTGGAGGTGATATGATCCTTAACTAGCCTCTCAAAGCACTTCATGATGACAGAAGTGAGTGCTATGGAGCGATAGTCATTTAATACTGTTATTTTTGCTTTCTTGGGAACAGGAACAATGGTGGACATCTTAAAGCAAGTGCAGACAACAGACTTGGATAGGGATTGAATATGTCTGTAAACACTCCAGCCAGCTGATCTGCGCATGCTCTGACGCGGCTAGGGATGCCGTCTGAGCCGGCAGCCTTGCGAGGGTTAACACGCTTAAATGTTTTACTAATGTCGGCCACGGAGAACGAGAGCTCACAGTCCACGGGAGCGTTGGTGGCCCGTGTTGGTGTCACTGTGTTTTCCTCGAAGGTGTTTAGGTTGTCTGGGAGAAAGACGTTGGTGTCCACGACGTGGCTGGTTTCCCTTTATAATCTGTGATTGTCTGGAGTCCTTGCCACAAATGTCTCGTATCTGAGCCGTTGAATTGCGACTCCACTTGATTGCCTTACGAAGGGCATGACTGTTTGTACTCAACCATTTTCCCAGTCACCTTGCTGTGGTTAAATGCGGTGGTTCACGCTTTCAGGTTATTTTGGCAGTTATCTGTATATTGCCTAGAGACATTGTCTTTGTGTATTAAACCAAGTGTATCTATTTTATTGACAGACAATTCTATAAGTAAATTCTTTCTTCTGTTTTAGTGGATCATTCTCCAATGGACACCCCTGAGAGTCCCACCCAGTCTCCTGAAAGCCCCAACCAATCACCCCAATCCCCAGAGGAAGAGAGGGGAATTTCTGACAGTGAGTTCCTGGCATCCCCCGAGGAGGAGGAGGACAGGCTGCTCTCTGACAGTGAGCTGCTGAATGATGAAGACAACGGTGGTTTAGATGAAGAGGGCGGTGAAGGTGGGGACTCTGAGCTGGATGATGACGAAGATGGGGGGGTAGTTCAGGAGCGTATCTCTGACCCAGAGGATGATGAAGCTGATGGGGAAGGTGGAAGGGATAGGCATACTATTCTAGAACAGGAGCAGGAGGAGTCAGTGGGGATGGTGATGATGGGACAGGAGCGACAGGAAAGCCAATCAGATGAGGAGGACGACCGGATCAGCCAAACTCCTAAGTCCCCTGATTCTGAGCCAGAGCAGGAGAGGTCATCCCCCTTAGCTGAGGAGATGTCCAGCCATGAGAAGGAAGATGAGAGTGGGGAACCGTCTGTGAAGCTGCCAGTGGAGACAGCAGAAGTAGATGATGAAGAGGAGGAAGAGAGACTGAGGAGGAGGAGGGTGGTGGTGAATCAGATGAAGGAGGAGTTGTCGTCTGTGTCCAGAGAGCTTGATGAGCATGAGCTGGACTATGACGAGGAGGTTCCTGAGGAGCCCAATGTTCTAGCGCCTGAAGAAGATGACGAGGTGGAGAAAGGACCCAGAGAAGTGGATGAGAAAGAGGACAAGAGCGTCAAAAAGAAAGAGAAGATACCAATCCTTCCTCCATCCCCGAAAGACAGTCCACCTAAGAAGCCTGAAGAGTCCAGGGCTCAGGACAGAGGAAGGAGAGATTCCTTTCGTGACAAAAAGGACGAGGATGATGGAGAGATTGATGAGGGAGAAATAGATGTAAGTAATGTGATTTATATGCTCTCTTCAATCTGCATTATACTTTTAATCAAGAAACTGATTTCTTTGAGTATGCAGGACTACTCACACTGAGATATGGGAAGGAAGCAAAACAGGAGAACAGATCAAGTACAGAACTGCAAAGTCAGAACTGGGGCTGTTGCAGTGACCATATTACCGTCACACCAACAGGCATGTATGTGTATTGACTACAGTCAAATTCCACGTGACCGTTGAGTCACGGTAATCTCCTATGCACTCTGTACATGAATGGCACTGATGCGTTGGGACTACACAACTCGCTAACGACCGTCAGGAAGCTAATGACTTGATACGCAGTGCACTATTGTCCCTCTAATCCAGCGTTTCCCAAAGTCTGTCCTCTGGAATTTAGTTTTTTGCCCAAACACTATACAACTGATTCAAATGATCAAAGCTTGAGGTTTAGTTGATTATTTGAATCAGCTGGGTAGTGTTTGGGCAAAAACCAAAACGTGCACCCCTTGGGGTCCCGAGGACCGAATTTGAGGAACCCTGCTCTAACCACTCTGACATCAACGCAAATACACTGGAAAATCACATCAAACACTCATCATCAAAACAGTATTGTGCTTTTAAAACTCACTGTGATCGATCAACTTGAAAAAAGAAGTTCAAAAACAGGTTGAAACTAAGTGAAAAACGTGTTCGTTGTGGATCTTGTTTTAAAGCCAAACAAGGAAATGGATAGCACTTTCTAAGGGGATGATTCATTAAAAGCAATTGACGTGGCATGTAGTACACCTATAGGCATATTAGAGCTTATGCATACGCCTACATATGATCACGCCTGGGAAAAAAGTCTGAATTAATGTAATGATTGTGCCGTTATACAATACATAGCCTAATAGCCTACCACATATTCTTTGGTATGTAATTGGTAGCCTAATAGCCTACCACATATTCTTTGGTATGTAATTTGTCTAGCCTATAATCCAAAACTTAACCAATTCTAATATTTGCCTTTGAGTGTGGACTGAATTATTATACATACTGGATGGACGGTTTACCTTATGCTACGCTCCAACATTACTATCCATGAGTCTGGGAGAGAACCTACAGGCCTAGGTGATGCTGTTGGTTCATTGATTGTGCAGGGCGGCTACAGAGTAGGCTGGTTGGCCTACAATTACAGTGAATTAGTATTTGATTTATTTGATTAGCCTCACCACCATGTGTTTCCATCTCTCTCGCTCTCCTTCATTCCTTTTTGTGAGCGCATAGAGAGAAATATGTTTCATTGTGTAAACATGTTACTATCGGTGTTCCTGAACAGATTTCACTTGGTTGCTTTCCCAAACGAAGCACTGTGTGGCTGCAGCAAGAGGGTTGGAGACCCCTTGACATAGTTTGGGTAGAATATCACCAGCTCCTCAAACGGCCCAAACATTTCTATATGCAATCCACGGGAGGCTGGTGGCACCTTAATTGGGGAGGACGGGTTCGTGGTAATGACTGGAGCTGAATCAGTGGAACGGTGTCAAATATATCAAACTCATGGTTTCCAGGTGTTTGATGCCATTCCATTTGCTCCGTTCCAGCCATTATTATGAGCCGTCCTCCCCTCAGCAGCCTCCACTGATACAATCCTGTGTGGAACGCAGAGTTTTGATGATTGCCACTTAAAAGAGGATTTCAGCTTTCTACTGCAACTATTTATTTTTCAGCTGCTAATATTAAGCACATTGCTCCGCTGTAAAACCAGAGTCGCCTACCTGGCACGATGAAAAAAGGAGCTATGGTTAAAAGTAGCCTCCAGTCGCTATTCGAGTGGATACGGTCTTTTTTCCCTTGCCCCAGTTCTGCACATTTGATAATGGACCATTTTAAATCGAAACTAATTCCACATATTATTAAAGACAAGATTATATTGAGAATAATCTGATGGGTGCGAATGTGATCACTTGATGAGAGAACAGCATGTGCAGCCTGAGGCAAGGAACAGAGCACAAGCTTTTTTTGTGACTTTCTCAAATCATCAATATACTCGCATCATGCAGCCCTTATATGTTTTGATTTCTAAGACATTCTAAGGTTTGTATTAGTCACAACTAAAGTTGCAAAAAATGATTGACTTTTTAAAGGGAAGACTTTCCAAAGGCGCCCATCAGCGGCTTGTATGTGTGAAGGCCTGAAGATGCTGAACGTGTTAATTTAAAGGCAAATTACAGGGAGATCAGCAGTCATTTGCATGACAGTTACCATCTGACAACATTTAATGACCGCCATAACCCGAGTCAGAACCATGTGGCAATACAAATAACCTGCCTTGCACCCTGTCCCACTGACCTAGAGTCATAAGGTTACTTCCTCGGATGCACATGGAGAAGTGAGTTGATATTTAGCTGTTCCATTTGTGCAGGATGACGACCTGGAGGAGGGAGAGGTGAAGGACCCCATGGACAGGAAGGTCAGACCCAGGCCCGTCTGCAGGTTCTTCATGAAAGGTACCTCAACGTACTCTCCTGTGCACCACTCGCGTGTACAACACCTGTCTTTTGACGAAACTACACTGTGCAAACATTGCGTGTGCAACTTGAGCATTCCATTCTACACCAGAGACGTATCATGAAGGTTAAACCGAAGGTAAAAACGTGAACCACTTGATCAGCAACACAAGCCTTGCGTGTTGTTGCTTCACTGATGTTCTGCTTCTGTGGCCTGTGTAGCGTTTCTCCAATGTAACGGTCCTTTTGAAGCAGTGATATTGAAGACACTTGTTTCAGACAGCAGGGGGAAGCATTGTACTTCATAACTTAAATGAAGATAATGTGGTAATGGAATATTATTAGGAGCTAAGCCACATACAGCGATGATGGATGTCAACTTACACCCAAACACCATTTACTTCAAAGTATTTGAATTCAATGAAAATATGCTTTTTCCAATTCCCATGTGTCTGTTTTCAAAATGATACAGCTCTGTTTTTCTTTTCCAGGTAACTGCACATGGAGTATGAATTGTAGGTTCATCCATCCAGGGGTCAACGACAAGGGCAACTACTCTCTCATCTCCAAGCCAGACCCCTTCTCTCCCAACGGGGCACCACCTGGAGCACCCCACCCTCTCATTCCTGGAAGCAACCCCTGGGTATGCACCACCTCTGGCCTGCTGTATTTGGACCTGAAGAGTGTGTGTGTGTTTCTGCATTGGGTAAATGTATTGTGTTTACATCTGTTTCCCTGTCTCAGGGTGGACCTGCTGTTGAGGAGCTCCCTCCACCCCCTCCTCCAGTGGAGCCTCCTGTGGAGAGTGCCTGGGAGAGGGGTCTGAGACATGCCAAAGAGGTACAACACCCTCTCAGCTCTTACAAGCATATATGTACTCCTCTTCTGTACAGGTTATTTTTCAGCACCAGCTGATATTGAGTATGTTGATTTTTTTAATTGACATATTTTCTGAGGGGGTCACCCTGCTACATTTGGCTCGTGAAGCGTCTTTATAATAATACAAGTGTGCATGTGTGTTTAGCCTCTGGGTTTGTTCAGTCAGCAGGTTATGGTGAAATCCCAGACTTTCCTCGTGTAAAAATTGCCCTATTCCCCTAGGTGTTGAAAAAAGCTACCATACGCAAAGAGCAGGAGCCAGACTTTGAGGAGAAGCGCTTTAACGTGACCATTGGAGAGGATGAGCGAGACTTTGACAAGGAGAATGATTTCTTTAGGGAACGCAGCTACCGCATCACCAGAGAAATCAGAGACCCGGGGTAAGCTCAGGAGCTATGGTTCAAAAGAGAGAAAATATCTTGCCATGGTGGATGTTTTCAAGAATTGTTTTAGACTACTAAGAATTGTTTTTAGACTTAGTCTCCGTTTAAACTGTTTTTGGCCTTTTCTTCCCCCGTAGTGACTTGGAGTTCAGAGACCCAGTCTATCCGTAAGTACAATGTAGGGGGCGGTAGTAACGTCCTCTTTTCATGCATCTCTTATCTCTACGTTTCCCTGCTTGATTATCAGCTCCTGCTCTGCTGTGAGAATCCAGCTGGTCAGTTATAATGATCAGCCCACTCCACTAGGCCTTATGATTCACATGTCTAATTATGGGTTTGTTCAAATATACAAATAAAATGAACCCTAAATTATATAGATGGTGTATATAGCTGCACAGCTATTTATCTCTATTGTACGATTTGTCCTCGTTTGTGATGTCATTTCAGTAATGACCCATATGCTGATCCATACTATGACTATGAGATGGAGGCCTTCTGGAGAGGGGGACAGTATGAGAACTTCAGAGTGCAGTACACAGAGACCCCTCTGCCCTACCACTACAGTGTAAGTACACTCAGAGTACACTCATCCACCACCCAAGGACTACACAACTTTAAACACAAATGCACAATCGATATTAACTTTGTCGGATTTGCATTTTACTTGTAAGTCTTTTGGTTAAAGAGAATCTTGAATGCGCCGTTGGAAGCGTAAAGCAGGTTGAGCCTGGCTGGAGGTCTATGGCAGTGTGTTTACAAACCCACCTGTATATGAATGTTAGGAGCGTGAGCGTGAACGTGAGCGGGACCCGCGAGAGCGCCATCGTGACCGTGAGCGGGACCACCGCGAGCGAGAACGCCGGCAGAGAGAACGCGAGAGGGAAAGAGAGAGGGAGCGAGAGAAGGAGAGGATGCGCAGAAAGGAGGAGTGGGAGAGGGATCGCATGAAGCGTGATGAGAAGGAGAGGCCCGTCAGGGAGCGGCCTCCACGTGAACCTCGGGAGAAGAAGGAGGGGGAGGACAAGCAGCCTAAAGGTCCCCCCAGGTCCCCCATCGATACCAACATGCCCCCCAAGTGAGTAGCATGTCCTTTATTACAGGTAGCATGTCCTCTAGACCAGGGGTTCCCAAATTCGGTCCTGGAACCCCCCCCCCGTGCACGTTTTAGTTTTTTTCCCTAGCAATACACAGCAGATTCTAATAACCAACTCATCATCAAGCTTTGGTTATTTAAACCCGCTGTGTAGTGCTCAGGCAAAAACCAAATACTTGAACCGGGGGGAAATGACCGAGTTTGGGAAACTCTGCACTAGACCAGGGGTTCTTAAACTATTTCGGCTTGAGACCCAAATGACAAATGGACTATTCTCCCATGACTCAAATAGTCCTCCAATGACTTAAATGAAAAGGAAATGATGTGTGATTTATAGATGTATTCTCAAAACTCGTGACCCACCTATGACATGCTGGGTCCCAACCCATAGTTTAAAGCCTCAACCCTTAGTTGAAACTAGGGATGGGCATTTTACATTTTTGCACTGTATTTATCAATATGCCAAGAGATCGCAACAATACCTAATTTATCATGACTATTACAGATAACAAATCCTAATTGCTGATTTGCCCCATATATATGATATACATGCATACATACAGTTGAAGTCGGAAGTTTACATACTCTTAGGTTGGAGTCATTAAATCTCGTTTTTCAACCACTCCACACATTTCTTGTTAACAAACTATAGTTTTGGTCGGTTAGGGCGTCTACTTTGTGCTTGACACAAGTAAAATTTCCAACAATTGTTTACAGACAGATTAGTTCAAATCAAATGTATTTATATAGCCCTTCGTACATCAGCTGATATCTCAAAGTGCTGTACAGAAACCCAGCCTAAAACCCCAAACAGCAAGCAATGCAGGTGTAGAAGCACAGTGGCTAGGAAAAACTCCCTAGGAAGAAACCTAGAGAGGAACCAGGCTATGTGGGGTGGCCAGTCCTCTTCTGGCTGTGCCGGGTGGAGATTATAACAGAACATGGCCAAGATGTTCAAATGTTCATAAATGACCAGCATGGTTGAATAATAATAAGGCAGAACAGTTGAAACTGAAGCAGCAGCACGGCCAGGTGGACTGAGGACAGCAAGGAGTCATCATGTCAGGTAGTCCTGAGGCATGGTCCTAGGGCTCAGGTCCTCCGAGAGAGAGGAAGAGAGAATTAGAGAGAGCACACTTAAATTCACACAGGACACCGAATAGGACAGGAGAAGTACTCCAGATATAACAAACTGACCCTAGCCCCCGACACATAAACTACTGCAGCATAAATACTGGAGGCTGAGACAGGAGGGGTCAGGAGACACTGTGGCCCCATCCAAGGACACCCCCGGACAGGGCCAAACAGGAAGGATATAACCCCACACACTTTGCCAAAGCACAGCCCCCACACCACTAGAGGGATATCTTCAACCACCAACTTACCATCCTGAGACAAGGCTGAGTATAGCCCACAAAGATCTCCGCCACGGCACAACCCAAGGGGGGGGGGGGCGCCGCCAACCCAGACAGGTTGTTCACTTATATGTGACTGTCTCAAAATTCCAGTGGGTCAGAAGTTTACGTACACTAAGTTGACTGTGCCTTTAAACAGCTTGGAGAATTCCAGAAAATTATGTCATGGCTTTAGAAGCTTCTGATAGGCTAATTTACATCATTTGTTTCAATTGGAGGTGTACCTGTGGATGTATTTCAAGGCCTACCTTCAAACTCAGTGCCTCTTTGCTTGACATCATGTGAAAATCAAAAGAAATCAGCCAAGACCTCAAAAAATATGTGTAGACCTCCACAAGACTGGTTCATCCTTGGGAGCAATTTCCAAACGCCTGAAGGTACCATGTTCATATACAAACAATAGTACGAAGTATAAACACCATGGGACCCCACAGCCATCATACCGCTCAGGAAGGAGACGCGTTCTGTCTCCTAGAGATTAACGTACTTTGGTGGGAAAAGTGCTAATCAATCCCAGGACAACAGCAAAGGACCTTGTGAAGATGCTGGAGGAAACAGGTACAAAAGTATCAATATCCACAGAAAAACGAGTCCTATATCGACATAACCTGAAAGGCCTCTCAGCAAGGAAGACGCCACTGCTCCAAAACCGCCATAAAGACAGGCTACGGTTTGCAACTGCACATGGTGGCATCATGAGTAGGGAAAATGATGTGGATATATTGAAACAACATCTCAAGACATCAGTCAGGAAGTTAAAGCTTGTTCTCAAATGGGTCTTACAAATGGACAATGACACCAAGCATACTTCCAAAGTTGTGGCAAAATGGCTTAATCCCATAGAACATTTGTAGGCAGAACTGAAAAAGCATGTGCGAGTAAGGAGGCCTATAAACTTGACTCAGTTACACCAGCTCTGTCAGGAGGAATGGGCCAAAATTCACCTAACTTATTGTGGGAAGCTTGTGGAAGGCTACCCAAAACATTTGGCCGAAGTTAAACAATTAAAGGCAATGAGGTGTTAAAAAAAAAGTAACAAATAATTATATAGCGAGGCTATATACGGGGGGTACCGGTGCTGGTACACCGGTTTGTCGAGGTAATTGAGGTAATATCTACATGTAGGTAGAGTTATTATAGTGACTATGCATAGATGATAACAGAGTAGCAGCAGTGTGGATGAAGGGGGGAAATGCAAGTAGTCTGTGTAGCCATTTGATTAGATGTTATGGCTTTGGGGTAGAAGATGTTTAGAAGCCTCTTGGACCTGTTGGGTCAGTAACTGGGGGATTTCGACTCATCCTTACCACATATGAGATGTGCAAATTCATGCTCTCTCTCCCATGTTGATATTAGACTGCAACCACAGCACACATAACACGCACAACCAGTTACTTAGTGGGGAGACCAACAGCAGACTGTCAAAACAGCCGTGTTTCCCTGTCTTCGCTCACTTTGTGACCGACAGGCACCTGTCCTATCAATAGATCACTAGAAGGTGCATATCATTCATTCTAGTGGGAAAGGGCAATAGTGTGCAACTGTAGCCAGCAATCCTGGGGCATTCCTGCATGTGGGCAATTTTGCAGGAATGCCTCCTCTGAGCGTCCCATTGGTTCCATCATCCCTTCCCACCCCCTCGATCACCCCATTGGTTCCTCTCCAGAGGGTGGTATGGACCTCCAGGACATCTACAGCACCCGGTGTCACAGGAAGGCCAAGATCAGAGGACCTCCGCTACCCGAGCCACTTCCTGTTCACCCTACCACCATTTAGAAGGTGGGAGACAGTGCAGGTTTATCAAAGCTGGGTTCAAGAGACTAAAAAACAGCTTCTCTCTACAGACAATTAAACAGTCACCACTGAGCCAGCTGTTGTGAGATATTTGAAAGTACATTTCTCTACCATAAGCTGTCTCCAACGTCGTTTTAGAGAATTGGGCAGTACGTCCAACTGGCCTCACAACCGCACACCACATGTAACCACGCCAGCCCACGACCTCCACAATTTGTAAGCACAGGATACCGGGATGAGATCCTGAGGCACATTGTTGTGCCATTCATCTACCACCCATCACCTTATGTTTCAGCATGATAATTCACTGCACCATGTCACAGGGATATGTACACAACCCCTGAAATCTGAATGTCCCAGTTCATGGCCTGCATACTCACCAGACAAGTCACCCATTGAGCATGCTTGGGATGCTCTGGATCGACAGCGCGTTCCAGTTTATATCCAGAAACATCGCACAGCCATTGAAGAGGAGTGGGACAACATACCACAGGCCACAATCAACAGCCTGTTCAACTCTATGTGAAGGAAATGTCACACATATATATATTTAAGGTATCTGTGAACAACCGATGCATATCTGTATTCCCAGTCATATGAATTTCATAGATTGGGGCCTTATTTATTTCAATTAAATAATTTCCTCATATGAGCTGCAACTCAGTAAAATCTTAGAAATTGTTGCACGTCGCCTTTCATATTTTTTTCACTGTACATAGTCATTGAACACTTGCCACTTTAATACATTGTACATACTGTTTTACCTACTTCCTATGTATACACACTGTATTCTAGTCAAGGCTCATCCTATATAACTACTGCTGGACACACTTTTCGATTCATATACAGTGCCCTGCGAAAGTATTCGGCCCCCTTGAACTTTGCGACCTTTTGCCACATTTCAGGCTTCAAACATAAAGATATAAAACTGTATTTTTTTGTGAAGAATCAACAACAAGTGGGACACAATCATGAAGTGGGAACGACATTTATTGGATATTTCAAACTTTTTTAACAAATCAAAAACTGAAAATTTGGGCGTGCAAAATTATTCAGCCCCCTTAAGTTAATAATTTGTAGCGCCACCTTTTGCTGCGATTACAGCTGTAAGTCACTTGGGGTATGTCTCTATCAGTTTTGCACATCGAGAGACTGACATTTTTTCCCATTCCTCCTTGCAAAACAGCTCGAGCTCAGTGAGGTTAGATGGAGAGCAATTGTGAACAGCAGTTTTCAGTTCTTTCCACAGATTCTCGATTGGATTCAGGTCTGGACTTTGACTTGGCCATTCTAACACCTGGATATGTTTATTTTTGAACCATTCCATTGTAGATTTTGCTTTATGTTTTGGATCATTGTCTTGTTGGAAGACAAATCTCCGTCCCAGTCTCAGGTCTTTTGCAGACTCCATCAGGTTTTCTTCCAGAATGGTCCTGTATTTGGCTCCATCCATCTTCCCATCAATTTTAACCATCTTCCCTGTCCCTGCTGAAGAAAAGCAGGCCCAAACCATGATGCTGCCACCACCATGTTTGACAGTGGGGATGGTGTGTTCAGGGTGATGAGCTGTGTTGCTTTTACGCCAAACATAACGTTTTGCATTGTTGCCAAAAAGTTCAATTTTGGTTTCATCTGACCAGAGCACCTTCTTCCACATGTTTGGTGTGTCTCCCAGGTGGCTTGTGGCAAACTTTAAACAACACTTTTTATGGATATCTTTAAGAAATGGCTTTCTTCTTGCCACTCTTCCATAAAGGCCAGATTTGTGCAATATACGACTGATTGTTGTCCTATGGACAGAGTCTCCCACCTCAGCTGTAGATCTCTGCAGTTCATCCAGAGTGATCATGGGCCTCTTGGCTGCATCTCTGATCAGTCTTCTCCTTGTATGAGCTGAAAGTTTAGAGGGACGGCCAGGTCTTGGTAGATTTGCAGTGGTCTGATACTCCTTCCATTTCAATATTATCGCTTGCACAGTGCTCCTTGGGATGTTTAAAGCTTGGGAAATCTTTTTGTATCCAAATCCGGCTTTAAACTTCTTCACAACAGTATCTCGGACCTGCCTGGTGTGTTCCTTGTTCTTCATGATGCTCTCTGCGCTTTTAATGGACCTCTGAGACTATCACAGTGCAGGTGCATTTATACGGAGACTTGATTACACACAGGTGGATTGTATTTATCATCATTAGTCATTTAGGTCAACATTGGATCATTCAGAGATCCTCACTGAACTTCTGGAGAGAGTTTGCTGCACTGAAAGTAAAGAGGCTGAATAATTTTGCACGCCCAATTTTTCAGTTTTTGATTTGTTAAAAAAGTTTGAAATATCCAATAAATGTCGTTCCACTTCATGATTGTGTCCCACTTGTTGTTGATTCTTCACAAAAAAAATACAGTTTTATATCTTTGTTTGAAGCCTGAAATGTGGCAAAAGGTCGCAAAGTTCAAGGGGGCCAAATACTTTCGCAAGGCACTGTAATTGTCCATACATTCTATACACACAATCATATACATATATATTTATTTTCCGGGCTCAGACATTGCTCGTCCTGATAACATCTGCAAAATGTGTACGTGACCAGAAACATTTTATTTGAAACGGACAAAATAATGGAAACACAAACATAGTGTCTTAATAAGGCGTTGGGCAACCACGAGCCATAACAAATTCAAAGCACCTTGGCTTAGATTCTCCAAGTATATGGAACTCTATTGGAGGGATGCGAGACCATTCTTCCACGAGAAATACCAGAATTTGGTGTTTGGTTGATGGAAACCGCTGTCTTAGGCGCCGCTCCAGAATCTTCAATAAGTGTTCAATTGGGTTGTGATCTGGTGACAGAGATGGCATATGGCTTACATTGTTTACATGCTCATCAAACTATTCAGTGACCACTCATGCCCTGTGGATGGGAGCATTGTCATCCTATGGGGGCGTAGCCATGGTAGCCAAAATAATGGCTTGCCCAAAATAATGTCCCTAAGCATGATGGGATGTTAATTGCTTAATTAACTTAGGAACCGTGTGTGGAAGCATCGGCTCTCAATATACTTCGTATACCTAATTTACTCAAAGGTTTCCATTATTTTAGCAGTTACCTGTATCTTAGTTTGCGAGGTTGGAAGACTTTAGAAAAGCAAGTACTGAATAAGACTCACATTCCTTTCAATCTTTTACCCAGATTTTAGCAGAGAAGCATATTTACACCAGTCAGGTGGATACAGACAGGTCACTACTGTATACAACTTAACAAGCAGAGGGGGATTCAAAAGTACAGTCTTCGTCAGCCGATATGTATAAATCATTAGGGCCGGGACGATACCAGTATGGCAAAAACAAAAACATTCAAAACCTGCTGTATGTAAAATATTGTGTGCTTGGAAAATGAATAAACTGGACTCTGGATGATAACAATTATGTTTGTTTCCAACATTAGGGCTGTTTTCCTAAAGAAATGAAATCTGTTTTGTTTCTTTGACATAACACTAACGAGTATCCTGATAAGGGTATCGTCCCGGCCCTATAAATCATGTCAAAACATTTAGCAAAAGCTTTCTCGAAATATCCCAACCAATTTTTGCAAAATACATTTGACATATACATAAGTATTCAGACCCCTACTCTGTACTTTGTTGAAGCACCTTTGGCAGTGATTACAGCCTCGAGTCTTCTTGGGTATGACACTACAAGTTTGGCACACCTGTATTTGGGAAGTTTTTCCCATTCTTCTCTGCAGATCCTATCAAGCTTGAATGGGCTTGAATGGGACACTTGACATTCAGGCCAAAGAGTTTGATCTTGGTTTCATCAGACCAGAGAATCTTGTTTCTCATGGTCTGAGAGTCCTTCACTATTGTGTTGTAGATTGAGGATTTGTTTTTAATCAATTTTAGAATAATGCTGTAAAGTAACAAACTGGTAAAAGTCAAGGGGTCTGAATATGTTCCGAATGAACAGTAAATGTTGAACTGGAATGCAAAAATGCTCTGTAAAATTAGTGGCCCTGTCGAGCCAGTGACTGACAAGATCCACTTGCCATCGTGTTAATGTTGAACCCTGCACGCAAAATAAAATAAAGGTTGAGCATTGTGCGTCCTGCGAAACACGACCCAGCCAAGCCGCACTGCTTCTTGACACAATGCCCGCTTAACCCGGAAGCCAGCTGCACCAATGTGTCGGAGGAACACTGAACACCTGGCAACCATGTCAGCGTGCATGTGCCCGGCCCGCCACAGGAGTCGCTAGAGCGCAATGGGACAAGGACATCCCGGCCGCCCAAACCCTCCCCTAACCCGGATGATGCTGGGCCAATTGTGTACCGCCCCATGGGTCTCCTGGTCGAGGCTGGCTGCGACAGCCTGGACTCGAACCAGGATCTCTAGTGACACAGCTAGCACTGCGATGCAGGACCTTAGACCACTGCACCACTCGAGAGCCCCCCACACCTAGTTTTAAACATTCTGGTAAACAATCCTTATTTACTAGCTTTGTATGAAAGCACGAATGTTCAGGTTGGGAAACTCTTATACCGAAATTTTCGCCACACACAAGAAGCAACAAAGAACTGTTGGCTTTCTGTTCAAAAGCCATACAAGTACTGGAACTGTGATATGATGGCCTAGATGAGTGCATAACATGGCATCAGCATATGATGTAGTCTAGGCTGTGTGTTTACACTGCAGCATCAGATTTGGCTCTGGGTTTGTTGAGACTTTCTGTTTGAGCGTCTGTCCAAATATTTGGCTGAGGAAATGGGAGAGATTCCCAGTGTTGAAACAGCTCTGATCCATATCTTAGACTCTACAGAGAGGACAGTGAAACATCGCATCCCTTTAACCTCCAATCAGTCTGTGACTGGACTGGTGCTGTCACTGTACATTCTTTTGCCATCACAGGAACAGTCCTTTGTGCAGAATGTTTTTGAATGTGTGAATAATTCAGATAAGGTCCGTCCGTGACAGCTTGTTCTGCGCTCATCTCCTCCAGGAATGTTGCAACACATCATGTTGTGATTTCAGTGTCTTTGTTTCTCTTACCTGGGAATAACTGAAGGGAGGTCATGCCATACTATGTTATGAACATAAACTGAGGAATGAAAACAGTGTATGGAACCTAATTTATTTTGTATTTCTCTCTCATTCGTTTGTGATGCTTTATTGCTAAATGTGTGATTGATTTGATTGCCTCTCTCAACCCCTCTTCCCAGTCGGCCGATGATGGAGCCGCCTCTCAAAACGGAGCTGATGCCCATGTCCAAGCGGCCAGATGAGTGGAAGGACCCCTGGCGCCGGTCTAAATCCCCCAGGACACGTCCGGGCATGTCCGGGTCACCACCGCGGGGCCGCCGGCGTCACCGGCCCTCTGGATCCTCTGTCTCACTGTCCAACTCCTCTAGGTAGCTTTCAATTCAGACTTACCTCTAGTCTGATACTCTGGTAACACCTTAAATCAACACTTTAAAACAATGTTTTTATTCTGCAGTAATTTATATCTACTTGAGTACTATGGGTTTCTGTGTGTGTGTTAAAGAGTGAGGTTAACTGTGGGTTTTGTTCTGCAGGTCTTCGTCCCGCTCTTCCTCCTACACAGGCTCCGGATCATCCCGGTCTCGCTCTCGCACCTCGTCCTTCAGCTCGTACTCCAGCCACTCCTCCCAGCACAGCTCCTTCAGTGGCAGCCGCTCCAGGTCCATAACACACACTCTGCCTGTCTGTCTCTCCACCCCCACAACACTGTCTGTTGAGTAGGACACCCATTCACTGAGAGCATGGTAACCTGTAATCTCAGGTCTCCCATAAGAGAGCTGATATGTATCATGGATCGGAGATGACTTAGGGTTGTAATTAAACGTGGCCTTCTGTTTGTCTCACTGCAGGTCCAGATCGTTCTCCTCGTCTCCCTCTCCGACCCCTTCAGCACAGAGAAACGCCAAGAATAAAGCAGCGGCCCCACTGGCCCTAGGGCCCAAAGGGTAAAGCAATACTCATCCGTCCATAGACATACTGTATATTCATCGGTTGTGCTGTGCACTTCCATACACAACTCACACAGATCATATGTACTTTTCCTTTCATGGCTCGAGTCAATATACAGTGGGGAGAACAAGTATTTGATACACTGTCGATTTTGCAGGTTTGCCTACTTACAAAGCATGTAGAAGTCTGTAATTTTTATTATAGGTACACTTCAACTGTGAGAGACGGAATCTAAAACATTGTATGATTTTTAAGTAATTAATTTGCATTTTATTGCATGACATAATTATTTGATGCATCACAAAAGCAGAACTTAATATTTGGTACAGAAACCTTTGTTTGGAATTACAGAGATCATACGTTTCCTGTAGTTCTTGACCAGGTTTGCACACACTGCAGCAGGGATTTTGACCCACTCCTCCATACAGACCTTCTCCAGATCCTTCAGGTTTCGGGGCTGTCGCTGGGCAATACGGACTTTCAGCTCCCTCCAAAGATTTTCTATTGGGTTCAGGTCTGGAGACTGGCTAGGCCACTCCAGGACTTTGAGATGCTTCTTACGGAGCCACTCCTTAGTTGCCCTGGCTGTGTGTTTCGGGTCGTTGTCATGCTGGAAGACCCAGCCTCGACCCATCTCCAATGCTCTTACTGAGGGAAGGAGGTTGTTGGCCAAGATCTCGCGATACATGGCCCCATCCATCTTCCCCTCAATACGGTGCAGTCGTCCTGTCCCCTTTGCAGAAAAGCATCCCCAAAGAATGATGTTTCCACCTCCATGCTTTACGGTTGGGATGGTGTTCTTGCGGTTGTACTCATCCTTCTTCCTCCAAACACGGCGAGTGGAGTTTAGACCAAAAAGCTCTATTTTTTGTCTCATCAGACCACATGACCTTCTCACATTCCTCCTCTGGATCATCCAGATGGTCATTGGCAAACTTCAGACGGGCCTGGACATGTGCTGGCTTGAGCAGGGGGACCTTGCGTGCACTGCAGGATTTTAATCCATGACGGCGTAGTGTGTTACTAATGGTTTTCTTTGAGACTGTGGGACCACAGCTCTCTTCAGGTCATTGACCAGGTCCTGCCGTGTAGTTCTGGGCTGATCCCTCACCTACGTCATGATCATTGATGCCCCACGAGGTGAGATCTTGCATGGAGCCCCAGACCGAGGGTGATTGACCGTCATCTTGAACTTCTTCCATTTTCTAATAATTGCGCCAACAGTTGTTACCTTCTCACCAGGCTGCTTGCCTATTGTCCTGTAGCCCATCCCGGCCTTGTGCAGGTCTACAATTTTATCCCTGATGTCCTTACACAGCTTTCTGGTTTTGGCCATTGTGGAGAGGTTGGAATCTGTTTGATTGAGTGTGTGGACAGGTGTCTTTTATACAGGTAACGGGTTCAAACAGGTGCAGTTAATACAGGTAATGAGTGAAGAACAGGAGGGATTCTTAAAGAAAAACTAATAGGTCTGTGAGAGACGGAATTCTTACTCGTTGGTAGGTGATCAAATACTTATGTCATGCAATTACAATGCAAATTAATTACTTAAAAATCATACAATGTGATTTACTGGATTTTTGTTTTAGATTCCATCTCTCACAGTTGAAGTGTACCTATGATACAAATTACAGACCTCTACATGCTTTGTAAGTATTTTGCAGGTTATCAAATACTTGTTCTCCCCACTGTAGATACTGAGTCAATCAATATTGATACTTCATAGTCTTACAGAATAATATGGTGGTTTGCATGTAATGCACATGCTGTATTGTTCATCTTAGACATGTAGCTAGCATGCTTCTAGTATTAGTCTGTGGAATCACTGTCTCTAGAACAAAGCATGTGTTTTTCCCTCATGGATGTGACGTGTGTAAATGCTGCATGCCAAACAACAAACCAATGTCTTATCATCCTCAAGCATCCCGTCGAAACCTGGTGCGCCTTCCCCTCCTGGTAGGGAGAAGGCTCCCCCCAAGAAGGCTCCAAGCCCACCACTGCCAGGCCAGCCTGGGAAACCCCCCAAACCCACCCTAGAGGGGGCTAAGCCTGGCAACTCCCGCGAGCCCCGTGAGGTGGGCCGACCCATGCCGCCTCAGGAGGTGGGCCGACCCATGCCGCCTCAGGAGGGGGGCCGACTCATGCCACCTCGGGAGGGGGGCCGACCCGTGCCCCCTCGGGAGGGTCAGGGGGGCCGACCCGTGCCCCCTCGGGAGGGTCAGGGGGGCCGACCCGTGCCGCCGCGGGAGGGTCAGGGGGGCCGACCCGTGCCGCCGCGGGAGGGTCAGGGGGCCGACCCATGCCACCTCGGGAGGGGGCCCGACCCATGCCACCTCGGGATGGTCAGGGGGCCGACCCATGCCGCCTCGGGAGGGGGCCGACCCATGCCGCCTCGGGAGGGGGCCGACCCATGCCGCCTCGGGAGGGGGCCGACCCATGCCGCCTCGGGAGGGGGGCCGACCCATGCCGCCTCGGGAGGGGGCCGACCCATGCCGCCTCGGGAGAGGGGCCGACCCATGCCGCCTCGGGAAGGGGGCCGACCCATGCCGCCTCGGGAAGGGGGCCGACCCATGCCGCCTCGGGAAGGGGGCCGACCCGTGCCGCCTCGGGATGGTGGCCGACCCGTGCCTCCTCGGGAGGGGGCCGACCCGTGCCTCCTCGGGAGGGGGCCGACCCATGCCTCCTCGGGAGGGGGCCGACCCATGCCTCCTCGAGATGGAGGCCGAGCCATGCCGCCTCGGGAGGGGGGCCGAGCCATGCCGCCTCGGGAGGGGGGCCGAGCCATGCCTCCTCGGGAGGGGGGCCGACCCATGTCACCTCGGGAAGGGGGAAAACCCCTCAACCTGCGGGAGGGCCGACGGAAGGAGCGGCAGCAGCACAATCCACCCAGGAGGTAGGACAGAAGTACACATTTGGTCAGAGATGGCCATCTATCTTTCACAAGTTCCTTTGTCACATTCAACACAGCCAACCTGAAATCTCAAGGTTATCCAATGATATACAAAGGTGTAACAGGGCTCGACATAGAGGGCTGCCCACTTGCCTAGGGATGTTTTGGAAACCCCCCGGGCCTGTCAATCATTCATGTCAGTGGCCCGCTTTGGCCAGTGAAAAAAATATCATAATAATGGTATTTTCAGTCTAGACTATAAAATTAATTTAAAAATTACATTAATATCCCGAAGCTGTTAGTTCATGTACATTGCTGTGAAAAAGTATTTACGCCCTTTCTAATTTTCTCTACTTTTGTATATTTTTGATACTGAATGTTAAAAGATCTTCAACCAAAACCAAATATTAGATAAACGGAACATGAGTGAACAAATAACGCAACAGTTAAATACTTATTTCATTCATTTCGTAAACAAAGGTATGCAACACCCAATGCCCCTGTGTGAAAAAGTATTGCCCCTTACACTCAATAACTGGTGGTGCCACCTTTAGCTGCAATGACTCCAACCAAACACTTCCTGTAGTTGTTGATCAGTCTCTCACACCGCTGTGGAGGAATTTTGGCCCACTCTTCCATGCAGAACTGCTTTAATTCAGCGACATTTGTGGGTTTTCAAGTATGAACTGCTTGTGTCAAGTCCTGCCACATCTCAATTGGGATTAGGCCATTGCAAAATTTCAAATGTGTATACTTTTTAGCCATTTTCATGTAGACTTGATTGTGTGTTTTGGATCATTGTCTTGCTACATGACCCCGCTTGCGCTTCGGCTTCAGCTTACAGACGGAGGGCCTGACATTCTCCTGTAGAATTTTCTGATACAGGCAGAATTCATGGTTCCTTCTATTAAGGCAAGTCGTCCAGGTCCTGAGGCAGCAAAGCATCCCCAAACCATCACACTACCACCACCACTATGCTTTACCGTGGGTGTAAGGTTCTTACTGTGGAATGCGGTGTTTGGTTTTCACCAGGCATAATGAGACCCATGTCATCGAAAAAGTTATACGTGTGACTCATCTGTCCATAGAACATTCTTCCAAGAGTCTTGATGTTCTTCCAGGTGCTTTTTGTCAAACTTGATTGAACTTTTTGGATGAGATGGGTCACATTATGCCTGTCGAAAACTGAACACTGCATTCCACAGTAAGTACATTGGCCTACCCACTTGGAAGTCAGGCCCAGCCAATTAGAATGAGTTTTTCCCCACAAATGGGCTTTATTACATACAGAAATACTCCTCAGTTTCATCAGCTGTCCGGGTGTCTGCACACGGTGCATCTGTGTAATGATCATGCTGTTTTATCAGCTTCTTGATATGCCACACCTGTCAGGTGGATGGATTATTTTGTCAAAGGTGAAATGCTCTCTAGCAGGGATATAAACAAATTTGTGCAACACAATTTGAGAGAAATGAGCTTTTTGTGCATATGGACATTTTCTGGGATCTTTTATTTCAGCTCATGAAACATGGGACAAACACTTTACATGTTTTGTTTATATGTGCAGTTTTGTCATGCAACACAATGCCACAGATGTCCCAAGTTTTGAGGGAGCATGCAGTTGGCATGCTGACTGCAGGAACGTCCACCAGATCTGTTGCCAGAGAACATAATTTTCATTTCTCTTCCATAAGCCTCCAATGTTGTTTTTGAGAATTTGGTAGTATGTCAGACCACCTGTATGGCTTTGTGTGGGTGAACGTTTTGCTGATGTCAACGTTGTGAACAGATTGCTTCATGGTGGCAGTGGGGTTATGGTAGCCATGAACAATGAACACAATTACATTTTATCGATGGCAATTTGCACAGAGATACCGGGACGAGATCCAACGGCCCATTGTCATCAAATCAAATTGTATTGGTCACATACACATGTTTAGCAGATGTTATTGTGGGTGTAACGAAATGCTTGTTCTTCTAGTTCTGACAGTGCAGCAATGTCTAACAAGTCATATCTAACAATTTCACAACATATACACGCAAATCTAAGTAAAGGAATCGAATGAATATATAAATATATGGACAAGCAATGTCAGAGCAGCATAGACTAAGATACAGTAGAATAGTATAGAATACAGTATTTAGTCAGCCACCAATTGTGCAAGTTCTCCCACTTAAAAAGATGAGAGAGGCCTGTAATTTTCATCATAGGTACACTTCAACTATGACAGACAAAATGGGAGAGAAAAATCCCGAAAACCACATTGTAGGATTTTTTAATGAATTTATTTGCAAATTATGGTGGAAAATAAGTATAATAACACAAGTTTATCTCAATACTTTGTTATATACCCTTTGTTGGCAATGACAGAGGTCAAATGTTTTCTGTAAGTCTTCACAAGGTTTTCACACACTGTTGCTGGTATTTTGGCCCATTCCTCCATGCAGATCTCCTCTAGAGCAGTGATGTTTTGGGGCTGTTGCTGGGCAACATGGACTTTCAACTCCCTCCAAAGATTTTCTATGGGGTTGAGATCTGGAGACTGGCTAGGCAATTCCAGGACCTTGAACTGATGACATTCTCCCAATCTTCTTCTGGATCATCCAAATGCTCTCTAGCAAACTTCGGACAGGCCTGGACATGTACTGGCTTAAGCAGGGGGACACGTCTGGCACTGCAGGATTTAAGTCCCTGGCGGCGTAGTGTGTTACTGATGGTAGGCTTTGTTACTTTGGTCCCAGCTCTCTGCAGGTCATTCAGTAGGTCCCCCCGTGTGGTTCTGGGATTTTTGCTCACCGTTCTTGTGATCATTTTGACCCCACGGGGTGAGATCTTGCGTGGAGCCCCAGATCGAGGGAGATTCAGTGGTCTTGTATGTCTTCCATTTCCTAATAATTGCTCCCACAGTTGATTTCTTCAAACCCAGCTGCTTACCTATTGCAGACTCAGTCTTCCCAGCCTGGTGCAGGTCTACAATTTTGTTTCTGGTGTCCTTTGACAGCTCTTTGGTCTTGGCCATAGTGGAGTTTGGAGTGTGACTGTTTGAGGTTGTGGACAGGTGTCTTTTATACTGATAACAAGTTCAAACAGGTGCCATTAATACAGGTAACAAGTGGAGGACAGGGGAGCCTCTTAAAGAAGAAGTTACAGGTCTGTGAGAGCCAGAAATCTTGCTTGTTTGTAGATGACGAAATACTTATTTTCCACCATAATTTGCAAAAAATTCATTAAAAAACCTAGAATGTGATTTTCAGAAGAAAAAAATAATTTTGTCTGTCATAGTTGAAGTGTACCTATGATGAAAATTACAGGCCTCTCATCTTTTTAAGTGGGAGAACTTGCACAATTGGTGGCTGACTAAATACTTTTTTGCCCCACTGTACATATGAGATGAGTGCAAGATATGTAAACATTATTAAAGTGGCCAATGATTTGAAGTGTGTGTATATAGGCAGCAGCCTCTCTGGTAGTGATGCCTATTTAACAGTCTGATAGCCTTGAGATAGTTTTTCAGTCTCTCGGTCCCAGCTGTGATGCACCTGTACTGACCTTGCCTTCTGCATGATAGCGGGGTGAACAGGCAGTGGCTCGGGTGGTTGTTGTCCTTGATTTTCTTTTTGGCCTTCCTGTGACATTGGGTGCTGTAGGTGTCCTGGAGTGCAGGTAGTATTCCCCCGGTGATGCGTTGTGCAGACCGCACCTGTGGTTATGGGTGGTGCAGTTGCCGTACCAGGCAGAGATGCAGCCCGACAGGATGCTCTCAATTGTGCATCTGTAAAAGTTTGTGAGGGTTTTAGGTGACAAGCCACATTTCTTCAGCCTCCTGTTGCGCTTCTTCACCCACTGTCTGTGTGGGTGGACCATTTCAGTTTGTCAGTAATGTGTACGCCGAGGAACTTAAAACTTTCCACCTTCTCCACTGCTGCCCCATCGATGTGGATAGGGGGGTGCTCCCACTGCTGTTTCCTAAAGTGCCATTCATCTGCCGCTATCACCTAATGTTTCAGCATTATAATGCACGGCCCCATTTCTTGAGGATCTGTACAATATTCCTGGAAGCTGAACATGTCCCAATTCTTCCACGGCCTGCATACTCACCAGACATATCACCCATTGAGCATGTTTGGGGTGCTCTGGATCAACGTGTACAACAGCGTGTTCCAGTTCCTGCCAATATCCAGAAACTTAGCACAGTCATTGAAGAAGAGTGGAACAACATTCCACAGGCCACAATCAACAGCCTAATCAACTCTATGCGAAGGAGATGTGTCACGCTGCATGAGGCAAATGGTGGTCAAAACAGATACCGACTGGTTTTCTGGTATCTGTATTCCCAGTTGCGGAATCAATAGATTGGGGCCTAATGAATCATTTCCTTATATGAACTGTAAATCAGTGAAGTCTTTGAAATGGTTGCATGTTGCGTTTATATTTTTGTTCAGTATAATAGCTTATTGGTAGTGAACTCCGTTGCTGCTCCACTAGCTAGAGACTTCACTGGGTCTCATTTTGATCTTTTGCAAATCAAGTTGTTTTCATTATTTTCAGTATTTGTGTGGGTGTGTTTTATTTTTATTGAACTTGCATGACCGGTATCCCTCAGTTCACAAAGACACTTTGTATGGTAGATAGATTAGCATCAGGAGGGGCCTTTTCCGTGAGCATTGCTGTGTGTTGGTGGAAGAGCTATCCTCTGTCTGAGGGTCAGGTGACACTATGGCTGGGCCTTCATCGGAAAGAACCTAGGTCTGGTGATGTGCTGTAGAAGGGGAGGAAAGCACAGCGTGGGGGCAAGCCACTAGCTTTCGTTTCTCTGCCTGCCTTGGTAGAATACACTAGGCTCACTCTATGTGTGTGGCGTGGTGTTCCCTGTGGAAAACATCATGTAAAACGTTTTGTCCAGTGGTCCTGCAGCTCTAAAGACACATTGTCCTCCCATGTAAAATGACTTGACCACACTTTTTATGTTAGTCATTTTGTTCAGCAATGATTCATAGTTAATAGGGTGACAGTTTTATACTTTTGCTTGACTCCTAGTTAGTGGAACATGATCCATTACTTAAATTCATACCATGCATACATTTTGAATAGGCTACTGTATGAATGCTTTTCTTTGATCTCCACTTTTAGTGGTTTATAATATTGAAAGGATGGGAAAAGTAGTTAAGTACAAATATTTGTGCTTTTATGTTAATTTCATTTACATAGAGTGCTTTGGAACTGATCACCAACCTCCATGTACAGTCGTGGCCAAAAGTTTTGAGAATGACACACATATTAATTTCCACAAAGTTTGCTTCTTCAGTGTCTTTACATATTTTTGTCAGGTGTTACTATAGAATACTGAAGTATAATTACAAGCATTTCGTAAGTGCCAAAGGCTTTTATTGACAATTACATGAAGTTGATGCAAAGAGTCAAGATTTGCAGTGTTGACCCATCTTTTTCAAGACCTCTGCAATCCACCCTGGCATGCTTTCAATTAACTTCTGGGCCAAACCAAACTGTTCCTGGATGGTTGGAAGAAGTTGCTCTCGGAGGATGTGTTGATACCATTCTTTATTCATGGCTGTGTTTTTAGGCAAATTTGTGAGTGAGCCCACTGCCTTGGCTGAGAAGCAACCCCACACATGAATGGTCTCAAGATGCTTTACTGTTGGCATGACACAGGACTGATGGTAGTGCTCACCTTGTCTTCTCCGGACAAGTTTTTTTCCGGATACCCCAAACAATCGGGAAGGGGATTCATCAGAGAGAATGACTTTACCCCAGTCCTCAGCAGTTCAATCCCTGTACCTTTTGCAGAATATTAGTCTGTCCCTGATGTTTTTCCTGGAGAGAAGTGACTTCTTTGCAGCCCTTCTTGACACCAGGCCGTCCTCCAAAAGTCTTCGCCTCACTGTGTGTGCAGATGCACTCACACCTGCCTGCTGCCATTCCTGAGCAAGCTCTGTACTGGTGGTTCCCCAATCCCGCAGCTGAATCAACTTTGGGAGACGGTCCTGGCGCTTGCTGGACTTTCTTGGGCGCCCTGAAGCCTTCTTCACAACAATTGAACTACTCTCCTTGAAGTTCTTGATGTTTCAATTTAAAAAATGGTTGATTTAGGTGCAATTTTTCTGGCAGCAATTTCCTTGCCTGTGAAGCCCTTTTTGTGCAACGCAATGATGACGGCACGTGTTTCCTTGTAGGTAACCATGGTTGACAGAGGAAGAACAATGATTCCAAGCACCACCCTCCTTTTGAAGCTTCCAGTCTGTTATTTGAACTCAATCAGCATGACAGAGTGATCTCCAGCCGTGTCCTCATCAACACTCACACCTGTGTTATCGAGAGAATCACTGACATGATGTCAGCTGGTCCTTTAGTGGCAGGGCTGAAATGCAGTGGAAATGTTTTTTTGGGATTCAGTTCATTTGCATGGCAGAGGGACTTTGCAATGAATTGCAATTCATCTGATCACTCTTCATAACATTCTGGAGTATATGCAAATTGCCATCATACACACTGAGGCAGCAGACTTTGTGAAAATTAATATTTGTTTCATTCTCAAAACTTTTGGCCACGACTATACATGGTTACTTGGCACAAGAACAGGCAAATCAAATTGAATTGGTCACATACACATGTTATTGCGGGTGTAGCGTAATGTTAGTGCTAGTGTTAGCTCCGACAGTGCAGTAATATCTAATAATTCACAACAATACACACAGATCTAAAGTAAAAGAATGGAGTTAAGAAATATATCAATATTAGGACAAGCAATGTCTGAGTGGCATTGACTAAAATACAGTAGAATAGAATACAGTATATACATTTGAGATGAGTAAAGCAGTATGTAAACATTATAAAAGTGGTCAGTGATCCCCTGTCTATGTATATAGGGCAAAAGCCTCTAAGGTGCAGGGTCGAGTAACTGGGTGGTAATCGGCTAGGGATGGCTATTTAACAGTCTAATGGCCTTGAAATAGAAGCTGTTTTTCAGTCTCTCGGTCCCAGCTTTGATGTACCTGTACTGACCACCTCTTCTGGATGGTAACGGGGTGAAGATGAATTTCTTCAGTTTCCTGAGGTTGAAGAGACGCTGTTGTGCTTTCTTCACCACACTGTCTATGTGGGTGGACCATTTCAGATCATCAGTGATATGTACGCAGAGGAACTTGAAGCTTTTCACCTTCTCCACTGCGGTCCCGTTGATGTGTATAGGGGCATGCTCTCTCTGGTGTCTGGAGTACAGGAGGGGGCTGTGCATGTACCCTGTGTTGAGGATCAGCAAAGTGGCGGTGTTGTTTCCTATCTTCACCACCCGGGGGTGGACCGTCAGGAAGTCCAGGACCCAGTTGCACAGAGATAGGCTCCAAGCTTAATGATGAGCTTGGAGGGTACTATGGTGTTGAAGGCTGAGCTATAGTCAATGAACAGTATTCTTACATAGGTATTCTGCTTGTCCAGATGGGATAGGGCAGTGTGATGGTGATTGCATCGTCTGTGGATCTATTGGGGTGGTAAGCAAATTGAAGTGGGTCTTGGGTGTCCGGTAAGGTGGAGGTGATATGATCCTTAACTAGCCTCTCAAAGCACTTCATGATGGCAGAAGTGAGTGCTACGGGGCAATAGTCATTTAGTTCAGTTACCTTTTGCTTTCTTGGGTACAGTGGTGGACATCTTGAAGCAAGTGGAGACAGCAGACTGGGATAGGGAGAGATTGAATATCTCTGTAAACACTCCAGCCAGCTGGTCTGCGCATGCTCTGAGGACGCGGAAGTAGGAAGTACAGTAATATAATTGATTGATTGCACAGATCTCATGTGGTATCAGAATAGCTTCAATGGAACTATTCACGTTGTGCAGATTGTATTCCACAACCTGGCACTACTCTGTCTGTTCATGGTTTAACAAAATATTATGTGTTGCTTAGTTTGGCAAGTGGAGTAGGACAGCTTGTTAATAAGATGAGTAGGACTTGAAGACATGCTGTTGTAGGCTGTTTCTTGGGTTTTCCTCTCGGGTGAACTTGTATTGTCAGTCAGTTTATGTTAGTGTTTCTTCTATATTTACAAAACAAATCTGCCGGGATGCGCTTTTAAAGGGATATGGTGATATTTTGGCTATTAAATCATGAACTCATGGATACCATTTGTCTCTGTTTGCAGTTAGAAGGAACGAGCGTTAGCGCTGTTTCTAACTGTTTCTAACAGCTAGCTA
Source organism: Oncorhynchus tshawytscha (assembly GCF_018296145.1). Taxonomy (NCBI): domain Eukaryota; kingdom Metazoa; phylum Chordata; class Actinopteri; order Salmoniformes; family Salmonidae; genus Oncorhynchus; species Oncorhynchus tshawytscha. The sequence goes on from NC_056447.1 coordinate 22,889,433, forward strand.
TGCTAGACTCAAGTCATTGCGCTAACACTAACTTCGAACTGCACGCAGAGCCATGCAAAAATCTCACATTATCCCTTTAAGATCAGTGGCAAGTTACAATGTATATAAGTAAACAGAGAGCAGTGGCGCGAATGAGCGCCTCGAGTGCACAGCTAACGCTTGCTCCTCATAATCTCCCTACAGTGAAGAGGCGCCCATCAGTTCTATTTCAGTTGGTGGCAATATAATTAAATGTTCATGCATTTTGGTGTAGAATGTCCTTTTAAAAAGTCACCAGAAGTGGCCTTCTCACAGTCATTCTACAACAACACTCCTGCTCTGACTAAAATCTTCTGTCATATGTGATACCACACTCCATTCCTCCTCTGCAGGGACAGTAGTTTGTTTTCTATTATATGAATATGACCTATAAACCCTTGCCAAGTATGCAATGGGACTGATGCGTTGTTACAGTGATGTACAATCTGCTATTAAAAGTATGCTGATCTTTCCTCTCCTGTCTTTCTATTCCCCTGCTCCAGGCAGACGGTCAGTGGCAGTGTGAGTGGCAGTAGTTACTCTGGCTCCAGCTCTCGCTCAAGATCCCATTCCTCCTCTGCAACCATCTCTCCTTCCGGGTCCAAGAAGTCCAGGTAGAAATAACAGATACTACTTCCACTACTGGGTAAATGCGGTGGTGGAAAAGTACCCAAGTGTCATACTTGAGTAAAAGTAAAGATACCTTAATAGAAGTAAAAGTGAAAGTCACCCACTAAAATACTACTTGAGTAAAAGTCTAAAAGTAATTGCTAAAATATACTTAAGTAAAATATACTCAAATTCCTTATATTGGGAATGGGGCGGCAGGTAGCCTGGTGGTTAGAACGTTGGGCCAGGTTGCTGGATCGAATCCCAGAGCTGTCAAGGTCAAAATCTGTTGTTCTGCCACAAAACAAGGCAGTTAACCCACTGTTCCCCGGTAGGCCGTCATTGTAAATAAGAATTTGTTCTTAACTGACTTGCCTAGTTAAATAAAGGTAAAACAAAATGTATATTAAGCAAACCAGATGGCACCATTATTATTAAATAATAGCCAGGGGCACACCAACACTCAATCATAATTTACAAACGAAGCAAGTGTGTGAATTAGACCATTTTCCTGTCTTTCCTAATCATTCAAAATGTAACGAGTACTTTTGGGTGTCGGGAAAATGAAAAAATAAAATTTTCTTTAGGAATGTGTTAATGTAAAAGTTGTCCAATTTAAATAGTCGAGTAACAGATACCCCAAAAAAACTACTTAAGTAGTACTTTCAAGTATTTTTACTTAAGTACTTTACACCTTAGGATAAATGAGCATTGCACTGGTTTACACACAAATACAGAATAAACTACAACGTAACGTCTGAGGAAGTGATGCTGAACGGGTATTCCTTCGCCCACAGCTTAATTATTAGGATATTGGTAATCCTCCAAATCGATAAGATGTGGATATGATTGTTACTTGGTTTCTTTTCATACCACACTGAACAAACTACATATAGAAAGCCAGATATGATTGTTACTTGGTTTCTTTTCATACCACACTGAACAAACTACATATAGAAAGCCAGATATGATTGCTTTAAAAGCTGCCAATTATGGTGTTTAGTAAAGCACTTTGAAACGGACATGTATTGAATCCTTTCTCTCTTCTTGCTATGTATCCACTGGTCAACTTTGTAGAAAATCCAGGTACTACGTCAATTTTATCAGCCTTTTTCCCCCCTGTACATCTGCTTCTCTTCATTCCTATTAACTGTAATTCATCTGTTTGATTGATTTCTTCTCCATGTTGCCCCACCATTCACCCATTTGTTACCCTCTGTACGTGTGTGTTGTAATCAACTTTTTTCTCACTCTAAAATATATATATTTTTACTGTGATGTATGAGTTAAACTACGTGTAAACAATGTTATTTTGTGGCGCAGCACTGAGTCTCTTTCCGTGTGTTCTGTGTGGTCTCTGTGCAGGTCTCTGAGTGTGAGCAGTGTGTCTAGCGTGTCCTCGGCCTCCAGCAGCAGCTCTGTGAGGAGCGCTGACTCAGATGACATGTACGCCGACCTGGCCAGCCCTGTGTCGTCAGCCAGCTCCCGCTCCCCAACCCCAGGACACCCCCATGCACGCAAGGAGAGGGGCCCCCCACGGGACAGGGGCCCCAACAAGGACAAAGGTAGTGGTCAGGCTTTTGTTATAGACTCTTGACTCACTCTGTATTGTGTTTAGGTTGGTGTGACACAGCTATAACAGAATCACAGCATTTATTGGTTGTTGGTGACATACGTAATGCTCTCCACACAGGGAAGCCCACTAAGAAAGATGAGCCCCATCCCCCCAGGGAGGACCGGAGGAAGATGGATCCCTCAGGCCTCCCTCCCAGAAACACTCACGGTCCCATGCCCAGGTCTGGGCCTGGCAGCAGGGGCCATGGTCCTGGAGGCCACCCCATGCACCCGCCGCACGGACCTCCCATGGGTCCCCCTGGAGGTTACGGCCAGCACAAAGACATCAAACTCACGCTCCTCAACAAGGTGACTAGTACTGGATTACTGTTGGAAGTCCCCAACACAGGTAGACTACAAGTGATGAGTCTTTGAAGTTCTCTGAAGAGTATGTAGATACGAGTTACACTAATATCACACCCTGTGACACTGATGTCATTACAGGGTTTTGACTTTGGGGAAGGACAGTCAGTGTCTGACTTCCTCATACTCGTGTGATGTTATCAGTGAGACTGAATAAGTAGATATATTATTATCAAGCCTCTGTATACAATACTTTTGTTTTCGCTAACATTTACTCTCAGGTTAACTGAAAAACAAACATTATTTGAATACCACCATTTAAGATGTGATTTGATCTCAATTTAATGTACTCCATTTTGCATTTGGTGCGTGTTGAATGTCTGACGAACCATGGCTCTCTCTCACTCTGTAGCAGCAGGCAGAACGGGGTAACAGGAAGCGATACATGCCTTCAGACAAGGACAGGCCGACCTCTCCCCTCAGCAAGAGGATAGCAATGTCTCCTGAGAGAGGTGAGGGCCTCAAACTGTCCAGAAAAGTCAGGGATGAATGTGTTCTTTCCAAGGAAATCACAGACACACACACACACACACACACACACACACAAATATGTGGTTCAGTTAACCCAAATGTGGAAATCCAACACCAGAGAAACCTCACAATAGGCTGCATTCTCTATGATCTGTCCACACGTCCCTGTTGTATTGTTGGTAATCGACTTCCCCTCAATGTCCTGCAGGTCGTGGTGACAGGAGGATGCCTGGACGGCCCCCACTCTCTCCTAGAATGGACCGGCCCAGAGGCCAGGGCCCTCGTCCCATGCCCCCACCGGGAGAAAGGTAGGTGCCCTCTGTGCTGCATCTCACCCCAGATCACACACACGACCCCAACCTGCCACCTCTTTGTTGGTGCTGCCCTTCTCCACTGCAGTAGTGATGTCATTTTAAGATTTTAGAGCAACCACAAGCCTTTGTTTTGAATGTGGATCAAGTCACGAAAGTGGAATCCCAGAAGTATATGATATTTAAGCAATAAGTCCCGAGGGGGTGTGGTATATGGCAAATATACCACGGCTAAGGGCTATTCTTATGCATGACACAGCGTGCCTGGACACAGCCCTTACCCGTGGTATATTGGCCATAAACCACAAACCCCAGAGGTGCCTTATTGCTATTATAAACTGTTTACCCACATAATTGAATGTTTTGTCATAGAAATGGTCTGATTTGACAAATCAATACTTGTTTTATGTTCAAGTGTGTAAGGAGGGCAACAGTGAACCTGACACAATGCTGTAAAGCTAAAGAGACTTCCTTAGTTGGAAATCTAGTGGCCAATCAGCATTCAGGCCTCGAATCATCCAGTTTATAAACACCAATAATACACAGGGCATGTGACCACGGTGCCACACCATGTAGAAAACTCACACAATGTGAGCCAAATCTACAGGTATCGTCTCTACCCTGGTAGATGTATCCTCATGATAACCCTTGTAAATTGTCATAGGCATGTGGCTCTAAACCCAACCTTGTTATTTCCCTGTTTAGAAAACGTCCTTTGTCCCCACCACCCAAGTCGTCTGGGAAAGGTCCAGGGGGGTTGTCATCGGGCTCAGGCAAGCAGCCCCCAGGCGGCCCGGGCTCAGGCAAGCCTAGCAGCACACTGTCCCGCCGTGAGGAGCTGCTGAAACAGCTTAAAGCTGTGGAGGACGCCATCGCCCGCAAGAGGGCCAAGATCCCTGGGAAATAACCCTCACCCTGCTCGCCTACCTGTCTGCCCAAGTCACCCAGGCAACTACAAGCATCAAGGGACATAAAATCACCAATCCCATTCATGACGCCTAGCATTCTCTGGAGATTTTAAAAAGGTTTCTGTCCCAAAATGTAAAGGCTATTGTGTCATTGTTCCTCAACAAAATGGCCACCAAAACATTTTTGCTTGTTTGCCCTCAGAGAGAGGTTGTCTTGATGATTTTACAGTACTGAAGAAATTTAGTGGCAGGGTGTCATTGTTGCTCTCTCTTGTCTGTTTAATAAGAAAGGAGAATATTGACATTGTCTCAATGATAAGGTGAATTTATATACTTTTGATCCACTCTCTCGGTCTGCCCCTTTTACTGTCTCATATCTCTCATGTCTTATTTTTATCGATTTTTTGTTGTTATTTTAGGGTTGGAGTTGGTCTTGCCCTGTTCGATTCTAAAAATCCTGGAAACCGCTTCTAGGCTCCCATCTGGTTCTCTGTACAAACATTTAGCTTCTGTATTCATTCAGACTGAGAAACATTGAACACGCTCAAAGGACCTCTTGTTCATGGTGGTCACATCTTAAACAATTACTTTTCCTCTTCTAGGTCTGTGCATTGTGTTATCTTACAGTGTGTATTTTACATACTGTTTTCAATCATAGTGAGCATATGACAAGCACCCTTTTTTTCCCCTCAAGTGTATGATTATAGAGAACAAATTGACAAATTGCTTTTTTTTTCTCCAGCTCTTCTCAAGTGATAAACTGTTTTATTTGTCCCACATTTTTAGTTGACACAGGAGTGTATGTTTGTGCTTTTGTGACAAAAGGCTTCTAAATAAACTATTTTGATAAAGCAAAACCATCTGAGCCAATTCCTTCTCTCCACACCCTCACTCTGCTACGATTCCACGATCCTACATGACTTTGATGAATCAATTCTTCAATTGCTTGTTTCATATTGTTTCTCACAAGAGATGGAGCTTCATGTACTGCATGTTAACATACATTTTCACTACCAAATATAATTAAAACACCTTGACTATTTCATCATGATTACTGCAGATTGTATGCATGTCAATGGGCAGGACACAATTTGGTGCTTTCAATGGTGGGGCAAGGACATCACGTAAGCATTCTGCTTCGCAATTAACTTTTTTTGCCCCTACTAGCACTGACTTTAATAATGACTGAGATTTGTGGTTGTCCCACCTAGCTATCTTACCCCTCCGGTTGTCCTCATATTCTGTATACACCCCGGGTCAAACTGACCCGCCTTGACTAAACCCCCAATGAGCACGTGTGGCAGTATGCATGTGCACAGCCTTTGCAGATATATTTCTTACACCTGCAGCACACAGTATGTGTTTTAGAGTCCTTTGGTGGACAGATCTGACACCTCTTACTTGCCCCAGCTGGGGCAGTGGCTAGTGGCTCCTCAGGTTGATCATGAGAGCTGGCCCTCTGAACAGCTTTCACTACTGCTGCAGATGCATCTGCGGGGGAGACGCTCCCTTCTTTCGATGAATGGAGTTACAAGTGCCTTTCCCAGCTGCTCCAGGAACACCCTCTTGTTGCGCTTATGAGTTATCCAGCTAGAGTTGTTCTCTCTCCATATCACAAAGGTATTGTAGGAGGAAACATCAATGATGTTGTGGAAGATGACCAGGGGCCAGCGGGCAGTCATCCTTCTGCAGCTGTACATTCCAATCACCTTATTTAGGTGGTCCACACCTCCTTTGTTGCAGTTGTAGTCTAGGATCATGGCTGGCTTCCTGTCCTGGCAATGGCTAATTTCAGCCTCTGTGTGCAGTGTGCTCAGAAGTAACACATTATTGTTTTTCTTTGGGAGGTAGGAAACTAGAGTGGTGGTGGGCGTGAAGGCAAACCTTGATGAGAAGACCTCTCTGTCCTTTGACGCAAGCAGTGCAGGTGGGATCTCAGGCTTGTTCTTTCGAACTGTACCAACCATGGTGACGTTCCCCTTCAGGAGCTGCCGTCCGTGTTCATAAGAGGTGAAGAAATTCTCGCATGTGACATTGTGACCCCTCAGTCCCTCTGTCACATCAAGCACAACCCGCATCCCCTGGTTCTTCTCTGGGCCTCCACTGGTCGGCTTCCCGGTGTAAACTTGCATCTTCCAAGCGTAGCTGGATTTGGCGTCGCAGGCCACCCATGATTTGATGCCAAATTTGCTGGCTTGCTGGGCATGTACTGCCGGAAAGGACAACGTCCTTTGGCAAGAAGAGATTGGCCTCGTGGGTAATTATTAGTATCGGTGTCACACAGAAACAGTCATGGACGTCAGTAGTGAAAATCACTTTTATTATATATATATAATTTTATATTTATTTATAAATCCCTTCTTACATCAGCTGATATCTCAAAGTGATGTACAGAAACACAGCCTAAAACCCCAAACAGCAAGCAATACAGGTGTAGAAGCACAGTGGCTAGGAAAACTCCCTAGAAAGGACAGAACCTAGGAAGAAACCTATATACACTACCTCTGAATGTAACCAGTTGCTCATCCACTGTCACGTCAGGCCCTGGGTTGTAGAGGACTGGCAGCCGCTCCCAGACCTCTCTTATGGCTGCCAATTTGTCTGTCGCACGTCTTACAGGTCTTGACTCACGGTCATCAAATTGTAGCAGTCTTGAGTAAGTGTGAAAGAGTTTGAGTGGCATGGTGGCACGGAAAATTGCCCTTCCACTCTGCATCCCATAGAGTAGCTGCAGCCTCACCTCGGGACCTGTATACACCTGCTAAGATTAGCAGCCCTATGTAGGCATGCAGGTCAGTCTCATCAATCCCTTTCCAGCTGTCTCCATATTTTCGAAACCTCTCCAGATTTGTCATGTCCAGGATGATTTTTTTCTATTGCCTGTGTGATGAACAGGTAGAATGTCGAGGCCATGTCATGGGCATGGGAAATGGCATACGTTGTGGGTCCCGGGGTCATTTCCAGGCCCTTATGCTCTGCCATCCTGCCCTGGTAGTGATATGCTACTGAGGACCATTTGATTTAGCTGTTTTTTGACAGGAAAGTCTCTCTTTTAGCTTGAGGGAGTTGTTCTTCTTCCTCTTCTTCTGAAGATGATGCATTGTGCTCTGGGTTGTATTCCTCCCCATCTTCATCTTCTGACACATCCTTCACTTCTTCTTCAGAATCAGAGTAGTCTTGCTGGACATTTGAAAAAATCCGTTCTAGAACCTGTTCAGCAGTGAAAAGCACTGTCATTTTTTCAGCACCTTGGACAAGACCACATGTACGGACATGTACCCATGACAACATTAGTATCTGTTGTTTCCTACAGCTTTCATGGATACCTGAAGAACTGCAACATTTCACTTTTGTACTACTGGGCTCAGTCTAGGACAAGTCATCAAATGTCTGTAGTGTATGGGTAACTGTCTGCAGGGAAGTCCGGTGCAGGAGAGCAGAATTGGGTAGCAAACGGAGCCCTTTATTACGGCGAACAGACACACAGCACTAAGAACAATAAAGAAACACTGGTTGTTTTAACCTGGCGCAAAACAGGTCTAACGTACACATACACGTAACAACAAACAATTCCACACACAGAAATGGGGGGGGAACAGAGGGTTAAATACACGTCAAATAATGAGGGAATGTAAACCAGGTGTGCGGGAAAGCAAGACAAAACAAATCTGAAAATGAAAAGTGGATCGCGATGGCTAGAAGACTGGTGACGTTGACCGCCGAACGCCGCCCAAACAAGGGGAGGAACTGACTTCAGCGGAAGTCGTGACAATGTCAAGTTGAATAATATCCTTGAGGGGATTGTTCTCACTGCTCCACATGTCTGGACATGTACGGACATGTACCCATTCACTTTTGTACTACTGGGTTCAGTCTAGGACAAGTCATCAAATTTCAAGTTGCATAATATCATGGAGGTGATTGTTTTCACTGCTGTAGTGTCGGGTCAAAATGACCCGAGGACAGCGGGAGGGTCAACACTGTGTGGGTTCGAAATGACCCGAGAACAACACAGTGTCGGGTTGGGTCAAAATGACCCGAGGACAGCGGGAGGGTCAACACTGTGTGGGTTCGAAATGACCCGAGAACAACACAGTGTCGGGTTGGGTCAAAATGTCCCGAGGACAGCGGGAGGGTTAATCAACACAGTGCCGGGTCAAAATGACCCAAGGACAGAGGGAGGGTCAACACTGTGTGGGGTCAAAATGACCAGAGGACAGCGGGAGGGTTAAGATTAAATGTGTTTCCATGTAGGTGACATGTCATGATAATTTACTGAAAGTTAGTAAGGTGGAAATGTGAGCCCAGCTGAACTGGTCAATGGTGCAAATCTACTGATTTAACATTTTATTATTGGAAAGTGAAACAGACATTGGAAAGTTCAAGGTACCAACATTGGAAAGTTCCATTGTACAAGTCTATTGATTTAATATGTTTGCTCTTTGGGGCAGGGATTTGATCATTGGAAAGTTCATGGTACTTGCCCTTATTGGGCTAGACTCATCTTTTCACCGAGCCTTTTCAAAGTGGCAGATTTGTATCTCTTAGACATGTTACTCAGTGGCAGATTGGTAGTCTAGGGTCAGTTCCATCATGACCAGAATGTATTAGAAGAAACACACTAGTAGTTTATCTGCATGACAGCTCATTAGCTTGCAGATGGAGGGAACTTCTACTTTATCACAAAGAAAACTACCTATTTATAATGAAGCATGGTGACTTCTGACAGTTTACTGTACCATGTGGAGTCCTTTCCAGATTTCTCTTTGCCTATGTATTGGCTTGATGGTGAGAATACCTGGCATTTTGACAATCTCACCTGATCGTTTATTACAATGCACTGATAAGGCATTATTGTATGCCTATCTCTCACTGCTGTACAAACACGTCATGCTGTTCAAGAGCCACCTTTGTTGGAAAGAATTCAATCAGGAAAAACACAGATTAAAAATACTTTCGGGACTCTGTGGCATCGACTTGCTCAGTGTGAACTGCATTGTTGGTTAAGGGCTTGTAACTAAGCATTTTACTGTTGTATTCGGCGCATGTGACAAATACAATTTGATTTGATTTGATGGTAGTGAAGGAAAAGGATCCGATGGGGGGCCTGGAGAGAAGGAAAAGGCTCAGATGGTTTTGCTTTATCAAAATAGATTATTTAGAAGCCTTTTGTCACAAAAGCACAAACATACACTCCTGTGTCAACTAAAAATGTGGGACAAATAAAACAGTTTATCACTTGAGAAGAGCTGGAGGGAAAAAAGCAATACTTCACATCAATGTTAATTTGTTCTCTATAATCACACACAAAACCCGTTGAAGTGGCCGTCCTGATGAAAACCATTGATTGCATCAGAGTGGGAAGACCCAGGTTGCAGGAGAAAGTTGTGGTCTTGTGGGAAGGCTGATGAGGTTTCCTAGTGAAGCAGCTAAATATACTGTAATGAGAATTTAAGCATCATGCTCTGATGAACAAAGCAAAATCATCAGCAAAGCAAAAGCAGACTGGTCTAACAACTAAATTAACCATAATATAAGAAAATTATAATTTAATACATTATGTTACATTTATTATTAGTAGAAAACTGTGAAAAGGTGTAGTAGGATAAGCCACAATTAGGCTACATTTATAGACGGATGCAGATCGAATCAGTTTTAGCATTGTATGTATTAATGAACAGTTTTGTTACATTTCTTCATAATTCCTAGCTTCTGTCTTGACTGAGAACATATCAGTAAGATTACTGTCAGTCATAAATGACTAGGGGATGCAGGTTGTCTGATATTAGATCTATCGTCAGCATCAATATAGTAATTACATCAGATAAAAAAATCCATGTGTATAAGCTGTAGTATAAATCACATGAGCTCATATAAACGAATTTAATAACAGGTGATGTAATCTTAATGTAGACACTCACTGTAGGAAAGAGGATGCAGGGAACTCAATATTCCATTTCCTCCTACATGTGGATTTCCCCAAGCAGATAGTAGACTTGCCTATAAATTGTGTAGGAGCATGGGCATGATGGCACAAACCGAGCAAAAGCACCTGGGCTCCTCTACTACCAAGATATTTGATATTTTAACATGCCAGGCCTATTCAAGATTATGCAGGTAAGTGAGAGATTGACTGCCCTGATGGAATGAAGTGTATACACCTCAATTCATGTTGGGTTGCCTTCTAATCCATCATTATGGATAGGCCTTATTCAAATGGCAATTTCCAAATGTTTTTAATTTATTTCATCATTCCTTTGCAGACTCTAATTTTACTTGGACTTGTTATTGCTAAATGTACATGGACATCAGAGGCACACAAGTATAAGAAATGCTTCAGTACAGAAAAACTGGAGCATAGAGCTCTCAAGATCCTTCAACGAAACCGGTACCAGACAGATGTTCATATTGATGAAACACAGTATCACAAACTGGGTATGAAGAAGACCTGCCCCACTGTGCTTCGTTCACAGTCAGTAGACTACAACAATCGTTCAGTCTCCCCCTGGCGGTACAGGTAAGGCATCTCGTTCTCCTCGAAGTAAATACCTTTTGATAGGTCGAACATTGTTTTAACCATGCATCCATAATATTGTCAGTCTGACAATAACATAATTTGAGTAAATGTGCCATATGGTTTGGAAATACATTTTTGGATAGCATTATTCATTGATTAATAATTGGCTATTTTGATAACTGGATTGCCACTTTTCCCTTAGCATCGATAGCGTGGAGGGACGATTCCCTGAAAAGATTGTTGTTGCTGAATGTCTATGCGAGGGATGCCTCATCATTAAAGGGCCCGGACACCACGGGGCCCAACATCATGCATATAACTCTGTGCCTATAGAGCAAACCCAAATGGTATTGATGAAGACCGTATGCCTGAACAACCCAGAAAAATACTCACTTACATCACACTTTGTCAAAGTGCCCATTGCCTGCACCTGTGTCAGGAGTAGGATATGATTGCCTCTCATAGAGGACCGTTTTTAGACAAACTGTCGTGACATGTTTCACATTTTGTTGTTTGTTTTTAAAATGCACTTACGCTATTGAAAGTATTACACTTAATATGCTTATGGATAATAAGCTATAGAGAATACATGCATTTTTATATGAGACAAAATTATTTGTGTACAGTATTTATGTTTCAAGATTGTATTTATTTAATGATCTATTGACTATTTATTGAACTAGCTATGTTCTAAAGCTGTTTATTTATATATGGTTTTTGGTGACTTTTGTTAATAGGCCTGCCTATTCCTTTCAACATCAATGTGTTCTTCTGTTGTTGTTTTCCCATCAGCTGCTCCAGACACCCTGGTTCGAATCCAGGCTGTATCACAACCGGCCAAAATTGGGAGTCTCATAAGGGTGGCGCACAATTGGCCCAGCGTTGTCCGGGTTTGGCTAGTGTAGGCCAAATTAAGAATTTGTTTTTAACTGACTTGCCTAGTTAAATTAAGGTTACATTTTATATATATATATATATATATATATATATATATATATATATATATATATATATATATATATATCCATGGATATTGATTGGTAGTGATGCATTTATAGAAATGCAGCATCATTGATGGGATTTTATTGTTGATTCCTTAATAAAGATGCCTAATGAAATATCTGCCCCTCTTGCTTTATTTAGTCCAGCCTACACATTCAAGAATGACAGAGTTTCTATACACTTGACCAATAAACTTGACCACTTGATCAGTAGACAAGGTTAATTAATTTAGGATTAAATATTGGTTTAGCTTCATGGGGGTCATAATGTATAATAACGTTATTATATAGACTAAACAAAAAAAACGCGCAATGGAAAACGCTGCATTATTACATTACATTAATAGCCATACATTTGTTTAGATTTGAATATCAGCGCAGTTGACGTCCCTGATCTATAGCCAACGTCATGGCTGTAATTCCTTCTGGGCGTCCGCCATTTCTTTATCCCTATTTTATGCTTTCAAATCTTTGAAATTATGACCAATCGGATGCACTCCTGAGCTACTCACAATATTACGTGTACTTTCGGCGACAAGTGTTTTTAGCAGCATGGCTAAAAATGAGTAGCGGGTCTTGAATTGAAAACTGCAGGACCTCTGCTGTAGCGAAATAAAACATAAATATGACTTCAGCCATACTGTCTGCACTTTGTGTCCTCACTAAACCTATCGGAGGTAAGTTAATATTCAGTGTGATTTAGCTAAATACGTTCCTCATTAATATATATGTGTACAGTGCTAGCTAGATTAGCCACGTATGATACGGGAACGCTGTCTACGTTTAATTTGATTCGCTATACTGCATTTAATTTTATCCATGTCAGAAGAAAAAGCGCTGTTACTAGCTAGCTTGGTAAATCAGCTCAATCAATGGGCTTTGACTAAATCTGTCTGGATGTATGTGTGTCTGCTGACCCTATATGTCCCCTCCAGAGACCACAGTGCATGGTACTAAATACACTGAACAGGAGGCACTGTTGGCTGCACTCCAAGCCAACCAGGCCTTGCTGGAGGAGCGTCTGCAGGGGGAGAAGGGCCTGTACGAGGTGCGCAGACTGCGGGAGGAGGTGAGGGCAGGGGTGCCCTGGATCTGCACCGATACAGAGGACGTCACATGGAGCTTTGTCCAAGAGTGTCTGCTGCTGTTGCTAAGCCTGGCCCGTAACCTCACTCTCCAGCTAGAGCTCTTCAACCAAGCCCCCAGTCCTGCTATGTCCAGGTTGCGGACCCCTGAGATGGCCCCTCCTCTGCCCCCTGACGTGCTGAGCGTGGCCCAACAGAAGACACTTGGTGCAGCTCTTCAATTTGTTGTCTCCCTGGGCCTCTGTCCCTACCTGGCCCTGGGGGTGGGGGTGCCACTGGGGCGCAGGTCAGCGTTTGGGAAGTTGGTGGAGGGTTTGGTGTGTCATGATGTGGCCCCTGTCCCTGAGCGCCGTCTCCTGACCACCACTGCTGTTCTGCTGGAGCTGTCTGTGCTGTCATCACTGGCCACCATGGTCTACACTCGCCACCTGGGAGATGTCATGGCAGCGCTATGCCAGCTAGGATACCGCCCAGAGAAAGGCACCACTAAGGAAGAGAAGGTAATTCACTGTTCCGGCCTGACGATGTTGAATATGAATGGTATTATTATAACTTGATATCATGGATTTGGATATCAGTTTTTCAGCAAAATAAGATGCCCATGTAGTTTCCTGTTTTGTCTATTTGCCATTATGAAGTCAGTTATTCAACTTGTGATAGATAGGATTGTCATAACACCCTTTTGCCACTAGATGGTGGAAGTATTAAGCGGAGGAACAAGCAGGCTCACTCTTTTGATCACTCTTTTGATAATGTAGGAGATCAGTAAGGAGGAACGCAAGAACTGCAGGGAGGCTCTTCAAAAACTCTTGGGGAAAGTCTTCCAGCCAATCGTTATCAAAGAGCTGCTTATTCTCCAAGGCGGTCCCAAACAGGTAGAGCACAGTGAAGTATCTGTACACCATTACATATCATTATGTTTTCCTCTATGTACTTGTATATGGTGCTGTCTGTCTTCTCTGGTGTAACCGAATGTAGCAGGCGTAAAAGAAACGACTGAGCGGCCTTTCTTTCTTTCTGATCATAACAAGAGAGAAAAAACTGTAGAGGGAGATTATCTAATGCACTATTCATCCAATCCAGTAAATGTGGAGGAGGAGTTAAGATGGAGTATCACCTTGTTAACGTCCGAAAGCCGGAAATCCAATTTTCCTGAAAACCGTAAACATCTGGATGTTTTTGACACTGCTGATGGTAACTCTGGTATGATCTTCAAAGAGTATCTTAAAGGTCCAATGCAAATGTTTTATCTCAATATCAAATTATTTCTGGGAAATAATTAAGTACCTTACTGTGTTTTCAATTCAAATGGTAAAAAATAAACACATAGCTTCTTAGTGTAAAGGAAGTCACGCTGCTTGCTTAGCGAGTACCACTTCCTCCCGAATTGGGCCATACCTGGCGCAAACTCAGGACCCCTGCCTTGCTAGCCCACGTGACCACCCTCCTCAAGCATCTTACCAGCTTGCACTGACCTGTCATCTGGCGCTGGTCTTTTTAAACAGTGGGGACACTTCAGGCTGAGGAGTAAGTTTCACACATCCCCATGTGCTACATTAGCAAAGAGCATTTCTCAAGCAATAATTTGAGTGTCTGGGAGTGGTCTGAGTGGGGAGGGGATACTGAAAACTATCTGTTATTGGCAAAGAGGTTTAGAACTCTTCCTTATTAGTTTATTAACTAAGGTCAAGCCAAAATTCCAAACGGCTCTTACACTAAAATGGCATTACTTACTACGACTGTGATATGTGGTCGTCTCACCTAGCTATCGTAAGATGAATGCCCAAAGTCGCTCTGGATAAGAGAATCTGCTAAATGACTCAAATGTAAATGTCTCTCTGCCCTTCCAGGCCCCTCCAGGCCATGGTACTAGTGGTGGCAATAGGAGCCCCCTGAGCCAGGCTCCCCCATGGCTGAGGCGTCTGTGTGGGCAGCTGCTGTCTGAGAGGCTGATGCAGCCCAATGGAGTCCAGTCTGTGGTGAGGGCTATCCTAGAGGGAGGCGCAGGTGAGCTTCGCTGGAGATGTAGGGGGGACATTTAGAAAACCCTGGCCATGAGATGGGCAAGAAACATCTACCAAACACTTAGGTATTATCAGTTGTTGTGATGAGTGACCCATAAAATAATGCAGTTTCACTTTTGTTCCCTCTCTCTCTAATAGGAGGAGAGTCTGATTGGAGGAAATGTGATGGTGTAGCCAGGATCCTAGCAGCCTGCCCTCAGCAGTCTCTATCTTCAGACAGCTACTACAGTCAGGTTTGCCCCCAGGTAAACCTGTCATGTTTTTAAAGATTTATGGAAATTGAACTTGCTGTACGTACCGGCATAAAAGTCTAGATTAATATTCTGTCTTAATGGTCAGATTCTGGAGCTCCTGCACTTTAGAGACAAGCTGACAGCTCAGCAGTTCCAGCGTGTGGCCACCAGGGCGGCTCTCACCATGATACAGGACTGCCCAATGTTTGCCCTGCAGTACCTGCTCACTCCCCTCTTCAGCTCCCTTCACCGCTGTGGCCGGATGACAGGTCAGTGCAAGCTGTGCAGTATCTCTGAGAGAACAAATGTACTAATTAGTTGCCTAAACTATATATGCAAATGTATGTGGACACCCCTTCAAATTAGTGGATTCCGCTATTTCAGCCACACCGTTGCTGACAGGTATATAAAATCAAGCACACAGCCATGCAATCTCCATAGTCCAACATTGGCAGGAGAATGGCCATACTGAAGTGCTCCGTGATTTTCAATGTGGCACCGTCATAGGATGCCACCTTTCCAACAAGTCAGTTTGTCAAATTTCTTCCCTGCTAGAGCTTCCCCGGTCAACTGTAAGTGCTGTTATTGTGAAGTCGAAACATCTAGGTGCAACAATGGCTCAGCAAAATGCTGTAGCGTGAAGGGAAATCTTAAAGCTACAGCATACAATGACATTCTAGACAATTCTGTGCTTCCAACTATGTGGCAATAGTTTGGGGAAGGCCCTTTCCTGTTTCAGCACGACAATGCTCTTGTGCACAAAGCGAGGTCCAAACAGAAATGGTTTGTCGAGGTCGATGTGGAAGAACTTGACTAACCCGCACAGAGCACTGACCTCAACCCCATCGAACACCTTTGGGAAAAATTGGAACGCAGACTGTGGGCCAGTCCTAATTGCCCAATGTCAGTGCCCGACCTCACTCATGCTCTTGTGGCTGAATGGAAGCAAGTCCCTGCAGCAATGTTCCAACATCTAGTGGGAAGCCTTCACCGAAGAGTGGAGGCTGTTATAGCAGTAAAGGGGGGACCAACTCCATATTCATACTCATGATTTTGCAATGAGATGTTCGCGCAGGTGTTCACGTTCTTTTGGTCATGTAGTATATGTTGGTTTGTTAAAAATAACAACTTCTGTAGGCTATATAACTGAAATAACCACCACTGTTGTTAGCTTGCAGAGCTGATTGTAGCTGCTCACCACTTTCTATCAAATGATTTGGTCTGTGCATCAGGGAAATTGACACTGCTGCAGAGATTGACTCCGCTGGCTTTTAATTAGTCTGCCGGTCAATGTCCTTACCACTCTGAAAATGACTCTTGGTATTTACTTGTGTGTGCGTGCATCTTAATATGTGCCTGTGTGTGTTTGTTTTCGTGTACATGTATGGGTGCCCATGCCTGTGTGTGTAAATTGTGGTATTGCTTGAGGAGCACTCTGTAAAGTTGGGCTAATTGAATATGGATGTCCCCCTGCTGTTAACAGGCCTGTTGTCTGGCTGCTGCTCTGACAGATAGATAGTACGCAGACACAGCAAATCTGCATCAGCAAAGAACTCCTCATTGATCCACTTAACCAACACAGGACACATCTACCCTATGAGACTCATCCTTAGCCTCTTTCTGTTTTGAATAGTATCTAAGTTTTATTTAAATCCTGCCCCAGTTACTATATATTTTTAACATGTATTATGTGTGTGTGAAAACAATTATCCTCTATTCTGTAGGTATTGTCCCTCGCTGAATTCAGCGTGTGTTTTTTAAGTTCGCAAAATTCTGGCTCACGATTAAAGATGTCTGCTGGCTGTGAGTGCTTGTTTACGTGATGCCAAACATGAACCTCTAGGTTCAGACACAGCTTGGGTGGCTCTAGGCACTGAGTATGTCTGTATTTGTCAGGGGAGGGTCAAACCCGGGTCACAGTGGAGGAATGGGAGCTGACGCGCTGTGCGGAGGACGTGTTTAAGGTGAGTGGAACACAGACGATTAACTCAACCATGTATAGGCCAAACCTAGAGATTTACTGTATCACTCTCTCCTTCCATCTCTCGATCTCTCAGATCTGTGTGGTGGGGAACAGCCCGTCTGCTCCTTTGCTGAAGGCTCTGGGAGAAGTGGTTCCTGTTCTCTTCGATCTGTACTGCTTTACCAAGAAGAATGCTTCCCACCTACGGTCAGTTCTCTGGTAGAGAAATACTGAGCAGTTGAAGCATTTCAATATCTGGCTATTACTAAATAGTCTCAATAAGCCCTATTTGTGATGGTCACTTCAGTGATATAACAATGGTTTCACCTGTATCAGTCTGCTTTTTAGGTAGTTTCTAACTTTTCCCTGTGTATGTGTATGCTGTGTGCTCCACAGCGCCCCCTGTCAGGAGATCCTGCTCTGGTACTTTGGCAACTCTGAGCTTTCTGTCGCCCTCTCAACCCTACAGCAGCTGTGTGCCATGGATGGAGGGGCAGGCGGGGTGGCCTCTGGCTTCCACTTCACCCCTGGTAGTGACGGAGGGGCACAGCTTAACCCCTCAGAGACCATCAGGTGACTGGCATTCAACACCACACAGTTACTGGTATCCAATGCTTCCATATGAGAAGAAGATGCTAGTAAAACCCCTTCATTGGGCGGAGGGGTTGTTATCACTGATCTGATGACTGGGATTGATGGATGTAATGTAGTGGAAACTGCAAGTGCACCTATCCAGTCATGTTAGAAAAAAACATTTAAATATACAATCATGCACCAAGTCTCTCCCATAATGTGTGTTGGTCTCCTCTACCCTTCATGTCTCAGTGATGAGGATGATGCTCTGTATGAGAAGGTGTCTGGGGAGCAGTGGAGGGTGGAGTGTCTGGCCCAGCTGCTGGCTGAGATGAAGGATAGCGACCTGCCTGGAGACTTCTTCCTGGAGCTGCTGCAGGTATCTAATGTACCACAGACAGATACAGACAGAGAGACAGCCTATGGCTTTGGCCAGTATTGTCCTGCTGCTTTCCCCAGGTGGGGTTGGTGTGTAAATATGGACGCTCTCTTCCCTGGCAGGCGCTGACTTGCTGGGCTGCAGAGGAGGAGGAAGAGGAGCAGGAAGTGGACACGTCAGCCATGACACTACTGCAGCTGGAGCAGCATCTGTTAGGGAAAGTCACAGGGAGGGGTCAGAAGCTGGCCCTACTGCAGGTGCTGGCTGTCATGTGTGAGGGCCTACCACACACTCTACTGCTGCGCAAGCCAACCCAGGTAACTACTGGAATACACTCCACAGCTAAACTCCATGACCTTGCTCCTGTTCAAGATTGGATCATGTCAGATGCCAACAGTTGATTGACTTGAGTATTTTTTTTTCACTGCTTAACTATTTATCTCCAGCTCTAAAGTTTCAGTCTCCCATCGTTTACGTTATTATCTCAGTTTATGTTCACCATTTTTCCGTTTGTAGTTTTGTGATGAGCTTTTATCAAACTTTAAGTCTTTCTGTCTCTCCCTCCGCATCAGGGCTTTACAGAACACTGGTCCTCTGGGCCTCCTTATTGAGGAATGAGGGCATGATGAGTAATACTTTAAGAGCTCTAAGAATAGTGTGGTCTATCTCTGATTAGGTAAAAGACCCAGGGCTAGTGCTGTGCCATTTTGCCAGAGGAAAACCATTCACTCTCAGATTAGGAAACTTCTCTGATAAACTGGCTTCAGTTCAGTTGATAAGCAGTATTTTTAGCCATTTTATCTTGAGGGCCCTCAGCCAGGGGTTTTTGCAGAGACATTTTAAAGTTTTTTTTAATGTTTAAATCTGTGGGTGTGAGAATTTAATAGCACTAGTTAATATGCACCTCTTGGTAGGAAATGTGTGGTTTGTATACATGCAGCTGTCTGTCTGTCTGTCTTGGAACTGATATGTCTGTCTGTGTGTTCTCTCCCAGGTGGTGGAGTTCATCGTTGCCATGCTGCAGAGGGCCTGTGTGGGTTTGGACCAGGTCCGGGCTGCTGCAAGTCCAGTTGAGACCCAAACACTCAGCATGGGAATGGGCCTGGTGGCCACCCTGCTGTCAGGACCCTCACCGGTACTGCACACACATCTAGGGAACACACACCATTCTGTTCAGGCAACAGGCTTTACCTTTGATACTACTGTAGATGAGTATGGTATCATACTGTTTGATATGCAGCATTTTGTTTTGATGTCTCTCTCTCCTTGTCGCAGCTGAGTGCTGAGGACTACTCCTCGATGTCCAGGCTCCTCCCACCTCTGGAGGAGATTTCCCAGAGGCACCCTGAGGTGGTCATCCAGGAGCTGGCCTCAGACCTGCGAGCCGCCATTGCCACACACGGTGCCTACCAACCTGACAACGTGACACGAGCCACTCGATATCAATGTCCCAAAACGGACAATAACGTGCCTACTAAGAAAAACTTCAAGACCCAAACAAGTCCCTCGCAAGTCTCCCTAACAAGACTCTGCTCACCCACCCTACATAACAACCCCAGCACAGACACTACTCAAACGCCTAACACTCGAGCCTCAATTCAGACCTGTATCCCCAACCTCAGAACACAGAGCAGCTCTGGTGATAGTCTGGCCCAGAAAACTCATCTATCCCAGAGGGTATCATCTGGGGCTGGCCAGGGTCCTGCAGGGGTGTCTGCTCCTGATGGGGGGCAATCAGGTGGGAGGGGTGGCAGCAGTGAGCCCTCCAGTGGCACCCCCAGTAGGGCCTTCTCAGACTGCATGCTCGGGGCATGTGATCCTGAGGTCCCCACCAGAGCAGTGGCCCTGAGAACCTTAACACGGGCCATACAGAACGGAGACCGGGAGGCTCTTCAGAATCAGGAGAAAGTCCTCACGGTGAGTAGAGCAGTGGAGAACCAGTAAATATTGCATGTAGCTTATAGAATATGACTCAGTGGTTTGACTGTGTATCAACCAGGGGACCCATTGCAGTCATGGGTTTAATAGGTTCCCTCTGATTCAGTGTTATCTATCTTTCTACCTCCATCGTTGACTTCCAGGGTCTCCATCTCCCTTGAGAGGGGTCTTCCTCTAACACCATAGCCTCATGCAGGCCCTGGAGGCGTGGACAGTAGAAGCAGAACCTGTCTCTGTGGTGGTTACTGTCTGTTTGGGTGGAGAGGATGTTTAATAGATGAGGGGAGTTGATCAGAGACCCTGGGGGAATGCAGTGTGGTCTATGGGGACTTGTTAATCTGGTTGAGGGGTGGTGAGGTTGAGGGAACTGGATTATCACACTGGGTCTGGATCTCATTTAGTATTCAGTGTAATGAGCACCCCTTCTGTGTGCACCTTCCACGACCCCCCCCCCCCCATCCCGTCTCAGCCAGGGGGTCCAGTACCTGGTGGGGGGTGGGGATCCTCTTTAATCTCCATCCTATTGTACTTCTCTTTGTGTTGGGTAGTTTTGGGACAAATTACAAGCACTATGAAGAAAATTATGTAGTGGTGAAATTATCATTTTTATAGGATGTCAGATGGGAAAGTTGAGCAGCTTTGGTATAATGTGTCCTGTGATGGCTTTGTCTTCCAGCTCTTCCTGGAGAACTTGGAACATGAGGACACGTTTGTGTATCTGTCAGCCATTCAAGGTAGGAAGTCGATGGTCTCCAGGTGGTGCTTAACCTTACCTTTGGTCTTTTACTTTAGTTTTGTGGGCTGATATTAACCTTTGGCTTCGGCTAGCTTTCCTTTAGCAAGTTGTAGCAAGTATAACTAGGATATAACTGTTGTATCTCATCTAATTTGCCCTAGAAACTGGAATGACATTAACTTGCAGTGGCATCTTCTTCATGGTATGTAGGTTTTGCTGGGCTTAGAGTTTCTCAGTGACCTATTCTGTGTCCCTCTCCTCCCTGCAGGCCTGGCGGTGTTGGCGGACTTCTTCCCTGAGAGGATCCTGCTGCGGCTGCAGGAAGAGTACCAGAATGTTCCATCCTCTCAGAAGGAGAGGTCCCTGGAGACACGGCTGAAGGTTGGAGAGGTGCTGATGAGGGCTAGCAGGGCTATGGGTGAGTGGACTATTATCAACACAACTAACTGACCTACTAAAAACCTGCTCACCACACATCCTGGGAGAGGCTCCAGCAATACACTCATTAACTCAATGAGATTATTATATTTTGGGGTGTAGATTTGACCACACAGAGAAGGAAGCGCCTCAATGACACAGTTTTGAGGTTAGGTTTTGACAGATTCATAGGCTGTTTTGTGAGGGATGTGTATGAATGATTGTGAATTTGCTTACTCATGTTAGTGTTTCCATTTTAATTATGCGTACATGTGTGTTGGTATATGTTAACGGTGTATGGGGCCCAATTATAGTTATAAAGTCCTAAAACGGTCGTAAAACAGACAGTACATGCTTGTTCCACACTGAGGGGACTATATCGAAACCTATCCCTCTCTGTTAGAATTTCTTGTTTGTGGTTTTTCCCTCTCCCTGGTTTTGTCTGCCAGATCTCGATAGTACCATTTTCTCGGGACAAGTGAGGGGTTATTCGGCATGCCCCCCTTCCCCTCCCTTATCTTGGATGTGAAAGTCCCCCAGACAGACCAGCGACGGTCTCTAATTGGCCCTGCTCCACTAGCCTAACAGAACATCATCTCAGCTCGTTTGTCGCCCTATTAGATACCCACAGGAATCTTTTGTCACTCCTCTGGATCATTCTCCCCTTTCTTATGCATCTGGGAAAATACCCCCGTCTGCCAAACCCTATATTCTGAATCGAACCATATTAGCACCCCATCTTTTTTTGTGTCCCCCCACATACTACAGATGGGCATTTTTAAATTCCTTTACTATTCAAGTAATATCATTATATTTTTCTGGGATAGCCGGAATGCAAAATCATAATACAGAATTTGCTCTACAATGCAAAATTATGGCAGAGGTCAACAGCAGACAGACTGCTTTTCTCAGGTAGTTTTGGCAAACAAACAACAGCGAAAGAGAAGTCTGATTTTGGCCATGATAGAACTGATTATAATACAAAAAGGTTTTCTGGTGAGTATTTTGTATTGATCTGTGTCAGGTCCTGTGGAAACTGTTAGGTGCGCGCCTGTAATTGCTATTTGACGTGCGGAACATAGCATACCAATGCTATGAGGGATAAAAACAAAGTGTACATGTGTTTGTGTGTTTTTAAAGAATTTAAAATGTGCTATATCCTTGCAGGTAAAGCTTTTTCGCTGTTTAAATAGGCCTAAAAATAATTTAACACTCACTCAAGTAAGCGAATACTAACATCCATTAGGATATTCGATTAACCATGCCCATCCCTACCACGTACTGTATCCCCAGTGCACAAAAGGCCACTTTCCCTTTGCTTTTTCAGTGTATTGCACATTAATACATTTCCATCAAAGGAATTCTTGAGATTCTTTGGCCCAGGTCAGATCTTGGTCTGAGAGTGATGTAAATGTACAGTTTTGACTGACTGGACAAAGGAGCTAGAATGAGTCAGGAACAGATAGTAGTAAATGGGCAAGGGAAGCATGAGAGGAGCAACTGGACGAATACAGGCCTGCTGACCTGGATAAAACACACAATCATTCACAAACCGACACCCGTTTTCTCTTTTATTAAGGCAGTTAATAAAAGACCATCCTTTGAAACATGGCTCTGACTGAGGAGTGGCCAGCTGAACTGGTGTGTATGGGTATCTGGAAGGTGGAGGCCAGGGCAGGCTGAATGATATCCCTCATGGTGGGTCTATCTGACTGGGCCAGCAGACTCAGCTGCAGGGACCACGGCCCAGTCCACCCATCTGGGTCTTACTTGGACACCCAGTCACCTGGCCAACTCCATGGCTCCACTGCTTTATGTTGTGGAATAGAGCAGGTTTTGCACTGTCAGTGGGGGGGGGCTGTCTTAGTAAGACAGATTTACACACACTGAAAGGAGTAAAGCGTCTTCTCTATTTTAGTTTCTTTGCAGATTTAGCAACCACCTTTGTAAAAAAAAAAAAAACACACGAGTCAGCTCTTTGTATAGATTAAAACAACTTCACCAGCTGGACCAATAGGCAGGTAGTGTGATGCCATGTCCTCCTGAGGTGCATTGGAGGACAGACCAGGTGTGGGGAAGTTTCCTCAGCACTGTAGGCAGCCAGTAGTCAGTTTTGCTGGCAGCCAATAGTACAGTATTGATAATCATTAATAAGAATACAAACTTTATCTTCCTTCCTGTGTTTCAGGTGACCTGGCTCCCCACCATGGCCGGCCTCTGATCGGGGTCTTCCTGAGGGGGACGAGGGACGAGGACCGCAGTGTCCGCACTAGCTGCCTGTCCAACCTGGGAGAGCTCTGCCAGAGACTCAACTATGCCCTGGGGCCTTGGTCTCAGGAGGTGAGGACCACTAGTAAACCATGTCATATGGTTAAACAAATGTCTGTCAGTTTATTTGCCTATAGTTTCTAAGTACAGTACCAGTCAAAAGTTTGGACACACCTACTCATTCCAGGGTTTTTCTTTATTTTTACTATTTTCTACATTATAGAATAATAGTGAAGACATCAAAACTATGAAATAACACATATGGAATCTTGTAGTAACCAAACAAGAAAGTCAAGTGCAGTCACAAAAAAAATCAAGCGCAATGATGAAACTGGCTCTCATGAGGACCACCACAGCAAAGGAAGACCCAGAGTTACCTCTGCTACAGAGGATATGTTCATTAGAGTTACCAGCCTCAGAAATTGCAGCCCAAATAAATGCTTCAGAATTCATGTAACAGACACCTCTCAACATCAACTGTTCAGAGAAGACTGCGTGAATCAGGCCTTCATGGTCGAACCACTACTAAAAGACATCAATAAGAAGAAGAGACTTGCTTGGGCCAAGAAACACAAGCAATGGACATTAGACTGGTGGAAATCTGTCTGATGCGTCCCAATTTGAGATTTCTGGTTCCAACCTCTGTGTCTTTGTGAGACGCAGAGTAGGTTAACGGTTGATCTCCGCATGTGTGGTTCCCACCGTGAAGCATGGAGGTGGAGGTGTGATGGTGTGTGGGTGGTTTGCTGGTGACACTGTCAGTGATTTATTTTCAATTCAAGGCACACAACCAGCATGGCTACCACAGCATTCTGCAGCGATACGCCATCACGAAAGCATTCCACTGATGCTGGCCCATGTTGACTCCAGTGCTTCCCACAGTTGTG
Organism: Oncorhynchus tshawytscha; assembly: GCF_018296145.1. NCBI lineage: Eukaryota > Metazoa > Chordata > Actinopteri > Salmoniformes > Salmonidae > Oncorhynchus > Oncorhynchus tshawytscha. The sequence continues at coordinate 22,913,748 of NC_056447.1, forward strand.
TCAAGTTGGCTGGATGTCATTTTGGTGGTGGACCATTCTTGATACACACAGGAAACTGTTGAGTGTGAAAACCCCAGCAGTATTGCAGTTCTTGATACAAACTGGTGCTCCATGCACCTACTACCATACCCTGTTCAAAATAACTTTTGTCTTGCCCATTCACCCTCTGAATGGCACTCGTACACAATCCATGTCTCAAGGCTTAACAATCCTTCTTTGACCTGTCTCCTCACCTTCATCTACACTGATTGAAGTGGATTTAACAAGTGACATTAATAAGGGATCATGGCTTTCACCTGGATTCACATGGTCAGTCTATGTCATGATGTTTTGTACACGTAGTGTATTATTATTTGTATTGTTTCATTCACTTCTGTTGTACCTGCACTGTTGTAGCTCGGAGTGTAAGAATTTCACTGTACCCTGCAGATGCATCTGTGACCCTGTGCATGTGACTAATAAAATAATCTGTCAATGAATCATCCTGAATTTGCCAATCACTCATTATATAGTGACGTAACTACTCCCTCTCTTAAATCTGTCAATGAGTCCAGATGTCCCCTGTCTTGGCGTATGACTACACTTATAGCCATAGGATGGTTGGGGTCAGGGTGGGATTCATCTAGGGGTCCGGCGTCAGGGAACAGCAGGTATTGCCCAAGGTTAAAGGTCACGGTTCACTTTCTTCAGAGGGAGAGAACTGAACTTTGACTGTCTTGTCCTACTGCCCCTCTCTCAGCCTGTGCCTCTGCCCATGACACATTTTTCCCAGCTCAGCAGTATTGTGTGTTGGAGTGTCCTCTCCTAAAGAGCCCCTCCCTCAGTGCTGAGATCAGGCTTTTCACTGGTGGGGAGAGCATGAGGGGGAGGGGCCGGAATCACTTTACTCAAAAGCTTGTCCGCTCTAGTCTATGTTTGAGTTGACAGAAATGTGTGTGTGTCAGGGCAGCTTGTGGAAGGCCTGTCTGCCTGCTGCAGTGGTCAGGGTCCTAAATAAAGCTGCTTTGACGACCAGGGGTCTGTCAGCGAGGTCTGTGCATTGCAGACTCTGCTTCATGAATACGCATCTCTGTCAGGCTGAGTAACAGGGATGCCTATTCATGAGAGCCATGGCCCTCTGCTCTCTGCTACAGCCTAATCCCTCTCAGTCCATTGCAGCCTGCCGTCGGTGTGTGTCTATCCTACCAATATGTTAATCAACCCAGTGCACTAGCGGTAACCGCAGCACTGTGGACCTTGGCAAGGTCACTGCTCCTTTATAGATCCTCTGAGAGTGTGTATTTATCTGTGTATGTGTTTGTTCTTCCTTAGTTGAGCACCTGTTTGACGGCACTGATAAAGACCGAGAAGGAGGCAGAGGTGCGGCGAGCTGCTGTCCACGTCATTGCTCTGCTGCTCAGGGGCCTGAGCGACAAAGCCACCGAGGTACAGTACTAGAGCAGTTGTCTGTACCCGTACAGGTACAAGAACCACACGGATACACAAATTTGTTGAGCACTCCTACACACATTTGTTGAGCACTCCTACACACATTTGTTGAGCACTCCTACACACACTTGTTGAGCACTCCTACACACATTTGTTGAGCACTCCTACACACATTTGTTGAACCGTCATAAGAAGTAAAAAATGGTCATTGGTATGGCCTCCTACAGAATGTAATCTAATATAGTTGACATTAGTGCGTGGAGATGTGTGTTGGAGGGCCGATGGGTTACAACAGAGATCGTTGCGGTCATCATACTGCGGGCGGTCAGACAACTTTTAGAGGGTTTTTTTGTCCTGCAGAATATTTTGAAACGGTTGTCATTCTGCTTTGTATGCATTAACTTTTGACCACCTATTGTATTAAAAGTATGGGTAAAAGTAGATTTTATTTCTTACCGGTACGGGACACACTTTTTAAAATTTTTATAGGCTAGATTTAATCATAGAATTACATAGGCCTATAGAAACCCTAATCATTTGGTCTTAGCCTAGGCCTAGTAAAACAATGTATGACCTTTTAATGTGGCATAAACACAACCAGTCATGATGTTTTCATCTGATTGTTTGACAATCACTTCAAAAAGGTGCTCCTGTAGGCTTCCTGTGCATGTTCGTCCACTCACTAAATCATTCCAGCATCCAAACCCCAACAGCGCGCTGTGCATCCGCAATTTAATGAATGAAAAGAGACATCTGTTACAAAACACCTATGTGTTTTGTAATGACATTCTGCGGTTGTCATTACGCCTTCACTTGTAGCCTGAATTGATGTGTCCACCACCTATGCATAGGCAGAGAATCACATGGCAGTTATCTTCCCAAGGAAATTAACTTCAATATGATTACACTATAGTTTACTACGGTGTCTGTGAATAAATATTGATAATGGAAACAAGTGGGCACTTAACCAACGTGAGTCGAGGTACAGTCAAAAATGGTGATTATCATTAAAAAGGAAAAGATGCAATGCGCATACCATGGTGAGCGAACGTTGCGCCTTTTCAATAAACATTGTTTGCCCATTTAGTTGTCTCTATCTGCAAATCATTGTAAAAGGTAGGGTAAGCATTCCTATTAAACCCACTTTCCCAATTAAGCCCACTTCCATCTTTGGATGCCAAAAATGTAATAAAATGAAAACTTTTCTGCTGTTTAACATTTCAACTAATTCATTTGGTTGTTACAGCCACCTTTTTTATTCTAAGCCAATCAGATGTTGTATTATTAAGGTATTGACTGTTATGTATAAGTTCCCACTAATGGCTCATTTCAAAGCTGCAAAAAAACTTGTGTTGATGCTACCCTCAGATAAACAACATCTTCAGATATTTTAGAATGTGTTGATATATGATAGCAATTTTCATGAGGATTCATTGCTATTTCTTGAAATAATTGAAATAAGTGTTTTTCATGCTAGCAGTCATACATGCATGTCACAGTAGCAACAAATTGGTGAACTACAGCAAGATAGATTTCAGGCATTCTCAGCTTACATTTCTTTTCAACGCATTTTGTCTAATTTGACTGTTAAATCAACCTTGCATTGATATACATACAGTGGGGCAAAAAAGTATTTAGTCAGCCACCAATTGTGCAAGTTCTCCCACTTAATGATGAGAGAGGCCTGTAATTTTCATCATAGGTACACTTCAACTATGACAGACAAAATGAGAAAAAAAATCCAGAAAATCACATTGTAGGATTTTTTTATAAATTTATTTGCAAATCATGGTGGAAAATAAGTATTTTGTCAATAACAAAAGTTCCTCAATACTTTGTTATATACCCTTTGTTGGCAATGACAGAGGTCAAACGTTTTCTGTAAGTCTTCACAAGGTTTTCACACACTGTTGCTGGTATTTTGGCCCATTCCTTCATGCAGATCTCCTCTAGAGCAGTGATGTTTTTGGGCTGTTGCTGGGCAACACGGACTTTCAACTCCCTCCATAGATTTTCTACAGTAGGTATGGTTTTCTTTGGATGCAACTCAGCATTCTTCGTCCTCCAAACACGACGAGTGGAGTTTTTACCAAAAAGTTATATTTTGGTTTCATCTGACCATATGACATTCTCCCAGTCTTCTTCTGGATCATCCAAATGCTCTCTAGCAAACTTCAGACGGGCCTGGACATGTACTGGCTTAAGCAGGGGGACACGTCTGGCACTGCAGGATTTGAGTCCCTGGCGGCGTAGTGTGTTACTGATGGTAGGCTTTGTTACTTTGGTCCCAGCTCTCTGCAGGTCATTCAGTAGGTCCCCCCGTGTGGTTCTGGGATTTTTGCTCACCGTTCTTGTGATCATTTTGACTCCACGGGGTGAGATCTTGCGTGGAGCCCCAGATCGAGGGAGATTATCAGTGGTCTTGTATGTCTTCCATTTCCTAATAATTGCTCCCACAGTTGATTTCTTCAAACCAAACTGCTTACCTATTGCAGATTCAGTCTTCCCAGCCTGGTGCAGGTCTACAATTTTGTTTCTGGTGTCCTTTGACAGCTCTTTGGTCTTGGCCATAGTGGAGTTTGGAGTGTGACTGTTTGAGGTTGTGGACAGGTGTCTTTTATACTGAGAACAAGTTCAAACAGGTGCCATTAATACAGGTAACGAGTGGAGGACAGAGGAGCCTCTTAAAGAAGAAGTTACAGGTCTGTGAGAGCCAGAAATCTTGCTTGTTTGTAGGTGACCAAATACTTATTTTCCACCATAATTTGCAAATAAATTCATTAAAAATCCTACAATGTGATTTTCTGGATTTTTTTTTCATTTTGTCTGTCATAGTTGAAGTGTACCTATGATGAAAATTACAGGCCTCTCTCATCTTTTTAAGTGGGAGAACTTGCACAATTGGTGGCTGACTAAATACTTTTTTGCCCCACTGTAGATGCCATTGACATTTAGTTGGGCTTAAAGGGTACAGTAGCACAAAAAGCACTCCCTCTATACAGAGTGTAAATGACAAAGAAATATTGTTCAATATGATCAATACTAATTTTGCATAATATTGTAGTCTATAGTGTATATTTATAGCCCAGCCCATTCGTTTTTCCAAATATTTTATGAGTAGACTTTGCTATTCTGTCTTTTTCACCATAAATCACTGTTTGTAAGCCCAGTATGCTCCTTTTAGGCCCAGTATGCTCCTATTAAGCCTGGTTTATATTGAAACACATGGGGATAGTGTGTTGATATCCCTAATATTCAATTACCAAAAAACGTTATTTTTTTTCCTCAGATTTGTTGGTTAAAACACACAACTACAGGTATGCATATTATGCATCTAGCTATGGTGCCTTTACCAAGATAGAAACCTATGTACTCTCTCCAAGACTTTTGGAGTGGACAGGTAGTCCTTGATGCAGAGAGAGAAGAATAAGATCAGGGTTGAAGGATAGAAGACCTACAAGCGGTGACAAAAATGCAAACAAATGAGGGACAGGAAGATGACAATTTGAAGACTGCTCATGTACTTTTGTCTTTCATTCATCCAGGTGATTCTGTTTTTGGGTCCACCACCTGTACCTTTTTTAATACACAGTAGGGAGGAAGATTTGTGTTCTAACCAATCAGTAACACACCTGATTCAACTAATTGAAGTCAATGATTAGTTGAATCAGGTGTGTACTGGTTTGCAAGAACAAAAGTCCACATTGATCTCTGTGAACTGTCAGGATGAATAGCAATGATCAGTTTATTCTAATGACTTTAGGGGAGATACATTTTATATTAGAAGGATTTCCACGTCTCCCTCTGTTGGTTCTCAGTCCAGGAAAGTAGAGTTGTTTTTGTTCTTTCTTTGATAGTACTTGTAAATGTGATATTTCAGTTTTTTTATACAATCTGGAGTATTGTGTGTAGACTGATGAGGAAAAACAACAACAATTTTTGAGTAAGGCTGTAACCTAACAAAGTGGGAAAAAGTCAAGGGGTCTGAATACTTTCAAATGCACCACCATATGTTGGAAATGTGTAAACTTAGATTTTGGTGGACTTAATAGGTATCCTTACCCTATATGCAAAGTGTGGCTCAAGAAAAGGTTTGTGTGCTTTCATCATCCAGGCTGCTTCAAGTTCAGTAGCCGTACCTCTACGCTCCTAAATTGAGCGTGTGAGATCAGGTGTCCGCATGGCCACAATTAAATAGAGTATTCATGGGAAGAGAAGCAATAGGCAGGTATCTTTCCTAGGGAATCTACTTCCTAAATATGATTAGGCTATAGTTTACTACATTGCCAAAAAATAAATATTACTCACTCATATTTGTCTGTCTGAAAATCATCCCACTCCTAAAAGGTAGGCTATATGCATAATGTAGCTCAAGAGAAAGTTAAACTCTGATCTCTTCAAACGATGTCTAGCCTACTGGCTGATATAGCCATAGTCGCAGCAAGATGTTTGCCCTCTCTACAGATGACTATATCTAGTAAAGGCCCAGTGCACTACTTTTGTGAGAAAAAAGTCTCCATATATGTTTTTCTATGAATATATATTTGATTAATTCAGATTTTTCAACACCCCTTACTTCCCATTGCTGTAGATATAGCCCAGTAATGGGCCATGTGAGAATCTCTGGTAATGTAACCAGTGGAGGCTCCTCAGAGGAGGAATTTCATATGAATAAAAATAGTGAATCATTAAAAAATGTACCCTTTTTTGATATAACTAGAGTAAATATATTCACATGTCACCAAATAATTGATTAAAACACACTGTTTTGCAATGATGGTCTACAGTAGCCTCAACCGCACTCTGTAGGGTAGCACCATGGTGTAACCGGATGATAGTTTCCGTCCTCCTCTGTGTACATTGACTTCAATACAAAAACCTAGGAGGCTCGTGGATCTCAACCTCTTCCATAGACTTACACAGTAATTATGAGATTGTCCTCCAACCTATCAGAGCTCTTGCAGCACGAACTGGCATGTTGTCCACTCAAAGGGTCAGAGAATTAATCTAGTACTGAAAGCATAAGCTACAGATAGCTAGCACTGCAGTGCATATGGTGAGTGCATGTGGTGAGTAGTTGACTCAAAGAGAGAGAAAGACAATAGTTGAACTGTCTTGAACAAATTCATCTCTTCAAAATGAAGGAGAAGAGAAAGAGAGAGAGAGAGGGATAGCCAGCTAGCTAACATAGCATCCCTCTCTGTTTGAGTGCGGTGTTTACTTTCACTTACTTAGCTAGTGAATGCAGCTAGCTAGTTTAGCCTATTCAAACACCTGGCTTAAACAGAGAGGGATGAGAGCTAGCTGGCTATGGCTATCCAACCCTGGAACTCGTCAAGGTTAGCTTTTGGTTTTATAAATGTATTGCCACAGGGGCCTGCTGGTGTAACTGCCAAACTGTTTGCTGCTGACTGTACTGCATGATTGTAGCTGGTTTACTAACACTGTTAGTTCAATTAGCTATGTTGACAATGACATTAATATGGTGACAATGTAAGCTCTGTATAGCGGTTAGCAGAAGTTTTTTTCGCCTGGTCAGACAGCTGATGTGTGAAGTCCACCGAAGTCCACAAGCGAAGTGAAAGGGTGAGAGGAGAAGAACGTGTAGATTTGAGAAGGAATTATACAATGATCAAATGGATCATGCTGTTTGTGTTTGGCTGCTCTGAAAGTGAACTGTGTTTACATGTATTCATTCTGCTGATTCTGTTGATAAACTTTTCTTTAACGTAAGCAAAGGGAACAGGGATTGCCACATACCTGAATTTGTCCAATAGTAACTTTCGTTTCAAACTGTTGGACTAATGATTACACACTAGATCAGCTAGATGCAGGCAAGAGTGTGCAGGCGGTATTTGTCAATGTCTGTCACCTTGATTACTCAAATTTCTTTCAACCTGTGCACCTATGTTGTAAACCTTCATTCATAGGCTAGGTTGTAGTAACCTCATGATGGGTGTAGGGATTTTTTTTAAATCATGTAGTAGCCTAAACCTATCGACGCAACATTGAATTGGGTGAATGTAATATGAATGACAAATCAAATGTCATTGGTCACATGCACCGAATACAACAGGTGTAGACCAATCATGGTCCAAATGTGTGTTTGGACCATGATAGTTTGTTGATGTGGACATCAAGGAACTTGAAACTCTCGGCCCGCTCCACAACAGCCCTGTCGATGTTAATGGGGGCCTGTTCGGCACTCCTTTTCCTATAGTTCACGATCAGCTCCTTTGTCATCCAATACGCTGTAATAGAAATAAGGCCATGCTCATTAAAAAAAGAATTGTCCTCCCTCATCTTAAACTGCTCCGACCGCCACTGAATGTAACCTATTTCTTTGGTTATTTTTTAGCATTTTGAAATTGCCTAGAGGGTACAAAATTATTGGGACCATGGCTGGCAAGCGAGCTGTGTCACATACACCTAAATAACATTGCAGGACTAGTTCTTGCAGGAGCGGGTGGGAGTTGGACAGAAAGCCAGCGAGAGCAGGCAGGAGCGGTATGAAAAGCTGTGGGTGGGATCTGGATGAAGAACTCAGTCCCGCGCAGACCTCTGTGTGTCTTGGTGAACATCACTGTGTTTAGGCTACATGTGCAATCCTGGAGCCAACTGGAATGGAGAAACAAATATCCCAGTCAGTGGTGATTTTAGCATGTAAATCTTGGTGGGGCAAATTCCCCACAAAAATTGTTGATGCATGCCAGCAAAGCAACTACACAACACAACACTAAACAATACATTAATTGCACTATAACGGTGATAAACGGTGCCCACAACTGTTAGGACCTACATAAAGCTGTTCCAACAGCAGAGCTTTATTTTCAGCACCATGGAGTGAATCCTTACCACCCCTACCCCTGGCTTTCAGCAGAGCCTTATCTGGCAGCGAAACAGTTCATTCTGCCTCATTTACTGCCTTTTAAAATAATATATTTTAAAAGGCAGATTTATGGCTGATTTACTTAAATAAATGTGGTTTCTACTGACAATTGAGATGTACAAACTATGGCATAAGGGGGCGATGAGCGAATAAGAGGCCATCCGTAATTTAGATTAAAACATTAATTAGCAAGCTTATTTGCTAACTATTTGTTCAGCACTTTTGAAACATACAGTGATAGAATTCAGAACATGGACCGTTCTTAGTGTTCTCCCTGCACACAAGTCAGAAATAAAGGGGGCATATAATCAGACAGTGGAAGCTCTTACAATATTCAATGATTACATTTCTATAAAACAGGCTACATGTGCACCACCAAGTCAGAACAGTAGGCTAAGTTATGAGGGGGAAAGGGACCAAATTATTAGTGTGAGGCACATGGGCTACTAACATATTACTACATAACTAACATTTAGTCTTACTTTCTTAGCTACAGTATACATATCATATACATATCTCCCTGGCATATTACATCATTTATGCAGCAGCATACAATACATTGTTGGTGCTGTGCTCACTTGAACAGGAAGGTGGTGTGGCGGTCCCTGTGGGCAAATTTGATTCATGATGATGACTGCTTGCTATCGAAGATTTTGAAAATATGATGTTAACATGATCAGTCCAATCAGTAGGCTAATGCAATTGAAGGCTTGTATCAAATTGTTGCTTACTGAAACTCCCAAAGCATTTCAATCCTTGTATAACATTTGAAGCAATAACATACCCGCTTCAAATCAAATCAAATTTTATTGGTCACATACTCGTGATTAGCAGATGTTATTGCGGGTGTAGCAATGCTTGTGCTTCTAGCTCCGACAGTGCAGTAATATCTAACAAATTACACAACATATACCCAATACACACAAATCTAAGTAGGAATTAATTAAGACTATATACATATGGACAATAGACGGCTGCGGTGGCGATCTGCATTCCTCTTTTGGCGTGTCACGGACGGTCTCCTCCGCGCGCCTGAACCAGTCGTCCACCGCAGGAAACTTGGTCTGACCCTGATGCCAAGGCGCCAGAACCAGCTGGTACCCTGGTACGCACAAGAAGGGAGAGAGGTTAGTGGAGTAATGGCGGAGCAAGTTCTGTGCCATCTCGGCCCAGGGCATAAACGCCGCCCACTCCCCCGGCCGGTCCTGGCAATAGGACCGCAGAAACCTGCCCACATCCTGGTTAACTCTCGCCACCTGCCCATTACTCTAGGGATGAAGCCCTGAAGTAAGGCTGATCGAGACCCCCAGACGTTCCATGAATGCCTTCCAGCCCCTAGACGTGAACTGGGGACCCCGATCAGACACTATATCCTCAGGCACCCCATAGTGCAGGAAGACGTGTGTAAACAAGGCCTCCGCAGTCTGTAGGGCCATAGGGATACCGGGCAGAAGGAGGAGTTGACAGAACTTAGAGAAACGATCCACAATGACCAGGTTTGCGGTGTTACCCTGTGAGAGTGGAAGATCAGTCAGAAAATCCACCAACGGGTGCGATCAAGGCTGCTGCGGAACGGGTAAGGAGTGTAGCTTACCTCTGGGCAGGTGCCTAGGAGCCTTACACTGTGCCCACACCAAGCAGGAGGAAACATAAATCCTCATGTCCTTAGCCAAGGTAGGCCACCAGCACCTCCCGCTCAAACAGCGCACTGTCCGACCAATCCCAGGATGACCAGAGGAGGGTGACGTGTGGGCCCAATAGATGAACCGGCCACGAACAGACACCCAGCAGGACACTGGACGGGAGCGGGCTCTGTACGTAACGCCTGCTCAATGTCCTTGTCCAGCTCCCACACTACTGGCGCCACCAGGAGGAGGCGGGGAGTATGGGGGTGGGATCCATGGGCCACTCCTCTGTGTCATACAGCCGGGACAATGCGTCTGCCTTCACATTCTGGGAGCCTGGTCTGTAAGAAAGGGTAAACACAAAACGGGTGCAAAACATGGCCCACCTTGCCTGGCGAAGGTTTAGTCTCCTCGCTGCCCGGATGTACTCCATATTGCGGTGGTCAGTCCAGATGAGAAAAAGGTGTCTAGCCCCCTCAAGCCAATGTCTCCATGCGTTCAAGGCCTTGACGACAGCCAACCGCTCCCGGTCCCCCACGTCATAGTTTCGCTCCGCCGGGCTGAGCTTCTTCGAGAAGGCACAGGGGCGGAGCTTCGGTGGCGTACCCGAGCACTGAGAGAGCACAGCTCCTATCCCAGGCTCGGATGCGTCCACCTCCACTATGAACGTCAAAGAGGGATCCGGTTGGGCCAGCACGGGAGCCGAGGTAAAAGGAGCCCTCAGGTGACCACTGCAAGCGTACCGGGCCCCCCTTCAGCAGTGAGGTAATGGGAGCCGCTACCTGACCAAAACCCCGGATAAACCTCCAGTAGTAGTTGGCAAACCCTAAGAACCGCTGCACCTCCTTTACCGTGGTGGGAGTCGGCCAATTACGCACGGCTGCAATGCGGTCACTCTCCATCTCCACCCCTGAGGTGGAAATGCGGTACCCTAGGAAGGAGACACATGCTTGGCGCGTGTAGCGGAGTATATCAAAATGTCATCAATAGACACCACTACACCCTGCCCGTGCAGGTCCCTGAAAATCTCATCTACAAAGGCTTGGAAGACAGATGGCGCATTCATCAACCCGTACAGCATGACGAGGTACTCCGAGGTGGTACTGAAAGCAGTCTTCCACTCGTCTCCCTCTCGGATATGCACCAGGTTGTAAGCTCTCCTGAGATCTAGTTTGGTGAAGAAGTGCGCCCTGTGCATAGACTCTTTCGCTGTGGCTATGAGCGGTAGCGGGTAACTATACCTCACAGTGATCTGATTCAGAACCCGATAGTCAATACACGGGTGCAGTGAAGGCGGGTGAAGTGGAGGACTGAATGTACACCTGATGTAGGGATTCGGAGACATATGTTTCCATAGCCTCCGTCTCTGCCTGTGAGAGGGGATACACGTGACTCCTGGGAAGTGCAGCGCCTACCAGGAGATCAATCGCCCCGTCGATAAGGTGGTAATTGAGTCTCCTTCTTTTTGGAGAGGGCGAGAGACAAATCGGCATATTCAGGGTGAATGCTCACGGTGCAGTGACCTCCCTAATCAACCCTGACCCTAATGGTCGACTATCTAAGGCATGAACGGGGAAGGGCACATCCACGGGAACAATGGGGATCCCTAAACTATGGGCTAACGCTCTATCAATAAAATTCCCAGCCGTGACTGAATAGACGAATGTGGGGGAAACTCCGGGAAAGTGACAAACACAAACATATGTGCAACAGAGGGCCCTGGGTGAAAATGGTGCCGGCCACCTGGGGTGACGCTCGAGCGCCCTGCCTGCTGCCTCGATCCCCAGAGGAACCAACCCAGCACCGACCGGCAGTGTGACCTCTGCGGCCACAGATGGTGCACGAGCTGGAACCCCCTCCGGTCTCCCTGCGCACTGCCCCTCCTAACTCCATGAGTATCTGAGAGGGTTTCCTAGAGGATGGAACCGCCAGACCCCGATCTGAACGTCCGCGTGTAGCCTGCAGGTTGTCCAGCCGGATGGACAGGTCTACCAGCTGGTCGAATGTGAGGGTGGTGTCTCTGCAGGCCAACTCCCGATGGACATCCTCGCGCAGACTGCAGCGGTAATGGTCGATCACGGCCCTGTTGTTCCATCCCGCGCCGGGAGCCAGGGTCCTAAACTCCTGGGCGCTCCTCGTCTCCTGCCTCAGATGGAAGAGGCGTTCACCTGCCGCTCTACCCTCGGGCGGGTGGTCGAAGACTACTGATAATAAATCAATGTGATTTTGTTTCACTGAATCTCCGTCTGTATAGGCTATTTGGTTAATCGGTTTCTGGCTCCAGCATCCCAGAGTCGCCTCTTCACTGTTCATGTTGAGACTGGTGTTTTGCAGGTACTATTTAATGAAGCTGCCAGTTGAGGATTTGTGAGGCATCTGTTTCTCAAACTAGACACTCCCATGTCCTTGTCCTCTTGCTCAGTTGTGTACCGGGGCCTCCCGCTCCTCTTTCTATTCTGGTTAGAGACAGTTTGCGCTGTTCTGTGAAGGGAGTAGTACACAGCGTTGTACAAGATCTTCAGTTACTTGGCAATTTCTCGCATGGAATAGCCTTCATTTCTCTGAACAAAAATAGACTGATGAGTTTCGGAATTAAGTTTTTAGTTTCTGGCCATTTTGAGCTGGTAATCGAACCCACAAATGCTGATGCTCCAGATACTCAACTAGTCTAAAGAAGGCCAGTTTTATTGCTTCTTTAATCAGGACAACAGGTTTCAGCTGTGCTAACATAATTGCAAAAAGGTTTTCTAATGATCAATTAGACTTTTAAAATGATCATCTTGGATTAGCTAACATTACGTACCATTGGAACACAGGAGTGATAGTTATCGATAATGGGCCTCTGTACGCCTATGTAGATATTCCATTTTAAAAAAAATAGCCGTTTCCAGCTACAATAGTCATTTACAACATTAATAATGTCTGTGATAAAAGTAGGCCTGTTTTTAAGGGGGAGAAAGAAACATTGCCCTTTTTTTTACAGGCAAAATACCGTAACTCCTATGTGAAAGCAGTTAAAGAAAACAGTGGATCTGTCTTTTCCTCTTCCCTTATTTGGAACACCAGTCTGAAAGCCACCTTTTTATAGTTTATCCCTGAATACCTTTCTGTAGACATCATGATTCTCTCACTCACACAACCTTCAATACACACACCACAGTTTACAGCAAGTACCAGTGTTCCACAGTACAGCTCCCTGAATTAAACTGTTATTATGTCATGCACGGTTATAAATATGGAGTTACTGCTCAGGCAGGATATTTTTAGTTAGTATTTTGGTGTGTGCTGCACTCTGTGACCCTAGAGCATGTGAATCGGGTGTGGTAGGTTTGCTTCGACACAAACTGATTTCATTGCACTGTGGCTATCCTGGTTCCACACTCAGGAGGTGTGTGTTTGATGTGGTAGGTATGTTACCTTGGTGCCAGTCTGTGCCACTGTGACTCACAATGGTTTCCATTGGTAGATGCCCCTCCACCCCCCTAACCTGATTGTTTAAACTGCGTTAACAGTCTGCTTATGGAGAACAGAGCCCGACTGATATGGGGGTTTTGGACTGATTCTGATTTTAATAAGTAAAATTTGTCCACACAGGCTTCTCAAAATTGCCATTCTAAAGAGCAATTGTCAAAGAAATATGCTTCAAATGTTGATTTCTTCATTGTGACAATATTGACACATTATGAGAATGGCCACAAGTGTTCAGATAAGCATGAGATTCCCTTTTATCCATCCTATCGATTGAATTTTGGTTATCGGTGGAAATATCGTCCGAGATCGTTAACAAGCCAATATTGTTTGATAATATCAGCGAACCGATATATTGGTCAGGCTCTAATGGCGAGGCCACACTAATACAGAACTGATAGATGATAATAGCCAGGGATTTTCCACAATGTGTGATGGGACTGGCCACTGTTGATGAGTTGTCTGGGAAAGTCTTAAAATTGTGCGTTAATGCTGTGACACTTTCTGAATTTTGAGAGTTCCGTATCTTAAATTGATTGACTGTACACAAAAACGTTGGGCAAAAGACTCTAGGGGTTACAGGCAATACTGGTTCTTTTGATCGCTCAATAGTTGGTTCTCTGCTAACCGTGTGTGAAAATGTTTGTGTGTGTACACTTCGTTTCATTGTATCAGTAGACCCAAAAGGCCAAAAGTTCAGAGATGTCATGTAGACAACATCCCTGTGTAGCCAGGGCCTCAGAATGTGTACACCAAATATGGGCATTCCTGAAAACAATGTAGGCTAGTAGAGAAACCCTTTCTGTGGAGGAAGAAAACAATGTCCATATTATCACCTCTGGTGCTCTACACTGGCCGGCATACTGAAAACACAAGTAGAAGTGTGAAAACATTAGGTGTGTTCAACAGTAGAATCGGTTCAGAGCCTGTTCTTTGAAACAATTGGTCCTCTAATCTTGTGTCACCATGCTCCACAGTGTGATTACAGACTGTTGGCAGATTCTCACCAAGAACAGGAAGGAGACTTACTAAAAGCATCCTGTTTTGGACTTGCATTGTAACAACCATGTTATCTGGGGAAAGTCCATGCTCATCTTGTATGACATACTCTCTGTCCAACCAGAGAGTCAAACGCTGAATACAAAGAACAGCTAACTCTCAAACTTCAGGACTGGACACTGATGTGTTGCTAAGGGTCAGTACAGTCTGGACAAAGAACCTGTTAACTTTACCCCCTTGTTTTACAGGGTTATTCACTCTCCATTCTATCTAGGCTGCTTGTCCGACCTTTGCATTACTGACCATTTGATTCCTTGGTATAGGCCAATATCTAGTCCCGTGTAGCATAGTTCCAAACCACGTTGTCCACTCCTTTTGGAAGTCTGAAGAATTGTGTATTAGCTGAAACAGCTAGAATAGTCCAGTCGCTACATTTTGACTGAATGTTAAATGTCAAGGACCCTCCCCCCCCACTGATTTTACACCGGGTTTCCAACCCATTGGAGCTACTTTCTGCCATTGACTTGACCAGGCTTACCGATTTAGAGATGCCTGGTTCTCGACTAGGCTAGCCAATATCTAGTTAGCTGTCTTTTGGTCGTATGACTTTTCAAATCTGTAACTGGTCTTCACAACACACTTTTCCCTTGGTTAAGTTTCTCAGGCCTTTCTCAGTCCTGTTATTTGGTTAATTGCTATAGCTGTGTGTGCAGCTGTTGTGGTGGCAATACCACTGAGTCCATGTGAAAATATCAGTTAGGTAGACCAGACATGACCTTAAACCTGATGACTCAAACCTGGTGATTGAGAAGAAACAGCTGATGGCTGAAGACCTGTGTCTACCTTGTGCTCCCAGGAACACTGATCACCTACCTACACCACTCTCATTATGGCTCTGTGAGATCACTCTCTTATTCAGTTCTGTATACATCCCTGTAATCTCTCTCCCTCCATCTTTTTCTCTCACCTTTTCTTGTCTCTCTTAATCTCCCAGGTCCTAAGTGATGTTCTGCTGGACCTGTACCGGGCATTGAAGTGGGTGGTGCGCTCAGACACTGATGATGTCACAGTGCTCCATGCTCAGCTGGCTCTGGAGGACCTTGACGATATCATGAGGAGGTTCATCTTCCCTGCACAGAAGCTGGAGAAGAAGATAGTGGTTTTGCCATGAGATTTTAGGAACATGAGCCCACAGAACAGCACACACACCAACTAACCAGTGTTACGAGATATTTTTAGGAGTATCCAGGAGTAGGAACTAGGGGATCGTTTCAGACTGGGCACAACATTCCACCTTTTTGTCCAAGTTCCCGCTGAAGGTGAAAGGGCAGGCATTGAATGATAGCTGAACTGTGTGTACAACATGACTTTCTCAACAAACACGAGAGTTATCTCTCTTGGTCATTTTCTCAGTGTTTGCAGTACATGGAGTTCCCCCAAGCCAGTCTGTGTCATGCTATCATTGTGACCATAGGGAATGAAGGGTATTTTATCACAATGACAGATCTAGGCCTTCTGCAGAGGCACCAAACTTTCCCTCTCTGGAAACCACACCTGTATGTGCCTGTGAATCTTATAAACAGAGGTTAGAGGTCAACATTAGAGGTGATGATGATCAGCTGATAATGTGTGTGTGCCTCTGAATAAAATCCCATTACAATGAAATAAAATAAACGGATATGAGTTTCCTTTTGTATGAACAAGTGCATGTTCTTTTGTTTGAGCGTTGTTCTTTACGGTGACCTCAGGCTGTTATAGTTTGTGTTCTAGGCAGATGGCCCAGTGGAGCTGAAAGTAGCTCAGGAGCAGGGACTCCGAGCCGCTAGGGACTAACCATGAATTCACCAGCACAGCACTTTTAGCTTCCAGCAATGAGCTTACCCTGCTTGCACTGTAGTCCCGTATTCATAACCATAAACAAGGTCAATTCTTGTAAGCAGTTGGCTAGTTATGTGATCCTTGCCATTATAAGTGTATAGAATTGAGGACTGTATTGAAAATACTTTCGATCTAAACATGCCATGACGATATGTTTTTATATCTTTATTTAGATCAAAGTTCATGTATACAGTTATGGTTATGTCGTGAGGCACTTAATCAAATAGCTTATCATTCTCTATGGAGAGAGGGATGTTACATTAAATAGCTTATCATTCTCTATGGAGAGAGGGATGTTACATTAAATAGCTTATCATTCTCTATGGAGAGAGGGATGTTACATTAAATAGCTTATCATTCTCTATGGAGAGAGGGATGTTACATTAAATAGCTTATCATTCTCTATGGAGAGAGGG
Source organism: Oncorhynchus tshawytscha (assembly GCF_018296145.1). Classification (NCBI taxonomy): domain Eukaryota; kingdom Metazoa; phylum Chordata; class Actinopteri; order Salmoniformes; family Salmonidae; genus Oncorhynchus; species Oncorhynchus tshawytscha. The sequence goes on from NC_056447.1 coordinate 22,930,451, forward strand.
ATGTTACATTAAATAGCTTATCATTCTCTATGGAGAGAGGGATGTTACATTAAATAGCTTATTCTCTATGGAGAGAGGGATGTTACATTAAATAGCTTATCATTCTCTATGGAGAGAGGGATGTTACATTAAATAGCTTATCATTCTCTATGGAGAGAGGGATGTTACATTAAATAGCTTATTCTCTATGGAGAGAGGGATGTTACATTAAATAGCTTATCATTCTCTATGGAGAGAGGGATGTTACATTAAATAGCTTATCATTCTCTATGGAGAGAGGGATGTTACATTAAATAGCTTATCATTCTCTATGGAGAGAGGGATGCTACATTAAATAGCTTATCATTCTCTATGGAGAGAGGGATGTTACATTAAATAGCTTATCATTCTCTATGGAGAGAGGGATGTTACATTAAATAGCTTATCATTCTCTATGGAGAGAGGGATGTTACATTAAATAGCTTATCATTCTCTATGGAGAGAGGGATGTTACATTAAATAGCTTATCATTCTCTATGGAGAGAGGGATGTTACATTAAATAGCTTATCATTCTCTATGGAGAGAGGGATGTTACATTAAATAGCTTATCATTCTCTATGGAGAGAGGGATGTTACATTAAATAGCGTATCATTCTCTATGGAGAGAGGGATGTTACATTAATACTGTAATGAATTTGCATTTATTTTCAGCAAATTTGTGTAAATATTTGTATGAACATAAGATTCAACAACTGAGACAAACTGAACAAGTTCCACAGACATGTGACTAACAAATGGAATAATCTGTCCCTGAACAAGGGTGGGTCAAAATCAAAATTAACAGTCAGTGTATGGTGTGGCCACCAGCTGCATTAAGTACTGCAGTGCATCTCCTCCTCTTGGACTGCACCAGATTTGCCAATTCTTGCTGTGGGATGTTATCCCACTCTTCCACCAAGGCAAGTTCCCTGACCTTTCTGGGGGGAATGGCCCTAGCCCTCACCCTCCGATCCAACAGATCCCAGAGGTGCTCAATGAAATTGAAACCTGGGCTCATCGCTGGCCATGGCAGAACAGTGACATTCCTGTCTTGCAGGAAATCGTGCACAGAACGAGCAGTATGGCTGGTGGCATTGTCATGCTGGAGGGTTATGTCAGGATGAGCCTGCAGGAAGGGTACCACATGAGGGAGGAGGATGTCTTCCCTGTAACGCACAACATTGAGATTGCCTGCAATGACAACAAGCTCAGTCCGATGATGCTGTGAGACACCGCCCCAGACCATGACGGACCCTCCACCTCGAAATCGATCCCGCTCCAGAGTAACGCTCATTCCTTCGACGACAAACGTGAATCCGACCATCACCCCCGGTGAGACGAAACCGCAACTCGTCAGTGAAGAGCACTTTTTGCCAGTCCTGTCTGGTCCAGTGACGGTGGGTTTTTGCCCATAGGCGACGTTGTTACCTTTGATGTCTGGTGAGGACCTGCCTTACAACAGGCCTACAAGCCCTCAGTCCAGCCTCTCTCAGCCTATTGCGGACAGTCAGCACTGATGGAGGGATTGTGCGTTCCTGGTGTAACTCGGGCAGTTGTTGTTGCCATCCTGTACATGTCCCGCAGGTGTGATGTTCGGATGTACCGATCCTGTGCAGGTGTTGTTACACATGGTCTGCCACTGTGAGGACGATCAGCTGTCCGTCCTGTCTCTGTAGCGCTGTCTTTGGCGTCTCACATTACGGGCATTGCAATTTATTGCCCTGGCCACATCTGCAGTCCTCATGCCTCCTTGCAGCATGCCTAAGGCACGTTCATGCAGATAAGCAGGGGCCCTGGGCATCTTTCTTTTGGAGTTTTTCAGAGTCAGCAGAAAGGCCTCTGTAGTGTCCTAACTTTTCATAACGGGACCTTAATTGTCTACCGTCTATAAGCTGTTAGTGTCTTAACGACTGTTCCAAGGGTGCATGTTCATTAATAGTTTATGGTTCATTGAACAAGCATGGGAAACAGTGTTTAAATCCATTACAATGAAGATCTGTGAAGTTATTTGGATTTTTACAAATTATCTTTGAAAGACGGGGTCCTGAAAAAGGGAAGTTTCTTTTTTTGCTGAGTTTACCTTTTTAAGCAACATGAGGTTCAGGTAAGTCATACTAGTGCAGCTGGACATAGAAATGCAGAAATGATGTGTGTGCCAGCCTGCCAGGGTTTGTCTCCTCAGCTTGACTGCCAAGGACATCCACACAGTGAGTGGGATGCTCTGATAGTGTGATGCTATGCTCTGATTCACCTCAGCTCACCGCAGGACAGTAACCCTGAAACACAGCCAGCCAAGTGGCGTACCACCCCACAGGCCCCATGCCATTGCTATCCATGAAATGGCTCTTACACTAATTACAGTACTGCCACGCCTTCTGAGCAGGAGATGGGGTGAGAGAGTAAGTGGGACCAGACACAGTTGTATACCGTATGTGTTATAAGATAATTGGTAACTTGGTGTTCAGGGTATGACTTGAGTAGTGTATGTGATTACAGGATGTACTGAGTGTGTGTGTCAGAGCTTTCTGCAGTTTCTCTCCCTCAGTCTATCAGCCTGTGTCAGACCTGCAGGCTGTCGGCAGCACCAGCGCAGGAGAGGAGGGGTGGGTAAATAAATAAGCCCATAAAGGATGCTTTGAGCCAGGCAGTGTGGAGGAGGGGAGAGGGGTCTGCCTGAACAGTCCCGAGTCTTGTTGGAGGCTGGCTACACTGCAGTGAGCTAGGACAGGGAGGGGGAGCTAGTGAGAGGGTAGAGGGGTCTTGAAGGTGAGAGGAGGAAAAGCAGCATCAGTCTGGGCAGCTATGCACCGAGCCGGGACAGTGTGACAGAGGAGAGCGGAGCAGGGATTTGGGCTGTGCTGCAAAGGGATGCAGAGTGGAGCTTCCACTGCAGCAGGGAAGCGAGATCGAAACAGAGAGGGTGACTGAAGGACAGGCAAGCAGGAGGCTACGGAGACCCAGTATCAGACCTCCAACCTCTACCACATTGTGGCCCGACCGCTTGCCCATGGGAGAGACCACCGAGCAGACATGGACTCAAGACCGGATGGGTGAGATCCAACCAGGATCAGGGATGGGATCAGCTCATCTGCTATCCTCTTGTACACTTATCTCTGCCTAACACGCTCAGCTGTTGGGTGAGACTGGGATCTGAGGGCCTTCATGCCCTGAGACTGTCCAGGTAGATAGAGGAGAGGGAGAGGAGGAGGGGCAGGGGGAGGTGGGACAGGGGAGGTGGGTGAGAAGGAGGCTGAGGGTGAGGTAGAGCTGTATTTTTGGATGAAGGACTCCCGAAATAAGCGAGCTGGAATAAAGATGTAGTGTGAGTAGGAAGCAGAACAAGTAGTGTGCTGTGCTGCAGAGTGTGGTGGAGTGGGGCAGACCGGGAGCAGGGGGTGGACTGACGGACACACAGGCGGCCTGACGGAGCTGCAGGGGTGACTCCAGTGGGGGAGACAGACCCTGAGCGGTCCACTGGATCAGGAAGGTATGGGACAATACTATGTTTTATGTTACTATGTGTGAAAGAAAGAAAGAAAGAAAGAAAGAAAGAAAGAAAGAAAGAAAGAAAGAAAGAAAGAAAGAAAGAAAGAAAGAAAGAAAGAAAGAGTGGTACGTTTGTGAAACCTCTGTGTAAGTAAGAACATAAAAATTTAGAGAGAGCCTTGTGTATAGCAAATGTATGCAGAATATTTTATGGAGAAAATGTGCTTGTTCACTGTGCTAATGGCCAAAAAAGGATGTCAGACAAAAGGTAGAAAGTAACATTTGGTTTGAAACAAACATTACCATCTCAGAATATATGTATGTTTAATTGTATGTAAGTATTAGAAATAGAGGGAGTATGTCATGGGGTAAAGAATGAGTCACATTCTGTTTATGAGGAGATGAATGTGTCTTTTGTGTGTGTGTGTGTGTGTGTGTGTGTGTGTGTGTGTGTGTGTGTGTGTGTGTGTGTGTGTGCGTGCGTGCGTGCGTGCGTGCGTGCGTGTGCGTGTCGGCTTGTGTCAGTTTAGTGTTTTGAAAGTGTAGGGTACAGAATTATGTATTTTGTGTTAGAGCACAGTGGTTGGTTCCCTGAGGCTGGCGGAACGTTAGAAAGAAACGACAGCAACGCCTCAGACTTCTGTTTGAAGAAGTAACCTCTCCAAGGAAAACGTTGATTGTTTGACTTTCCATGGCATCACTGGTTGACTCCAAATTGGGGTCTGGTGGCCATTTGAAAAGGCCCTGTTGGGATTTGCCATCAGGCCTTATGGGAAGCGGTGCTGGTTTCTCAGTGGTTTCTATTTGACTAACTGGCCCAGTTACCAACTACCTCAGCTCAGTCTGCCACAGAGGTGCTTAAGCTGCTTTACCAAAACTCTCTGCAACCACATGTCTCTTTGTATGGGGGAACGTGAAAGATTACTTTTTATTCAATAATTTAAGAAAAGAGATCAATGTATTTTCCATTAGTATTTTTGCCATATAGTCTCTGCTTTTTGTGTACTCCTTGAAAGTGCCTCAGTCATTGTAAATGTGTTGTGAGATTTAAAGAGAGCCCTCTAGTGGGGAATAGATGTGCATTGTTATACATTGGCCTAACTGAAGATGATATATTATTATATTCTGAGTCATGGTGACAATATTACGAAATACATGCTGCAAGAAGCTGAGTCTCCTGTGCATGGAAAGCAGAAAGATCTCTGGGTTTCTCAGAGAAAACTCCAGGGCTTTGATTCACAGGCTTGTATCTGATTGGATGAACCATGAGTCATGAAAGCAAGGCTGTGGGAGTTACAGTATTGATAGAGTGGATTGATGAAGAGTCAAGTTGAAACCCAGCAATCAAGAGACTCCACTCACTTGCCCCATCCATCTCTCCCTTCACATGGTCATCCACTCCCCCTCCTTTGCTTGCTGTCATCCCTCCCTCCTCTCCTCCCTCCTACCCTTCTTCACTAGCCTCTGTAGATGTCCCCTGTCCCACAGCCCAAATGCTCATTCAGTCTGCACCAGCCTGCCATCACACCTGAGAATCCAGTCCATTCATTCTGTTGGAGGGGCACATTACACCTGCAAATACCTACCTGGGACCTGGGACTCACCTGGGAATAGCTACCTGTGCCCATGCTTGGCTCTCCTCTGTGAATGCTGAACTGCAGCTCACCCTAGAGCCACTGGATTACACAGCAGATTCTTCATTTGAATGGGACATCCAAGATAGAGGAGATACTCCAGGAGATACTCCAGGAGATACTCCAGGAGATGTATGTTTAGGTAGCAGGGACAGAAAAATCCTTGATCATGAACTGAAATCCTGCTTCTCCAGCTGTCACCATTACCACCACAGTGAGTACTTGCCTTTGACCACTGACTAATCTAAGGACTTAACAATATTGTTCAGGTATTCCCTCAACTCTGTTGTCGAAATGTAGAATTATACTCAGTGCTTGAAAGTGCATTGTAGTAGAAGGGTCCCACTGGGCACACCATGTCAATAATTGGGTAATATTTGGTTGATACTTTGATCAATGAGATTACAAACTATTTTCATCCACTCACAAAGACAGTCAAAAGTTTGTTGAATTCCCAATGTGCTATCAGTACTGTATGCTTTCAAGCACCTAAAAACACTAATTCCAATGGAAAATCTATGTCAGATTTTTGGTTTAGTTGTCAGTTGAATGCGATATCACTGCGCTTTCAACCAATTAAAAGCACAACAAAGTTCAAATGGGAATACAATGTTAGATATTTTGTTAAAACAACAACTTAATGTGTTACCACTGTGCTTCATCTACTAGCACAACTAAATGACTTGATGCGCAGTTGAGATTATTTAAGTACATTGTGCAAGTGATCAATGTCGTTTGAGATTCTGCGCAGATTGTTATAGCAATTGTGAAGATTTCCAGAGACCTACATGCACTTGAACATGCACGCTTTCTATGATTACGTAACACATTTATTGTCAGAACAGCCTCCAAATGTGGCCAGGATGTATTAATAATTTTAAAGTTGAATAAATAGTTTTATGTTAGTTTGTAAAATAGACCTAACTTCAGGCTATTTATTGTATTACAGAGTAACATTGAATTGTGTTTGGTTGACGTATCTACTGCTTGGATAGTTCCACCTGAATCCAACATATTGTTTGTTAACTGGTCGACAAGTTAATATTTACTCTACTGCAAAAGTGATTTTGAATTGTGTTTGGTTGTCAATGCAACCAAATATCATCATTTGAAGGATATGTATCCTTGGATAGTTCCGTCTGTGCCACTGAACTCCAGTTTGTCTACAAATTAATAATTGGTACAGTATGTTAGATTCACGTCTCCAACCAAACATCTAAGTTAATTAATAGGACTAAATCAAATCAAACTTTAAACGGGGTGGCAGGTTACCTAGTGGCAGGTAGCCTAGCAGTTAAGAGCATTGGGTCAGTAACCAAAAGGAGGCTGGTTTGAACCCCTATTCAGACTAGATAAAAAATCTGTTAATGTGCCCTTGAGCAAGGCACATAGGCCATAGTAAAATGACCAAATCTCTCTCTAGTGGCCTCACATGTGGAATGTTATTCATAATGAATCAAATAAATAAATAAATAATAATTAAACCCTCTGAAAAATCCAGTGTTTCTATGTCAAATGGTTTTGTTTTATTTCAGTTTTCTGTGATGTACGGTACCAGTCAAAAGTTTGGACACACCGACTCATTTCAGGGTTTTTCTTTCTTTTTGCTATTTTCTACATTGTAGAATAAAAGTGAAGACATCAAAACTATGAAATAACACATATGGAATCACGTAGTAACCAAAAAAGTGTTCAACAAATCAAAATATATTTTATATTTGAGATTCTTCAAAGTAGCCACCCTATGCCTTGATGACAGCTTTGCACACTCTTTGTTTAATACTTTTTTGGTTACTACATGATTCCATATATTTGTTATTTCATAGTTTCGCTGTCTTCACTATTATTCTACAATGTAGAAAAAAATACAAAAGATAATGAAAAACCCTTGAATGAGTAGGCGTGTCCAAACTTTTGACTGACACTGTACATAAAGTGTAATATTGGGATGCAAACCCAAAATGTAATACATTTCAACCCCATATCTGACATGGTACAGATGTGTTCTTTTTTTGTTGTTGCCTATAACCATGTGTGTGAGGTGTGTTTCAAAGTAGATGTGTTTAGGACTACCAAGAATCACTCTATGTGACCTTGACTTAGCCCACTGCAGTAAAGGTTAACCCTAATTGCTCCTCTGAGTAAAGAGTCTCCTAAATTACTTTGACTAACTTGTAGATTACTACTAACTTGTAGATTCCATTTGAAATCAGCCAAAGCTTGAAAACTTAGGCCTATCTGTCTTGTCTCTTTTTAGTTGAACCCTGGGTTGAATTTATACAATAGCTGTTGATGACTTTGCAAATGCTATATAGGATTAATAGCATCATTGATGATATATGAGTGATAAAGTATAGTTACATTTAATTTGCTCTGTTAAATCTACCTTTTGGAATGACTTTGATAGCAACAGTGAATAAGTGGATATTTCTCATCAATCATCCTCACAATAGCACATGGGTAAAAGTCAGTGATACATATTAAAGCAAAGCTGGGCTTGGTTAAACCCTGGATAGGAGACCAAAGGGTGGCTGTAGATAGATTCAGTAGGAGGTGCTTCCCAGCCTATCGTTTTTTGCTTTTAGCAGATATTACATTGAAGATCTGACTTTGTTTCAAAGGTACAAATTCAACATATTTTACCTAAGGTTTGTCAATTGGTTACCAATGATGGCATAATACTATGGTTGAAATTTCACCCTCCCAACAGTTTACATTGAAGACTTTTTTCAAATCCAATGTATTTTCCATGTAGATTCCACGTCACAATGCGTTGACATATTACGTTGAAAGAACATATGATTTAATCAGTTTGTGCCCAGTGCGGTCTCTCTCTCTCTCTCTCTCTCTCTCTCTCTCTCTCTCTCTCTCTCTCTCTCTCTTTTCATTTTGGAGATGTTAATGAGAGATCGAAAAAGAGGGTGGGGGTCCAGAAATTCCAGGTGATTATACAGTATGTTTGGTGATGTGCCACTGCAAAGGCTGGAATTCTATGGAGTTCTGCCTCAGTGATCAGTGACACTACTCAACTGCTCTACATTTTCAAGATGCCATAAAAACAGTAACTACTCTTTGTTTCATTTATTCATTGTTTTATTCATCGGCTGTGCAGTCCAACTTGGAAGTCCATCTTGCTACCTGAAACATGATTTTCAGTCCATAGAGTTTGATTTTCAGTCTATTCTTCTCTAATCCTGCTTGCTAACAGCCCCCCCCACACACACACAAAAGTGAATGTGGCCCTCTAATTAGTCTGTCTGCCTGCCTGTCATCTCCTGTATGCCCAGGGGGCATTAATGGCGTACTGGCTGCCTCACCCTCTTATTGTCCCCCATGGTCCCCAGATCATAGACTGGTCCCTCAGAGGGGAATAGTTACTGTATATGTGTTGTCAGTGGACACTGAATTAATCTGCACTCACTTTCACATAAGCAATTCTAGATGCAATATCAGGCATGGTGGAATATTAATGGAATAACGTAATATTATGGAAATTCTGTTCAGGTAGTGTATTACTTATCCTGGTGGTGTACAGTATTGACAATGCCTACAAGCAGCTTACAGAGTATTATTACATTGAATGCAGGTTGTATAGAAAAGATGAGTGGTAAACTGCCTGAGGACCATGATGTAAATTCACTTTATGAATTCCATTTCTGCCAATGCTTTCCCTACAAGTGGATGTTATGATATGAGGTCTGTGAATGAAGGCCGTCTTTCCCCAGCAGAACCGAAGCAGGGGGCACAGGGAGGTAATTTTATCAATGAAAGGGGGGATTGTTCTCCATTCTGGCCACTCCTGAGTGCCTTCCAAGCCCTGCCTGTCTTTAATTAAAGTAATTAACCTGGGAGAGGGGGATGGGAGGGGGACAGCAGATGTCTAACTCAGTGAACTGGTCTCATTTCCATTTAATGTTTAAATGTTGTAAATGGCTATGTTGTTTCCCCATGTTTATTCAGCTTTCTGTAGGTGGGGTCATTTCATTTGGAATTTTTGAGATAATGTTTAGATCTTCATATTTACATGTTTAGTGTTAAAACAATGCATATAGTTATTTATGTTTCAGAAGAAGACTGGTTATGAAGAGTGTGACAGATAAGACAGGAAAATTCAATGTGATGACGTTGAATCAAAGTTGAGAACTTATTGAATTTGTAAAAAAGTCATTCAAGTAAGGGATGACACACAACTACTTTTCTCTTTCCCCCCTTCTGACACCCAGGTGGCGTCACACATCTCTGCATTCCTGGCACATATCTCAGCTTGGATGTCGGCCCAACACCTCAAGCTCAACCTCGACAAGACTGAGCTGCTCTTCCTCCCAGGGAAGGCCTGCCTGTTCCAAGACCTCTCCATCACGGTTGACAACTCCACTAAAGGACCATGGTACATGCCTACAAAGCAGCACGAGGAACTTCTCCTCTCTACCTTCAGGCTATGCTCAAACCCTACACCCCAACCCAAGCACTCTGTTCTGCAACCTCTAGTCTCTTGGCCCTCCCACCCCTACGGGAGGGCAGCTCCCGCTCAGCCCAGTCCAAGCTCTTCTCTGTCCTGGCACCCAAATGGTGGAACCAGCTTCCCCCTGAAGCTAGGACAGCAGAGTCCCTGCCCATCTTCTGAAAACATCTGCAACAACCTTACCTCTTCAAAGGATATCTTAAATAATCCCACAGCCCCCCAGACTTGTGAACTAACACTGGCATTCTTTCCCCCTTAATAGGTCTGACTTTGCTGATAGACACTTTATTGACGAAAAATGTGCCTGTCTTAAGATGAATGCACTGTAAGTCGCTCTGCATCAGAGCGTTTGCTAAATGACTAAAATGTAAATGTAGTCTTTTTGAACCTAAATCCATTGATGTGGTTACATTTTTTTTCTTTCACATTGAATTCACGTTAGTTGACAACTCAACCAAATGTAAATAAAAACTAGATGTTGAACGTCTGTGCACAGTGGATGAGCTCTGTCTTTCGTCCATCCGTCCTTTTGGAATCATGAATCCATTCCCTCTCTTGTTCCCTCCAGATGCCCTCTCGCTGTAGGACTGTGCTGCATATCGTGACGACCACCCTCTTTGCCGCTGTGGTCCTTTTTGGGATCCTGCTGGCTTACGTGACTGGCTACCAGTTCATCCACACAGAGCAGCACCACCTGTCTTTCGGCCTGTACGGAGCCATCCTATCTCTGCACCTCTTCCTCCAGAGCCTGTTTGCCTTCCTGGAGCACAGACACATGCGCAGCCCCGCCCAGCCCCAGCACCTGCGGCGCTCTGTGGCCCTGTGCATCGCTGCCTACCAGGAGGACCCAGACTACCTGAGGAAGTGCCTCCGCAGCGTGCGCCGCATCTCTTTCCCCGGCCTGAAGGTGGTGCTGGTGGTGGACGGGAACAGGCCGGAGGACGGCTACATGATGGACATCTTCCAGGAGGTGATGGGTGGAGCGGACCAGGCCGGCAGTGTGGTGTGGAAGGGGAACTACCACAGTGAAGGGGGCGGGGGTGGAGGGGTGGGCGGAGGGGGGGCCAGAGCAGCGTCCCTGCATGCGGAGGAGGCTGCACGTGTGGCCAGGCTGGTGAGGAACTGTCGCTACTCCTGTATCATGCAGGAGTGGGGAGGGAAGAGAGAGGTGATGTACACAGCTTTCAAAGCCCTGGGAGACTCTGTGGACTATATGCAGGTAAGTCTCTCTCAGTGGTTGAATTTTGCATCAGTGTTTCATCTGTCCTGCTTGATAGAAATAGGTCATCTAACCTCATTGTGACTGAGTCTCCACAGACATTGGCACAAGGCCTTGTTTTGATGCTCTTCGATTAGAGAACAATATCACAAATCTGCGAACACGTACACACATGCAGACACACACATATACTCACACACACACACACACACACACACACACACACACACACACACACACACACACACACACACACACACACACACACACACACACACACACACACACACACACACACACACACACACACACACACACACACACACACACCCTTTTATTACATATTATAGCAATGGACTGATATTTCTGTGTTGCTCCTGGGCTTGTGGATTGTTATAAAAACAAAGATGCACATTGAGCCATACACAGTGCATTACTGCATTGTCAGGGTCAAAGTTCAGTTGTTCAGCTGACCCTCACCTGTGTGCTTCTGGAACACCTGTGTGCTGTCAGCAGTCTCTAAATTATCTCAGGTAACTTGAGTGGCATCTGATGAAACACAATGGAACTAAAACACCTGCTGTGGCCCTAGGCTGCCGTCTTGAGTATTTCTCAATCATCAATAGACAGTTAATCACTCGTTTGTTAATGTAGACCATTGTAAACATACTGTATGATCCCAACAGCTATCGTAACGTCAATAGTAAGATCAATGGCCTATTGTGTGATGGATAAGCAAATCAGATTAATCCACTGTCTAAACCAATACACATTACCACCAACTTGGCTTCATGTCAGTTATATTATAAGGGTAGAAATAAGGCCCCCATGTGTGTGCTATTGCAGGTGTGTGACTCAGACACAGTTCTGGACCCAGCGTGCACCATAGAGATGCTGAAGATTCTAGAAGAGGATGCAAAGGTGGGGGGAGTAGGTGGAGATGTTCAGGTGAGAGACTTCTTTCTCCAAGAAGACCCTTCACAATGGTGTTATTGTCTTCCTTCCTATACTAGTACATTGAATCAATCATCTGCAACAGTTTCTCCTGTCCTCTTATTGTTTCCCTTCAGATCCTGAATAAGTATGACTCATGGCTCTCCTTCCTGAGCAGTGTGCGTTACTGGATGGCCTTCAACGTGGAGCGGGCCTGCCAGTCCTACTTTGGCTGTGTGCAGTGTATCAGTGGTCCCCTGGGCATGTACCGTAACTCCCTGCTGCAACAGTTCCTGGAGCCCTGGTATCACCAGACCTTCCTGGGCAGCAAGTGCAGCTTCGGTGACGACCGCCACCTCACCAACCGCGTGCTCAGCTTCGGCTACAAGACCAAGTTCACCGCTCGCTCCCAGTGCCAGACTGAAACGCCAACGCGCTACCTCCGCTGGCTCAACCAACAGACCCGCTGGAGCAAGTCCTACTTCAGGGAGTGGCTGTACAACGCTCTCTGGTTCCACAAGCACAGCCTCTGGATGACCTACGAGTCTGTGGTGACAGGCTTCTTCCCCTTCTTCCTGGTTGCCACAGTGATCCACCTGTTCTACCGTGGGCGCCTGTGGAACATCCTTCTCTTCCTGTTGACAGTGCAGCTGGTTGGCATGGTGAAGGCTACCTACGCCTGCTTCCTGAGGGGCAGTCTGGTCATGATCTTCATGTCTCTCTACTCCCTCCTCTACATGTCCAGCCTGCTGCCAGCCAAAATCTTTGCCCTGCTCACTATCAACAAGGCTGGCTGGGGCACATCAGGGCGGAGGAAGATTGTGGTGAACTTCATTGGGGCAGTGCCTGTCACAGTGTGGGGGGCTGTGCTGCTGGGTGGGGTGGCATACACCATCTACTGTGAGACCCAGGAGCCCTTCAGTGAGACAGAGAAAGCCCTGCTCATCGCTGGGGCCATCCTGTACGCCTGCTACTGGGTCATCCTGCTGGTTCTTTACCTGGCTATAGTAGCCAAACGCTGCAACAAGAGGGAGGAGCAATACCACCTGCCGTATGCAGAGGCATAAGACATGAATCAATTATCAGTGTTTCAATGGTGCTGCTGGAACAGCTGAGCCAGTCTTTGGCCCCACCCCTCTCATGCCATTCTGTCTCCATGGTGCTAAACCTCTGGTTCTAAGGGACATATGTGGTATGAATGTGTTGTAGAGTGCTCTACCAGAGGTCATGAGTTACAAGGGCATGGTGCTTTCCATAGATATAAAGCACATTATCATACAACCCGTTTACAAGAGATTGTAAGAGCTATGACACAGGCCTGGGGGTTTGGGCTTATCAAAACAAGTATATGTGTCAGTATGAAGCAGTGTTGATATGTCTCCAGCCTGAGTTGAATGACTGAACATAGAGACAGTAAGACACTTGTACGGAGGGCCCTCTTTGCCTCAATCAGGTGACACAATGATCTACAGTTGTATTTCTTTAATACAGTAATTTAAAGACAATCCAACATTTATACATAACTCATAAATACATTTTTGGTGCTGTTGAACAGTGCCCAAGATAAAAGTTTAGCTCATATGGTAATAGGTCCAATCTTCCAATGCCTGCAAGGATATTTAAATCCAATTAAATGAGTCAGATCATTTTGTGTGGGCATTTTATTGTAAGAGTGCCACATTGTATACACATTACATACAGTATCAATGCTCATTACAGGATATAATTTACCAACTGAGGATAATCCATCATTCATTCCATCATGTAAACTGCTATGACCAAAGACCACTTGTTTTTTTTTACCGCATGCCTGACCATTAGTATAATACAAGTACTAACTCCACATTGCTGTTATTAGTTGTTAATCCAGAATAAGAAAATAGAAAAGCATGATCCCCTTTTAACAAGGCCATTGGTATTAGTGCAGGTGTCATGTCTAAGTTGACATGTTTTTTGTTGTTGGAGAATGGAGACACTGTCGTTGAAGTTTCCACTCTCGTGCTTTTTAAGTGAGAATTGCATAACTTGAAAGTGCAAACAAGACACAAGAAACAACGCTTGTTTACAGGGTTGCTCAGCCTCTGGCGCAGTAGGTCAATTTGACGGTACAGTATATTTCCATGACCACACAGAGGAGATCAAAGGTGATATGACTTTCTTTCCCTTTTCAGTCTGAGTGGATATTAAAGGACAAACTTGGTAGGTCGGCCATCCATATGCATTTGCAGTGTTGTCTTGGCTGTAAATCAGAGTTTGCTGTTGTTGGGGCTCAAAACTGCAACCTCAACATTAGCCACAGGAATAATGTTTCCCTCTACTTTCAAGGGTGTATGTAATGGGACTGTGTAATAAGACTCACAGTGGTATAGATATTGGGATTACATGAAAAAAATTAGAGGCATGAATAAAATAGAGAGATAAAATAGATATCATATACAATATTTGTTATAGTAGCGTATCTATCAGGCTGAACATCTGCTCAGTCTACACTATTGTCGTTCATGCCGTTTTTGATTTCCTTGATACTTCCTGCCTCTGATGTACACTCAGAACCTTGAGCCGTGACAGTTTCCGACCACTCGTTTGATAAATAAATCAATAGGTCTCATAACGCTGAGTGACAGTAGATGTCCACCCATATTTTGTAGGCATATCTCACATGGAAAAACATTCTTATAATAGAACTTGTTTGAATATAATTATAGAACTATTCAATAAGTCTTCAACGTGACTTAAAATCGATACCAGAATGTTCTAGGCATTCTCTCAATGCCGCAGAACGACCGTTGAGCCTAACCAAAAAAGCCATGGCAGCTCAGCTCATACATCATTCAAATGTTTACAAAAGGCAATTGTTTCAAAGAATATTGCAAAAGTAATATATTTTCTGTACTGAACATTTACAAAGATATTTTGAAGATGCATTAAGAATGATGGGGTGAAGAACAGGCTTATATTTAAAAGGAATGATGGAGTTCTGATTTCATGAAACAGCTGTTTACATCATGTTTATAGTATGATGTAGCTAGCGCATCATGGTCAGTGAATTCAGTGTGGTTTGGTCTCTAGAGCTCAACATTGCTACACTGGTATTTGTGAAGTTACATGGATGAGAGATAAGACTTATTTTATATGACCATTTAGGGATGATATGTAGATTTAGAACAGGTAGGTATAACTGTCATGTAGAAGTAATTAACCAACAGATAACATTTCTAACAATAGCATGGTAAAAAAAAAAAAACTTTAAAAAAAACTCTCAGAATCAAGCAACAGCATATGGCTATTGATACACAACATAACATAACACATATAGTTTTATTGGTATAGAATAGCTGAAAATAAAGTATTGTAACCACCCATGTGTTTCATTATGAACATATTTAAATACAGTATAAAAGACATGTTTTTGGAAAAAGGTTTTGTATTTAAATTTCAATCAGAACATTTATTTTTTACACTTGTACAGCGGTTGAAAAACTGTATGTTTTTGTATCTGAATAAAAACATGCTCATTCCACTGTTGTACTGATTTCTTTCCCATCTGAAAATAAACACAGTACAAATGGCATATCAACACATTAAATCATGTCACAAAAATGCAAAAATGATTGAAATATCTTGATTTTTACTAATACACCACCGCATACAGCAAATTCGAGGAGCATAACCACTTACATATCTAAACAAATATGTACACAGTCTAGTTCCAGTGGTCGATAACCTCAAGCCAGAGGAGTGTGTCCCAAATACAGTCTTGCACTGTGTGCTCCATACTTGTGGATTTGAAGTCATTAAGAGAGCAGCATGTACTTTCCTCCCACAGAGGTGACTAGGGTCATTAGGCACAAAACGGAACACTGAAACAAAGAGGGACAATCTGAGCTTGTCAAATTTTTCAGTAAAAAGGGTTTTGCGACAGTGAGCCCTAATGCATACGACCAAGTACTTTACTACACTTTCTTGGGCACATTAGTGATGATGGGCTTTGGGCGAGTCTTGAAGATTAGCTTCTTCTTGATGAGGGCGGCGACAGAGTAGGTGGTGGGGTTCTGATGGTTGGTTTCCATGGGAACCTCGTCCCCCTGCGGGAGGCCGGAGTGTTTCATCAGGACAGCGAAGGGCTTCTCCAGTTTGACCACCTTTCCATAGAGGATGTGGTGTCCCACGATGAGCACAGGCACACCCTGGGGGAGGGGATACAGGTGAAGACAAACAACATCTCAGAGTGGAAAGAGGTGAGGTAAGAGAAGAGTGTACTAACACTATATTATAGTGCCATGTTGTCCTGTACCTCTTTGGTGTAGAGCAGATCTCCCATCAGGTTCCCAGCCAGTCCAGAGTTCTGCCTGGACACCATCTCCCCCTGGAGTTCAACCAGAAGCCACTCAGCAGGACCAGCCCCATCCACACTGGACAGGGATGGATAGGGGAGTAGAAACAGACATACTCACCAATTACATAACTAGACATCAAGCAGTCACTAAACATACATTCATCTTTAACACACTACAACAGACTGATTGACACACATGTTTTATTATTTTAACCCTTATTTTACCAGGTAATTTGACTAAGAACACATTCTTATTTACAGCAACAACCTGGGGAATAGTTACTGGGGAGAGGAGGGGTTTGAATGAGCCAATTGTAAACAGGGGATGATTAGGTGGCCATGATGGTATGAAGGCCAGACTGGGAATTTAGCCAGAACACCAGGATTAACACCCCTACTCTTACAATAAGTGCCATGGGATCTTTAGTGACCACAGAGAGTCAGGACACCTGTTTAACCTCCCATCTGAAAGACAGCACCCAACACAGGGCAATGTCTCCAATCACTGCCCTGGGGAATTGGGATATTTTTTTTTAACCAGAGGAAAGTGTGCCTCGAACACCACTCCCTGCAGCATCTGGTCTCCCATACAGGGACAGACCAGGACCAGCCCTGCTTAGCTTCAGAAAAAAGCCAGCAGTGGGATGCAGGGTGGTATACTGCTGACAGATCTAACTCTGTTCATTAACATCTTATGAAATTAAATACATAGCTAGGTAAGGTACACTACTCTGAATCAATGTTTTATACTGCGACGAGACAGACAGAACCCGTGTAATAAGAATTCAGATGATTGACAAGTCTTACCTTGAATTTATGATTATTTGAACCATCGTACTGCTCGTAGAAATATAACTAAAACACAGAGGGGGTGAGGAGAAGAAGAGAGATGCAACATAGGCACTTAACTAGACATTGTTAGGTACATATAATGATGCGTTAACGCTTATTCTGTCTTTGACAAATCCTGAATGTTTTCATGTTTTTCCCGCCAGCAACATGTACCACCTTCTTCCGGCGCACAGTCGCGTCACTCACATCTAGAGTTTCCGGTTCAAAGGTGTCCAACGTGGTGTTTGCTGTAATTCAACGTTTGAAACTCTTAGCAATGTACGTTTGGTGAAAGTGAAGAAAATACTAAAGAAGGGGGTGCTACAAGTGAGCGTATTTGTTTTACTCTTTCTATGTTCAATATATATCGGTACTTGCCAATAATGTAATTATTTGTTGATGTACATGTGCTTGTCTTTCAGTGTAACGTTACAGCGAGCGTAGCTAGCTAACCGGCCAAATTGTGAGCTAGCAAGCTAACTTTAGCTAGCTATCTTTATCCAAGTAGGCTAGTTTTGTAGTTGATAGTTATCTTGTTGCGGCTTACATTTCAAATTATATATTTAACATGATGGTCGTTTATCCGCTAACTAGTTATTGTAACTAAGTCCATCAACGTTAGCTAACATGACTGTTTTCCATGCAAAACTATTCCTCCTCTTTTTCATTTTAACATGTATCTGTTTTCTTAGATACGCAACAATGGGGGAGTTCAAAGTGCACCGGGTTCGGTTTTTCGACTACATGCCCACAGCGATCAGAGCCATGGCATTCAATGCCCACACAGAGAGACTAGCCCTTGCACGAATGGATGGGAGTGTCGAGATTTTCAACTTCACTGACCACTATTTCCAGGAAAAAGTTAGTAGCTTACTTAATTATTTTATGGCATGTTCAGAATGTAAAGAAAATTTGTTTGGCATTTACATTCTAGCACATTTTAAAAACTTCGAACCTCTCTCGTTTGGCCATTGTTGATCGACATTGTTGACAGAAATTGCCTCAGTGTGGTTGCTAAACTTGCCATTAACACTTGTTTTGGATCTGCAGGTTATCCCAGGGAAAGACTCCCGATCCATTGAGTCTCTGTGTTGGGTTGGAGGACGCCTATTCAGTGCTGGCCTGAATGGAGAGATCGCCGAATATGACCTGGAAAACCTAAGACCCAAGTACTCCCTGGAGGCGTATGGGGGCCCCATTTGGACTATAATCAGCAATACTCAAGGGACACAATTAGCGGTCAGTTACCCCTCTAGAATCAATGTATTTTCAGAAATATTCCAAGTATGTCTGCTGTAGGTGTATTTATTTTGCTATTAAAACAATGTAAATGTGTGTTTTTCACCTGTTAGATTGGATGTGAAGATGGGACAGTGAAGTTGTTTGAAGTACTTGAAGAGCACATACAGTTTGAGCGCAATCTGGACAGACAGAAAGGTAAGAGAAACGGTCCTTCTGATTTAATTGTCAAAAAATGTGTTCCTTCCTTAGATTGCTGCCTTTCTTATGCTATATAAGGGGTGGCAGGGTAGCCTAGTTGTTAGAGCGATGGATTAGCAACCTGAAGGTTGCAAGTTCAAACCCACGAGCTGACATGGTACACATCTGTCGTTCTGCCTCTGAAAAGGCAGTTAACCCACTGTTCCTAGGCCGTCATTGAAAATAAGAATTTGTTCTTAACTGACTTGCCTATAAAGGTAAAATATGGGCATCCTCACCCACACTGTCAATGGGATTAGGGACATTGCCCATGGGTGTTGAGAACTAAACCTCTTGTTGTAGTGCAGCCCTGTTAAACATTCTAATCCTGTCTTTCAGGTCGCATCATATCCCTCTCCTGGCACCCCTCTGGCACACACATCGCTGCTGGCATGATGGACATGATCCGTGTCTTTGATGTTCCAACTGGTGAGCTATGATCTGCTTTGAATAATCAATTTACATTCGAAAAGTAGTGTTGAATTCATACTTGTTCCAATGGGTCAGTGAGGTTCTGGTGTTATGTTGCAGTCTTTGTCAGTACTCTGATGTCCATGTAGCCACTTGTAGTTTGATCCTGACCCCTAGTGTTTGTTGTCTCAGGTCATGCTGTACAGAGGCTCCTGGTGGACCGGGGCTTTGGAGGCTCTAAGAGTCGGGAGACAGTAGTCTGGAGCGTGGCCTTCCTGTCAGACCATACTGTCGTCAGCGGGGACTCTGCTGGGAAGGTCCAAGTTTGGGACGGACACACCGGCACTCTTGTCAAAACACACCTGGTGACCAAGTGGGATGTGCTGGCACTGTCTGTCTCTAAGGTGAGAGGATATTCTCTGTGATGGACACCTGGTGTGAACAAATATATTTTCTCTCCTTCCGGATTGGTGCACTCTATTTTTATTCAGAGGGGAGAGAGCAGGGTGACATGTCTGAAGGCATGTATTTGTTTGACACAACTACTGTTTATGTTTCACTAGAATGGAGCTTCCTTCCTGACTTGGCTGTGTGTGATTGACAGGACGAGAGCAGTGTGGTGGCAGGGACGTCAGAAGGCACTGTGATCCAGTTCCAGTTCATTGCTCCTACTCTGCATCAGCAGCAGGACAAGGAGTGGGTCAGAACCAGGACCTTCAAGAACCACACGCATGATGTCAGAGCCCTGGCTGAGATCGAGACTGCCATCGTCTCTGGAGGTCAGTACTAATGCTCAAATGGAGGAAGATGAAATGCTACTGTAGTACAATAAATGTTGCTTTATATTGACTGCATAAAGACTCATTCTGGATACATTATTTTCTCAGGCATGGATACCCACCTTGTAGTGAGACCCCTCTTGGAGAAGTTTGATGAGAAGTCACACGCTTCAGGACTTCGGAAGATCCACTTTCCCCATGTGAGTATAGAAATGGCAGAAATTACTCTGTCAGTTGCAAATAATATCAATTGCATTGATTCTGAATAGTGAATTCAATGGAATATTCCTATTAACTAGGAACATGTTTTTTTATAGAATTGTCTTAAGGCTGGGTTCGATCCTGTTTTATTGTTGTTTTTCCCCCAGCGGAATCTAGTATCCTGTGCGAAGAAGGCAGGACTACTGCTCTTCCAGTTCCCTGGTCAGCTGGAGCTGTGGAGACTGGGAGATAGTGATGAACATGGTGAGAACCACACACACACACTGTCTAGGAAGATGGGAGAAATACAGTCAATATCGTTGACTCTTTTCAAACAAAAGGCAGTGGTCATCACACTTGTCTAGTAGGTATAGTTGTTGTGTGCAGTATTTTACAACTCATCTGTCTTCCTTTCAGGGAAGCCAGGAGACCGCTTGCCTCTGAAGAGGAAGCCGGAGAAACTCCTCCTTCTGAAGAGAAAGGTAGCTACGTGGCTCCTGCATATCAACTTGATCAGTAGAACCATCTAAGATCACCCGACCCTCTAGCCTTTCCTCTTAGCTTATCTGAGCACAGTATACAGTGAATCTGAGTGGCATAGTCTTGAGTTTATAAACTCAGCAAGGCTTAAAATACTATTTTAAGTAATTTTTCCACCAAATCAAACCAAATATTTGTATGAACATAAGATGCAACAACTGAGACAAACTGAACCAGTTCCACAGACATGTGACTAACATACATTTAATAATGTGTCCCTGAACAGAGGGGGGGGATCAAAATCAAAAGTAACAGTCAGTATCTGGTGTGGCCACCAGCTGCATTAAGTACTGCAGCGCATCTCCTCCTCGTGGACTGCACCAGATTTGCCAGTTCTTGCACCAAGGCACCTGCAAGTTCCCGGACATTTCTGGGGGGGAATGGCCCTAGTCCTCACCCTCCGATCCAACAGGTCCCGGACGTGCTCAATGGGATTGAGATCCGGGCTCTTTGCTGGCCATAGCAGAACACTGACATTCCTATCTTGCAGGAAATCACGCACAGAACGATCAGTATGGCTGGTGGCGTTGTCATGCTGGAGGGTCATTTCAGTATGAGCCTGTATGAAGAGTACCACATGGGGGAGGAGGATGTAACGCACTGCGTTGAGATTGCCTGCAATGACAACAAGCTCAGTCAACCCAGACCATGACGGACCCTCTACCTTCAAATCGATCCCTCTCCAGAGTACAGGCCTCGGTGTAACACTCATTCCTTCTACGATAAATGCGAATCTGACCATCACCCCCGGTGAGACAAAACCACGACTCGTCAGCGAAGAGCACTTTTTTCCAGTCCTGTCTGGTCCAGTGACGGTGGGTTTGTGCCCATAGGTGACGTTGTTACCTTTGATGTCTGGTGAAGACCTGCCTTACAACAGGCCTACAAGCCCTCAGCCCAGCCTCTCTCAGCCTATTGCGGACAGTCTGAGCACTGATGGAGGGATTGTGCGTTCCTGGTGTAACTTGGGCAGTTGTTGTTGCCATCCTTTACCTGTCCCCCAGGTGTGACGTTCGGATGTACCGATCCTGTGCAGGTGTTACACATGGATGATCAGCTGTCCGTCCTGTCTCTCTGTAGCGCTGTCTTTGGCCTCATGCTTCCTTGCAGCATGCCTAAGGCACGTTCATGCAGATGCGCAGGGGCCCTGGGCATCTTTCTTTTGGAGTTTTTCAGAGTCAGCAGAAATGCCTCTTTGGTGTTCTAACTTTTCATAACTGTGACCTTAATTGTCTACCGTCTATAAGCTGTTAGCGTCTTAACGACTGTTCCAAGGGTGCATGTTCATTAATTGTTTATGGTTCATTGAACATGGGAAACCGTGTTTAAACCCTTTACAATGAAGATCTGATGACTTGTAAAAATCTAAATATCTTATCTTTGAAAGACACGGTCCTGAAAAGAGGACGTTTCTTTTTTTGCTGAGTTTATCATGTTAAAGAAATGCTGTTTAACTGTAGTATTGTTGTGACCTTTGCCCCCAGGGTGAAGATCATATCTGCTGCAGTGCCCTGTCCTCCTGTGGAGGATGGCTAGCTTATTCCACCGTGTCCAGCGTGCGTATCTACAGGCTGCAGACGGACAATAATAACATCAGTATTACCAAGGTATTACCAAATCCTGAATGTGGATAAAGTCAGCTTCCTCACCTACTGTATCATGCGTGTCGCTCTGGCAGTAGTGGCAATGACAACAAAATGTGAGATATTTCTTCTACTATTTGATCTCTGGTTATGAACTGATTTCCCCGATTGTGATCTAAAGTCAACTAAGTCAATATTCCAGGGTTGATTTCTCATTGTTTGACTAATTCATAAGATCCTGTTCTTGTTGATTGTCATTTGATTTTGTGGAATCTGATCATGGATTGTGTTCAGTTTTCCCAGGGACGGTGATATTTGCAATCATTCAAATGGACCAGCCATTATTTCTATGCCATTATTAATTCATCCCAGGGGTGTTCGATGGGGTTGAGGTCAGTTCTTCCACCCCGATTTCGAAAAACTATTTCTTTATGGACCTCACTTTGTTCATGGTGTCATTGCCGTGGTGAAACAGGAACTGGCCTACCTCAAACTGTTGACATGAAGTTGGAAGCACAGAATTGTCTAGAATGTCATTCTATGCTGTAGCATTAAGATTTCCCTTTATTGGAACTAATGGCCCTAGTCTGAACAATGAAAACAAAAAACAATTAGCCCATTATTCCTCCTCCACCTAACTTTACAGTTGGCACTATGCATTCGGGCAGGTAGT